>NW_020837947.1:52041732-52294709 GCF_003676395.1 Aethalodelphis obliquidens | reverse complement strand
TCTCCCTTCTTTTCCTGATTGACACCTACTCAAGCCTCAGACCTCAGCTCAACTGCTGCTTCCTCAGGGAAGCTTCCCATCATCAGACCCACTTAGTAAGCCTTCAGAGCACCTCACAGCTCTCCTGAGTAGCTGGACAAATTGTCACTTCAGGCCTCCTTACACGTAAGCTCCACGAAAGCAGGAATGATGTCTGGTTTTGCTCTTTTTTTGTAATTATATTCCCTAGTACAGTGCTTAGGGCATGAAAGGTTCTCAATGAGCATTTGTTTAACGAATGTCAACACAGGTGTTAGAAGAGCAGAAAACTGCCCCTCTCCATAGCCACAGCCTCTGAAGTTCTCACAGGTAGAATCCAGCGACACAGTCCTCTTGACAACGCATCAAGCTGAAACTCAAGGTCAAAAAAAAAAGAAAAGGGGAACTTGGAAAGGCAGTCAAAGCAGGCAGAAGGAGGGGGCTTTACTTGCTGGAGACAGAAATGTCTCTGCAGATGGGCTGGAGGTAGTCAGTGCGGCTGCAGCCTCAAGTTGACACTGATTTCTCCAAAAATGCCACCTGCCTCTTCACCCAAACTGGGCTTTATACAATCACATTTCCCACTTATTACCGACTGCCAAATGTCGAAACTCTCAGAAGCACCTTTTTTAAGTCTTAAAAGAAATACACTCTAGCCTATTAAAGAAGAAGAAAAGAAAATGAAGATATGTTCTTACCAGACTTCTTTCAATAAAAAAGGTTCAAACCTAAAAAAAAAATTTTCCCCAAGTTTAAGTGCTAAGATTTTATTAGGAGGTACATTCCGAAGGCAGCAAGGGTGAGGGGAAAGGCAAAGGAAAGCAAATGATATGAGCAAGTGATCGTTACATTTCTTCTTTAGGTTATTTTTACCCTGAGCTACCTGTACTGGACAAGCTGGCAAATTTCCTAAAACATCAGGCCACTGGGTCACGTTTCTAAAGGCAGTAACTACAGCTGATGCCTCAACTCATATACGTGACAATTTTAAAGCATATCTTCAAATTTATTGACATTTTTCCTAGTGACACATGGGGTCTATATCCCCTGCTTTTTTTTTTTTTTTTTTTTGTGGTACGTGGGCCTCTCACTGTTGTGGCCTCTCCCGTTGTGGAGCACAGGCTCCGGACGCACAGGCTCAGTGGCCGTGGCTCACGGGCCCAGCCGCTCCGCGGCATGTGGGATCTTCCCGGACCGGGGCAGGAACCCGAGTCCCCTGCATCGGCAGGCGGACTCTCAACCACTGCGCCACCAGGGAAGCCCCACCCCCTGCTTTTGACTCTGGGAAGTTTGTGATTCACTTGTATCCAGTAATATGTGTTGAAGTGCTGCCAAGTGACTCCAGGGCTTGCTTATGGATAACAATACAGTTCTACCTTATTCACAGGGACAGTCATCGGTGGAGCCCTGAGCCCACAGGTAAGAAGTGTGACTTTCCTAAGGCTGCCATGCTACGAGGAAGTCAAGCCACAGAGGGAGGATGCGTGAAGGTGCTCCAGTTGGCAGTAATGGTCTTCAAGTCCTCCTCTCCCAGGTGCCAAATATGTGAGTGAGCATGTTCTCAGATGACTCTAGTCCCCAGCTGTTGAGTCAACCCCAGACTTTGAATCTTCTCAGCTGAGACCTCAGACATGGGGGAGGGGAGGGCACAAACAAGTCATCCCCACTGTTCCCTTTCTGAATTCCTGCCCCCAAAGCATACAAACACTGGTATTGCATTACAGTACTGTGGTTGAAGGGGTGTTTGTTATGTAGCAACGGTAACCCGAACAATATAGAAAAATGGGAGTTATTTCTTAGATGTCAAAACAGGTGTCTAACTTTCCTCCACAGGAGTCAAAACCCATCAACAGCTTTTACCTCTGACAAATCTCTGAAATGTAAACAAGCCAAACAAACAAATAAACAAATAAAAGCTGGTTTCGGCCTGTCATGAAAGGAGTAGATTTCAAACAGAGAGATACTTACTCAGAGAGAGAAAAGAATTGTCTTTGAGAAGGGAAGTGCTCAATGTTTGATGAATGAAGAAAGGAATGGCTCAAAGAACCATGAAATGTTCAGGTGAGGATATCGCAGAGGGCAAAGGATCATTTTCCAAGATCAATGGCAATCTTAGTCCCCAGTTCAAAACATTCGGTCCTCCAGAAATTTCTAGGGCTTATCCTTGTGTCCTCTTCCTGTAATATTTAATGATTTATCAACAAGCAAATCACATGCTGAGGATGTATACTTGTATATGACACACTTTCTGATGCAAAACTGAGCTGGATAACAAACACCTTGAATGACAGAAAGAATCAAAATTATTTTGACAAGCTGGAGTAATGAAGCAAGATAAATATAAGTGGCTGAAGTAACCCTATCCTAGAGGGCAGCTGAAGAGACTGTGCAAGGACTCCAGAGTCTTTGGGGGAAGTGTTGGACTCACCCTGAAGATGACAGGAAGCTACGGAATACTTCAGAATAGGGAAGCGCTGTACTAAAACACAGTGTTTTAGAGGATGAATTCAACATCTCTTTATGTGATGAAGTAAAAGGAGAACAAATAGAAGGAAGAAAGGCCACTTAGCACTTAGGAGACATCTGCAGTCCCACAACAATAAAAATATATAGGTCTGAGCTAGCATGACCATGGCATGAGGAAAAGAGGGGCAGCGGTGATTCAGTGGCACCACCAGGAAGACCTGGGCAGCCGATGGGGTATCAAGAGTACAGGTGAAGGAAGAGTCAAAGAAGATTCAGAGACCTAGAGTGGGAGGTCAGTAGAGCTGATGGAAACAGAAAAAATGGAGGAGAAAGTATGCTTTGAGAAGAGAAAAAAGAGCTCAGTAGGAACCCATGGCCTTTGAGATGGTGCTAGCAAGACATTTAGGTAAAAAGAGCCAATGGATAATAGGAGACCTTGGATTAAGGTTTAGGGAAAGAGACAGGCCTAGAGAAGTGGAGCTGGGGCTCATCAGCCCGCAGGTGATCCCTAAAGCCATGAATGGATTCCCACAATGCACCATGTTAGACTCTGTTAAATCTTTGGTCTTTATGGCATATTATAGCTCAGAATGCAATATTTTGAAAATATACTGCATCTTTGTCATGTAGTGAGTGGGCTGCATAATTAGGTCAACCACAGCACAGCCATTATATTGGCCTTTTAATAAGTAAGAAACAAAGATATAAATTGCCAAGAGTACCAAAACACGAATTTGTTTGGCTCCCAATATATTGGGTTGGCCAAAAAGTCCGTTCGGGTTTTTCCCTACAATGTTATGGAAAAACCCAAATGAACCTTTTGGCCCACCCAATATTTTGAACTACTCCTCCTACTCACTTCAACTGACAGGATTGGCCTCAGAAATTAAGAACCATTTTTAATGCCTTTAAAGAATATCTGGGTGGGCTACTATCCCTTCGGCTCTCCACTTGAGTAAACTGTAAGAACACCAAGAGCTTGTGCGGGGCCAAAAAGGACCAAAGAATGTGCAGCTGGAGGTGTCAGCTGTGCATGTCGAGTTCTAGCCAAAATAACTCCCCAGGGTGTCCAGCTGTAGAGAGAGAAAGAAAAAGAGAAGAAAGACAGTAATTCAGTCGGGGAAGTTAACAGTGGCTGAAGATTCGAGTTGGCCACAGAACTCTCTTAACAGTTGGGTACCAGAAGACACGCTGCTGCCACATTTGGGTAACTTACAATTACAGAGTGAACATCTGTCTGTGACCATCTGTCTGCAAGCACGCTGGGGGTCAGAGGCACAGTGAAATATAGACCTGAAAGTGGAGTGAGATAAGATAAGGAGAGGAAAATATGTAAGGCATCTAACTGATTTCACCTAGAGAAAGACAGCCAGTTGAAAGCAAGTGTGGACGGGGTCTTCTTAAATAAATTATGACTCAGCAAGTACCATTTTATCTGTCTAAGAAAATAATTACAGGAAAGCAATGTTTCCTGAAAAGTGTCTCTTCCGGAAAAAGCCCGTTTGGAATAGCGGCAGAGGTTTCTGGCAGATGGAGGGTAGCACTGCATGACTTCTGCAGATGACCTGGCCTGAGCTCAGTCAGGTACAGAACTGAGACATTACAAGCAAGCCCTTCTAGAGAGCACTGAAACCTGCTTTCTTCGGCCTCCATGACATCTACCATATTTCATGTGTGGATGGTCCTCTGACCACTCACTTTTACAGGTTTTTCTTCCTCTGTTGTTTCTTAACCCCAGAGCTCCTCTGGGCTCTAAGCCCTCCTCTCTCCCCACTCAAACACTCCCCTTAGGGCATCACATCTGCTCTGTTGGCCTTAGAGCCATTCATGTGTTGATGACTGTCAAATATTTACTCTCACCCAGACCTTTTGTCTGAACTCAGACCCGGACAGCAACTGCATACTGCATAACTCCTCTTGGGTATTTTACAAACTCAACTTGTCTAAAATTGAACCCATGACTCCTGGAGACTTATGCCTTCTCTACTGCTTTCTATCGGTAAATAGCCCCTCCACTGTCAGGTTACCCAAGTTGGCCACCTGGGAATCCTTATTTGAATGTTCTTTCCCTTGGCCCACGCTTCACCCACACACCAGTGGCCCACATTGACCCACCACTCACCAACCCCCTTTCCCTTAGCCTAGACTCAGGAACCACTATCTTCCATTTCATTATCACAACAGCCTTCTGAGTTGTCTTACTGTCTGTGATCTTGACTCTGCCTCATTTCATCTCCATTCCATTCTCAAGCACGCACTCTGAAACAAATCCCAGCACCTCACTTCTTCAGCCTGAAACTCTTCAGTGGGTTACTACTGTTTTTAGGATAAGGTCCAAAGCTGTTAATATGATCTGCATAATTTGGCCCATCCCATCTTCTTACCCCTCATCATTGCCTCCAAGTCCAGCCATGCTGAGTTTTTTCTAGTTCCTTGAACCCACCAAGTTCTCCTTCAACTACAGACTTCTGTATATGCTACCTGGCATTCTCTTCTCCCTTTCTTTGCCAAACAATGACTATTCCTCCTTCAGGTCCCAGTTTAGACAAAACTTCCCCTGACAAGCCTTCCCTGTCCAGTCCAGTCTGTGTTAGGTGGCCCGCAGTGAACTCCCAAACACTACTTTTCCCCAACAAATCACGCTCTACTGTTAATGCCCACTTATATGCCTTTATCTTCCACTAGACCTTGAGCTCAATGAGGGCAGGTAGCATGTCTGTTTTGTGAGCAATTGTATGTCCAGCACCCAGCCCAGCATTCTTATATATTGAATATGTAAATGATTCCATGAAATATGGGATCTGTAGGCCCTCTGACCAGCCATGAAACACTGCTAGGTCTATGTCAAACAATGTCCCCTCAGAGAATTAGAAAGATTTTCAAAGTTCCTTTGTCTAAGATGAGCCTAGCAGCTGGAACATTCATCCAGGAACATTCATTCCCTGATGTGTGGCCAACAGAAGTCTACTGAAGGATTCTCAGCTGCAGCTCACTGCAAATCTCCTACTCCTAGCACAGAATAGTCTCTTCAATTCCAACAAGGGACATCAAGAAAAAAAAGAATCTTTCCTTTGGTGTCAGGAGACTGGGAAGGCAGAACATAAGGCAGAAAATTCTAGATGGACTCAGAGTCTTCCTAGAGAAGATTGTATTGGACTGTCCCCTAAATCAGTGGTTTCAAAACTTGAATCATAATCACCTGGACAGCTTGTCAAAGCACAGATGTCTGAGCCTGACCCCCAGAGTTTCTGATTCAGTAGGTCTGGGATCGAACCAGAGAATTTGCATTTCTAACAAGTTTCCAGGTGATACTGATGCTGCTGGTCTGGGGACCACAACCTTGAGAACCACTGCACTAAACATTTGAGTCACCTCTTAAACACACAAACATAAGAGAAGTAGCCTCCCCCTGGGCTGGGGGAGGAGAGGCACTCTTCCTAAACCCCTACAGAGCAAGAGCTCACTGCTGGGAAGGGAGTGGGGAAACTTGCCTGAGGGTTCAAGAGCCTGTGGGAAACAAGAAATCAGAAAAATGAAAATTCCAATCCCTTCTGCATTGAGGTTGAAGGCTACTAGAGCCACTCTGATAACTTAAGACAGTTCAAATTATAATAATTGTTCAAGAAAAGGACATCAAGGGGCCTTGTGGTGGAAGTGCCTACCCAGCAGTCATTCACTGGGCACAGGGAAGAGCTCCAAACATAGGTCTGTCCAGTTAGTGTGCACACACACCCAACCCACAAAGATTGGCTCAGAGCTGCCTAATGAGAGTCAGCACCAAACAACTGTTGAAACTGTTGGATCAGAGACCCTCTTTTTTTCCTCTGGGGTTGCCAAACTGATAGGCAATAAGTCTGGGGCTTCTGGTGGCCATTGCCCCAGAGGGAAGAGTGTGGCAGAGAATGACACCAACACTGAAGAAAACTCAGGCAAGAAAGGACAGGGACAGACTCCTGATAACATTGTCTGAATCTAGCAGGGCCTGAAGTTCAATATCCTTGAACTTGAGCTGAATTTCTGTCACTTGCAACTGAAAGAGTCTTGACCGATGGAATTCTACTAGCAAATCAACACGTTGCTCTGGCCTAGGATGTTTAAGTAACCATCTGTTCTAGCAGTTTCTCTGGAGATAGACAGAACTTCCAGGCCTACAGCTTTCCCAGCCCCTCTGGGATTCTACTGATAAAATTTTTTCTAACAAATCACTGCTTTAGCATAGCACTTAGCCTCATCACTGCTTACTTGCCTTCATTCTCTCCTCTGTGAGCTCCCTGAATATATATTCTTTATAACAGTTTTCTTGGTTCCCAGGCAAAGCAGCTGGCTTACAGGTACTCAATCTGCAAACAGCATTTAAATGAAAAAAGAACAAATTTGGGTCAGATTCGTTTGACGAATGAAAGAAAAAAAGGAGAGGAGGACAAAGCACGCTTGAAGAAATACTAGACTAAAACCGGTAATAACTCACAAAGGTGAGCTCCTAAAGTCAGGTAAACCTTCACTCGACTCCAGAATATTTCTAACTGAATCCCAACTCCCACTAACAGCTTCAGCATTTTTCTTTTCTTTGAAAAAACTATTATGGAGGAGGGGGTGCCAGAGAATGACAATTGAAACGGTGACTCCCACACAAGTCAGCTTCCTCTTCCCCAAATCAGTTTCCAGAAACTCTGCCACATCATTCACCTAGAACCCCCCGGCTTCCAACTCAAAGGAAAGTCTCAGACGTCTCGGGCACAGACAACAGCAGCCCTCCTTTGGTGGCTTTCAACGATAAACAGCTTCCTGCCAGCGCTCACCAACCCTGAACTCGTGGAAAAGAATTACTACAGAACCCAGGAAAGTGTTGGAAGCGTACCCGGCACAGGGTTTGTCACTCGCATCTCATATGAAATGTGCCTTTTGTCTCCTAAGGGAGTCTATCGGAATCCCTGGGCACAGCTGTGGTCAGGGACGCTCCATCCAACAACTGGACCCCAGAAGTGACCCATCTTTCTGACATCAAGAGACCTGCCGTGGAAGAAAAACAGAAACGGCACAGATGGAGCTGCCTTTTCAAATCCTTGTGAATGTCATGAGATTAGCAGCTTTCCTCTGAGTCGGCCTCAAAGACTTCCTTTACAATTGTTCATAAGCTAGCTCAGGGATAGGCAGTGAAATTCACTCAAATAAAAACATAACCTCAAACATCCAAAACAGCTGGTGGAAATTGTGACTGTGTTAGAGGAGCAGACTTATCTAGCTGAGTCAAAACAAGTGTGAGTGCTTCAAACAGGCAGGAGATCAGAAACAAAATGAGGTGTTTATTGAGTGCTGTCCTTCTTGATTTTTTTCCCTCCCTTGCCGGACGTGAGTCTCCACTTTAGCTTCATCCTGACAAGGAATAAAATCCTTTATGATATCAGAATTGACATTTTTGGAAATTTATTTTAAAGTAACTTTTTTCTAATTATAAAAGTAGTACATGTTCTTCGGAGAACATTTAGGAAACACAGAAAAACCACAAATCAGAAAATAAAAATCATCTGTAATCACATTGCTACTCTCCGTTTTGTTCTTTTTTGACTTTGGTTTTTCATACACATGCATACACCACGTAATTTTAAATATGTATTTAAATATATATAATCATTATTAAAATGACTCCTTTTGATCCTGATTTTTCATCTAGTCCATGATGACCATTTCCCCAAGTCACTGATATATTCTTTCACACGTATTTATGCCTGCGTATGAACACCATAAATTACTGAGCTAATGCCAATTGTAGACATTTAGGGCACTTCTAATTCCACGTTATTGTAAACAGTGCTGTGGAGAATATCCTTGTTGATAAATCTTTGCACACATTCATACTTAGAAAACTTACTTTCTCTTTCAGGGCACTGCAATTCAGGATGTAAAAGGGATGGTAATTGGCACTGAAGGAGTGTAGCCCCTTCCTCCCTGTGAGTTTCTGCCAATTGTTTCTTTTGCATATTTTCAGACAAGTTAGCTACTTTTAGAACCTGTAGGCCTTCCTGGTCTCGTAGAAGCCTTGTTTTCAGTCAGGTTAATGGTCTCTCCAGTTTGCAGTGCAGAAGCATCGAAATAACTGTTTCTTAAACGTATGGCAAGAAATGAAGGCAAATAAACATTAGAAAAGACTACTAACGTTATTAGGAAAAAGAAAACAGAGAAAAGTAATTCCATCAAAAGAGGTTATCAGACTGATTAGACTGGGCTACTCAAAACTTTGTCTTCCAGAAAACTCTCAAATGTAGATGATTTGTAGCAGGTTTTACAACAGAAGAGAACTAGCTAAAATTTTCCACTTTCTTATTTTTCCTATTTTCTAATCACAAGAGTGAAATGAAACATTCCTAAGGAGAAGACTCTTAACTGGCATTATTACCTCTCATTTGAGATTTACTGCCAACATCGAACAACAATTGCTTCTGTATTGGCACAAGCCATTCAGTCACTCACCATTGGGGGATGAATCACTCCCCGTGAAAAATCATTCCAGAATTTGGATAACAGAGAAGTTTGCCTCCAGCCAAAAGCTCAACAAATGCTGGCAAAATTTAGGAAAATCATTATCATGAAAGGCTGCCATGGTTTCAAAGAGCATCTCTTAGTATTTACTGCACTCTATGACCTCTAAAAAAAAGCGCAAGCAACTTCATGCACACACACAGCCCCTGCCAGTTTCACTTAAAAGTCTCATTCTCTTCATCACCACTGAGTGGAATTAAAAACAGTTGGTCAAGCTCCACTAATCGACAGCTGCTTGCAATTAGATGAAGCATTTAGAGCCATTCTCTTAACTACCTTCCCCACTGCCTAAGCATTCAGCATGAGCAATACACCGTGATAATTTGCCAGAATGTTTAACTTATCTCCATCTCTAGTGGTTTCTATACCTTCCTTATTTTCTCCAGTCTTCCCACACACTGTCTGACTCTTCCAGTTCCTCTTGTTAAATTAGGGGTATACAGAGAAGAGATTATACAAAACCAGGTCAAGCTGCTTTGTGCTAAGATGGAAAATTCTACCCAGGCAACTATTAGAGGGCAGAGTAAGTCTTGATGTTTCTCAAAGAGAAGAGAAAAGACGCCCTTTTTCCTCTTTTTTTTTTTTTTTTTTAAACAATGAACCGGAAAGTTCACTGTAATTTTTCTCATCAAGGATGCTGATGAAAAATAACAGTGCCTGGGCTTTTGTAAGCTCTTCCCAATTCTCCATTAATTTTGGAGTAGGGAGAAGATGCACAGATCACTTTATTCCATTTTTTCCTTTACAAACTGGGCATTAAGAGTCAAGATGCTTTCCCCAAGATCCCAGAAAAAAGTGGCAGAGCATGGCCCGAATCCAACTCCCTGACTCTCAGTCAGTCCAGATGGCTTTCTGCTACTTCAGCTCCCTTCGCTAAAGAGAAAGTCTTCCAACTCTTCTAGGAGGCAGGGGTCAGCACGGCTACACCACTTGCCCAGTCCAAGGGGTAGAGCAGCTGTCCTCCCAAACCTCTCCAGCCAGGAACCCACTCTGGGGCTTAAAGTAGAAAAAACAACAACAACAACAACAGAGATGATATGGCTTCACCTGTGCAATCACCCCTCTCACTCCCCCACCTAAATAAGAACCTCACAAACTTAACCACATTCAGGGTCACATAACCATGTTTTTTCTCTGTCTCACGCTCCCTGATGCTGATCGCCATCCCATACTCACCTGACCTGTTGTGTGGTAAAGGGGGCAGGAGGGGAATGCAGGGGATATTGGAGGAAGGGAGGGGAGAAGAAGCAAGAGACACGTAGGGCAATCAGCAGAAGGGAGCAGTTACCCACCCAAAATTCAAGAAGCGGAGTGAGAGTCGAGACCAGAATGGGAGCTCTCATGCCCCAGACTGCAGGCCCACAGCCCTGGCTTTTCCTATCTCTGCTCTGCTAGAGGCTAATCCCCTTTTTTCCAGAAACCTCCTCCCCACATGCCCAGACAGTCATGGAATCTTCCTTCTGTATCTGAGGCCAATTCACTCCTATTTAACTCATTAAATATGAGTTAGTATTTAATTAATTCATATTAAACTCATTAATTCATTCATATTAAACTCATGTTTCCATTATACTTACAGCAGAGAGTTATCCTTATATTTTTTCTGCTTCAAAGTCTTTCTGTTGATCCTTTTATGTTCTGTTTTATATAGATAGATAGATAGATTCCTGTTACATATAGAAAGTTAGATAAAGATATATAAATAGAGATATAAAGAGAGATTGAGATAAATTTTTTAAAGTTTTTCTGTGGCCATAAATGTTCTAAGTGTCAAAACATACTATTCTGGCTCTTTCCCATCTTGCAAGATGGTGGATGAAAAAACAGAGAAGCTGGATATAATGAGAAGAAACCTGAAGCCAAGAAGGCTGATGCCAGGGCAAGGTTAAGAAGCGTAACCTCAAGGCCAAAAAAAACACCTCAGAAGGGGAAACCCCACCACAACCAAAACCCCATCCTAGTCAACGGAACTGGAAGCTTTTCCCCATCTGCTATGTGTTCCAGCAAGGCCATGGCGAAGAGGAAGTCACCGGCAGCTACATTTAAGGTTGAAAAGAAAGAGACATTTCTTGCTTGGGGGTGACAGAAATGGTGGGACCTGAGTGGATAAGCGTCACAGAATGCCTGGATACTGTTCTACTGAAGACGTGCCTTGAAAGCTCTCGAGCCACCAAAGAAAACCTTTCCATCAGACGTAAGGAAGCTGCGAGCTAGCATCACTCCCAGCACCGTTGTGAGCAACCTCACTGGGTGCCACAGAGGCATGGCGGTGGTTTTCCTGAAGCAGCTGAGCGGTAGCATGCTGCTTGTGACTGGACCTCTCATCCTCAATCGAGTTCCTCTGCTAGAACACACCAGAAATTTGTCATCTCCACCAAAACTGGTAAGTGGTGTGGAAATCCCAAAACATCTCCCTGAGGCTTATTTCAGGAAGAAGAAGCTTTGTAAAGCCCAGACACCAGGAAGGTAAGACCTTCGACGCAGAGAAAGGGAAATCCAAGCTTACAGAGCAGAGCAAGGTTGACCTGAGAGCCCTGGACCCAAAAACTCTGCGAAGAAATCAAAGTTGTTCCTCAGCTCTAGGGCTACCTCTATTCTGTTTTCTCTCACAAATTGGTGTTCTAAATTTCTTACAAAGAACCTAATTAAATAACTGATACATTTCCCCCCAGAATATAATTCTGGTTGGTGTAGGTATTACGTTTATCACAAGTATAAAGCTAGTCAACATAATTATAAATTGTGTAGATAATTATTAAATATATACAATGTATCAGAAATGAATCTCTTAATGAATTCAATGACCCTGTTTTGTATCCCAATTAATTCATGTATCTATGATTTGACAGTACTTAATGCTAAATCATGACAGTTTTCAGAGTCGATTCTTTTTCTAATTTTTCATTTTTAGAGAGTAAGAGAAAGTGCTTGTTTTATCCACCTAAATAAATAGAGGAAAGGAAAGTTTTGTTACAGCAATGACACTAAATGCTAGTCTCCTTTCCAGTTATACGTCAAAATAACAAAGTGATCCATCATCAAAAATAATTTTTAATGCCCTGCCGCTGACAGCTTACTTAGGGCCTCCTTCAATTTTGCTGAAAGCCGAGAACCAGAGACCAATTGCCTCGAGAACAGATTTTGTTTTTATTCCACATAAGAGTCTTTTACTTTTTCAACACCAAGGTTTTTTGAGGTCTTTTATTTTTTTGAGTTTTTTAATTGAGTTATTTTATCTTTTTCAGTTATATTTTGAGTTATTCCTTGTTTTATCCCCCAAGTGATTTTTACACCCTAGGACAAGATACCGTAGCAAGATTCACTAGGAGATAAGTTTGCCTTTATTCATAAAGAGGTAGAAAAGGTAAATAAGTACTACCAAAATACTGGCCACTGGGTTGATCCATTTTAGGAGAGCACAAAGGAAGATGATTCTCTTAACAGTACATGTGCCCGCATACCCCTTAGAAAGTCTTGATGTTATCCAGGAATGTGCGCATCCCAATTTGAATGTCACTCGACTAAAGACCCCACATGATCTAGTCCCTACCCACTTTCCAGTCTCTATTCAAATCCTTCTCTTGCTCATGTTTTTAGTTCCTCTGGTTTATTGATGTGATATTCCTGCTGCCTGAAAGCTATTTTCTCAGACATCATCTCTGACTATCCAATATATAATAGGTTTCCCAGTTTCTCTCTCTCTCTCATAGTTCTCTTTCCTAACATTTAATCACAAACTGCCGTCAGATATTTATTTGTAGTTATTTAAGTAGCCCGCTAGACCAGTGCCTAATGTGGTCCCCTACCAGAACCTTTAGCATTAATTGAGAACTGGATAGAAATGCAAATTCCCAGGCCCCACCCCAGACGCAATGAATGAGAAACTCTGAAGCCATCTGTATTTTATTAAGTCTTCCAGGTATTTCTGATGCTGCTAAAGTTTGAGAACCACTGTACTGGGTCATAATCCCCATGAAGAAAGAGCCTATGACAGTTTTCTTCATCACTGTATACCCAGGCCTTTGCCCAGTGTCTGGAACATAAGAGATGCTTCATAAATATATATTGTTGAATAAACTCAAATAAGACAAAAGCTTGCCCCCAATAAGAAATACATTTATTAAATATATGGAAATAGGGACTTCCCTGGTGGCACAGTAGTTAAGAATCTGCCTGCCAGGGCTTCCCTGGTGGCACAGTGGTTGAGAGTCCGCCTGCCAATGCAGGGGACATGGGTTTGTGCCCCGGTCCGGGAGGATCCCACATGCCGCAGAGCGGCTGGGTCCGTGAGCCATGGCTGCTGGGCCTGGGCGTCCGGAGCCTGTGCTCTGCAACAGGAGAGGCCACGACAGTGAGAGGCCCGCGTAATGCAAAAAAAAAAAAAAAAAAGAATCTGCCTGCCAATGCAGGGGACACGGGTTCGAGCCCTGGTCCGGGTAGATCCCCCATGCCACGGAGCAACTAAGCCCGTGAGCACCAACTACTGAGCCTGCGCTCTAGAGCCTGCAAGCCACAACTGCTGAGCCCACATGCCACAACTACTGAAGCCCGCATGCCTAGAGCCCGTGCTCCACAACAAGAGAAGCCACCGCAATGAGAACCCTGCACACCACAACGAAGAGTAGCTCCCGCTCGTTGCAGCTAGAGAAAGCCTGTGTGCAGCAATGAAGACCCAACACAGCCCAAAATAAATAAATAAATATTTTAACATATATATATATATATATATATGGAAATATATACACACACATATATATGTATATATGTGTGTGTGTGTATATATATATATATACACACACATTTCACAAAGTAATACCTTTACTACATGCCATGGACTCCAAACATTCTCTATCCTATTTGTTTTATTTATTTTCCTCCTTTTTTTCTGGTAAGAGGACCCCCAAATTTATTTCATCCTCTGCTAATGGGTCTTATGTGCAGTTTGAAAACCCTAGTCACTAAGGCTGTTCTAAAGGAACCCACACTTATGGCCTTGTTCCTCTTTTAATCTGGAATTCCCTTCCCTCCCATCTCCTCACACCCAAGTCGCACTGATTCTTCAAGGCCCACCTGTCAGAGTGGATTTCTCTGTTGTGAAGGTAATCTTTCCCTCGTTTAAATTCCCACCGTATTTTCTCTGCACTCAGCTTATGTCTTTTCTTACTTGTTTCTTTTTTTTTTTTTTTTTTTTTGTGGTATGCGGGCCTCTCACTGTTGTGGCCTCTCCCATTGCAGAGCACAGGCTCCGGACGCGCAGGCTCAGTGGCCATGGCTCACGGGCCCAGCCGCTCCGCGGCATGTGGGATCTTCCCGGACCGGGGCACGAACCCGTGTCCCCTGCATCGGCAGGCGGACTCTCAACCACTGCGCCACCAGGGAAGCCCCTTACTTGTTTCTTTTAATGTACTGTTTATGGAGTATCACTTTTCCTATTAAAGTTCATCCTTCAGAGCAGAATCCACATCTGATTCATCTTTGGACTCTTCCCAGCATTTAGCATATAAATTCCAATGTTTCCTAAGTAAACTAGACCTTCAAGGTGCCAGGGCAAAATATTTCTAAAAGAAGTAGGATTTCAATGGGTGGCTGAGAGAGGGAGGGCAGGTGAGAAAAAAGGAAGCATATGGGCAAAGTGCCCGTGACAGAAAAGGAAGGCACACGCAGGGTGTGTTATGTGTGTCGTGGAGCAAAGGCGGGAAAGGTGGGTGTGGTCAGACGGCAGAGCAGACTTTCCTGCAAGGAAAGGAGAACCATCACAGGTCTATGGCTGTTTTCTGTTTTTCTGCTTTTAAATGACAATTTTGGTGGCAAGATGTAAGCGATATAAGGGTGCAGAGGCTATGAACATGTGCCTCTCGGACCTCCTGCATATTCCAGCACATTCAGCGGCCCCCAGCTGCTGCCCCTGTGGACCCACCACCGTGTTCATGCTGAGGACACTATTTCCCGGCTGCCCCCAGCCAATCACTGGAGGAAGTAGCACTGACCCTTTCCTGTGAGACACGGGACTCCTTCGACTTTGGCTCAAGGACTCCCACTACTTGGGCGCAATTCTTTGAAAACAACTCACTGCAGTGTGAGCCTTCCCATGCCGTCTCCTCCTTTCTTCCAGCCAGATCTGCACTGCAGGGTGACATTCTCCCCACCATCCCTGCCTCCTCACGTGAATCCTTCCCAAGCATTTCCCCTAAAATATCTCCTACACTGCTATTCCTGTCTTGGTGGCCACTTCTCTGGGGATATGAACCAACTGCAGAGGAGGAGATAAGATCAGAAAGGAGGTAAGAGGCAAAGAGGTAAGATGGACATGCCTGGGCATTAAAATACACATATGCCTGAAAATATACCTACGTGTTCATTAATGTATACATACAGATACTGAACTACAATAGACACTCAAACTTACTGAAATTACCAAAACTGAAGGAAGGAAGAGTTCACCTAGGAAGCCACTGTTAGGAAAAAAAGGCAGATCTTTCATCAAACCGCATTTCTGAGTAGGCATAAATCTATCTAAGGTCAGATAACACGAGACAATCTTTCACAAAATGTGAGATGCCCTGCTGACCAGAACTCTCTCGCCCTATCACGTGCTGCCAGAGAAGACTGGACCACAAAATACAAGCAGATGTCAACACTTTCACCTTCCACTTTCTAAATATCGCTGATTGGGCCAAGTTTCATTTCACTTATTGGGCCACTTTCCATGTTAGGGGAGAAGGGTTGAGAAAGGGCGGAAGAAAGCATTAGGATTCAAGTTTCATATCTGCTAAAGTAAACTGATGTTGCTTACTGCTGGGTTTCAAGAGAAAAGCTTCCCTAAATGAGGCAACAGTTGTTCAGAGGAACACATAGACTTGAGGTAGGCAAATGTTTTCTGTAAAGGGCCAGATAGTAAATATTTTTGCTTCTATGGGTCATGAGGTCTCTGCTGCACCTACTACTCTGCTGTTACAGCCCAAAAGCAGCCATTGACAATACAGAAATCACCGTGTGGCTGCATTCCAATAAAACTTTATTTACAAAAACAGACAATGGGCCAGATTTGGCCCATGGACCATCATTTGCCAACCCCTGATATAGAGCACTAGGACTGTTTCCCCAAAAATACCCTCTTCTGGTTTGGATGTGGATACTCCACCTGCTTTCTAATCTTTTATCTACTTACTACAAAAGGCACACAATTAAAATCTAGTTGAAAATGATCAGCTATATTAAACACCAATGCTAATAAGGGAAATGACTATGATACAAGCTCTGGCCTGGAGGAAAGGAGGCAAAATCGTCATCAGACTTCAACCTGAAGTTACTTTTATCTACCAGACCATTGGTTCTCAAAGTGTGGTCCTTTTTTGTTTTGTTTTGTTTTTTTGTTTGTTTGTTTTTGCGGTACACGGGCCTCTCACTGTTGTGGCCTCTCCCATTGCGGAGCACAGGCTCCGGATGCGCAGGCTCAGCGGCCATGGCTCACGGGCCCAGCCACTTCGCGGCATGTGGGATCTTCCAGGACCGGGGCACGAACCCGTGTCCCCTGCATCGGCAGGCGGACTCTCAACCACTGCGCCACCAGGGAAGCCCAAAGTGTGGTCCTTGTACCAACAGTACCAGCTGTGCCAGGGAGACTGTTAGAAGTAAAAAATTCCTGAGCCCTGTCCCAGACCTACTGAATCAGAATATATGAGTGGGACCCAATGTTTTAACAAGCCCTCCAAGTTATTCCGATGCAAGGTCAAGCTTGAGAAGCATGGAGCTATGTCTGAAGCTGCCTGTGCCTCAAATTCTCCAGCAGCAAAGTAAACATGTTGAAATCTTGTTATTTTCCCCTATCGCTAAGGTCACAGAGATTGCCAGGATCTGGCTGATACACACTTAAAGTGGTTCACTTACCCGAAGCCTATTAGTGTTTAAGTCAAAATACATGTTCTTTTCTTCTTCTTTGAATTTGGATCATCTGCCATTTAGAAGAAAAGATGATTCAGTTCTAAATCAAGTATATATTCGTAAAGATTTTCTTCAGCTTGATTTGTATATTGATCAATAGAGTCCCTAGAATTGTAGAGATAAGATATATAACTTGTAATGGGGATCAGAACCCATTGGCCGAAGCCAAGATTTGTGTACCACAGGTGTGTGGAATTAGGTAATACCCAAACCCTTCCTAAGTACCTCTTTGCAGCCCTAACTTATATGGGGACCAAGGAGAATCCTGGGGGAAATCTCAAGCCTATCTATGACTGGGCATCGGATATTCAGAGACCTATCTGGGAGGCTTGGTGGGGTACACGGGGAATGCAAATGAAGAATGAAAGGGGAACAGAAGCCAGATTTCAAGTCTCCCCCTTCCCCACTTGCACACACACACCAAAGTAAAATTGACCATTACTAATGGAAAGTCATCTGACCAACTGGATATGGCCCTTTAGAATGCCCTTTGGAGCCTAAACAGCTGAGTAGAGTCAGGTTCTGGGTGCGGCATGGCGTATGAGCGATCTCCCCGCAGCTCTCCTAGAGGCACACGTGCACTTAGGGATACACAGTGCCTGGGTTCACTAGGCTTGTACATGGAAAAGGCAGGCTCACTAGGGGACTTCCCTGGCGGTCCAGTGGTTAAGACTCTGTGCTTCCACTGCAGGGGGCACAGCTTCTATCCACACACGCCATGCAGCCAATAATAATAACTAAAATTAAAAACTTTATAAAAGCTCAGTAAGTTCTATAATGTTCCAAGTTCTATAATGTTCCATGGGTCCGAGAGATTCGATCTCTGGTCGGGGAACTAAGATCTGGGCAGCCAAAAAAATAAGTAAAAAGTTTTAAAAAGCAGGCTCACTGGGCTTCCCTGGTGGCGCAGTGGTTGAGAATCCGCCTGCCAGTGCAGGGGACACGGGTTCGAGCCCTGGTCTGGGAAGATCCCACATGCCGCGGAGCAACTGGGCCCGTAAGCCACAACTACTGAGCCTGCGCGTCTGGAGCCTGTGCTCCACAACGGGAGAGCCCGCGATAGTGAGAAGCCCGCGTACCGCAATGAAGAGTGGCCCCCGCTTGCCACACTAGAGAAAGCCCTCGCACAGAAACGAAGACCCAACACAGCAAAAATAAATAAATTAATTAATTAAAAAAAAAAAAAAGCAGGCTCACTAAGTTCTATAATGTTCCAAGTTCTATAATGAGGCACTGGCAGCACAGCAGAGGCCAGGAGTTTTGCAGTCAGGAGCACCACAAGAGCTTTTATTAGGCACCTTTTGGGGACTTCCTCAACACCTGTAGAAGTCTATGCGAGGTCCTGGAGTTCCCAAGTGAGCCAGCTGGAGCCTGGATGCAGCAAGATTCTGGTAACCATGTTAATGTAGTTTCCTGGTACCCATAAGATGGTGAGGCTGGGGGATGTCTGACACCCTTTGGGTCCTGTATCAGATTCGCTCTGCCTCACCTTTCGTTTATTCCAACAGTCACTACAGTGACTGGTTTTGCGCAGACTCCAACAAGCCTCACCCAGGTGTGACCCAAAGGGCCTCTACTCAAGCACGCCTCTTGCCTCCCACCCCGGGGCTTCTCTGTTGAGACTGGGGAGAGGGGCAATTAATATGCACGGGGTGAAGCTTTGACCAGTGGGGATAGGAACTGATCAGTGAATATTTCCATCCGCTTCCCACCACCACCACCAAATGGAAGGCTCTGAAACCCATTTCATTCAGCTCATCAGGAAGACCTGGGGGATCAAGTAACCAGTCGCCCACCGTTGTGGTTGACTCTGTACAGAAGGCTTGTTTCGGGTCTCCCACTTTCTTTGCTTTGCAACCCTGTCCATTCCTGGTGATTCCTGGATCACACTCCCCACATGAATATTCGCACTTGAACCTACGGTTCAGCCTCTGCTTTCTGAGGAGTCCAGGCTAAGACAGGAATGTTTCATTTTCACGTGACTTAGAAGTAATAATACATTTGTGGTCAATATAGGGCTTGTTGATCTTTCAAGACAAACAAATGGTACTATTTTCTATGATTTACAATAGTGTAATAATTTCATTACATTCCTCTAGCAAATATATATTGAATAATCCTCATCTATTTCCTTAGATTCCTAATCTTGCATTTCCAACGTGCAACGTACAGTGAGCCTTCCCATGCCGTCTCCTCCTTTCTTCCAGCCAGATCTGCACTGCAGGGTGATGTTCTCCCCACCACCCCTGCCTCCTTTTTTTAAAAAAGCTAAATATAACCACAGGCCAGAACTCTAAGAATTCATTAAACAATACTCTAGTGACCTGAAACAGCAGTATCAAACAAGTTGTGGAACAGACTCAAGATAGATGATGAGAAGAAATATAAGCAGAAAGAAGACACAAACACGACAGTCTTAGTTTCAGCAAAGAGAATGAGCAACTGAAGACTCCCCTTCTGCAGCTACAATGCTAAATCATCATTTTCTGAAAACCAAGGGTAAAAATGTCTTCACTCATATTTAATTTCCTAGCCTAGCCTGCCCCTCCCTCACACCACCCCCATCCTCCCACTAAGGGACTTTTGCTTCTCTGAACTGGTGGTTGCCGCTTTATTCTGTTTTCTGTTTCAGGATTTAAAACTCTCAAAGATCATTTAGATTGCAGGCAAAATTCAAGGAGAATACTTTTATTAAGGGACAGAAAATAAAGCAAATGCAGCTAAGATTTTCAAAATAATCCGTAGGTTAAAACACTTCAATACTTATTTAAAAAACAAATTCTTGGAACACGAAGGTTGAGGATAGGGAGAAGTTCCCATTTTAGATACTCTTTAATCCAAAATGGAAAAGGATGCAGGTATGGATTGATTTTTCCACCTGTGGTATCAATTTTAATGTCTTGGACATCAGTGGAAAAATAACCTTCCTTCTTTGTCATAGCTGGCACATGGAGCACCTCACAGATCTCCTCAAAGACCCCTAATGCTGCTGGGCACCCCATACCATCAACCTTCAATCCTCTGCTGCCTCTGCCCAAGACCTCACCAGGTGCGAATCAGTTTTAATTCCAGAAAATATTCTTCTGGAATAATTCTTCTTCAAAGATAAAACTTTAAGTACTATTAAACATACCCCTCGGGACTTTTGTCATCATTAGGACAAATTCTCAACCCTTGAAGCTCTCAGGGATTGCATCCCTAAGGATAGCGTAGGCTGGCCATCTGGTCCTTTGGCCTTGAACAACCTTGTTTTGATGACATCGCATTTTGATCACAGTGATGCAATCACCCTATAAAAAAGTACCACTTTGATATTATTTCAATAAAAGGATCAAATAATTTACTGAATAAATGATTTTGTTGAACTCAAGTTACATGAACACTTCTTTCAAACTCACCTTCTCTGCCCTCACAAATGTCTCTAGTAGTAACCCAGGACCCACACAGATGTGCTAGGGAAGGAAACCTCAGCTCATTGGATTTTTCCCAGCAAAATGAAATGGCCAAAATAAATAAACCACCTACATAATCAAAAGAGCACATAATACTGTATTTCTCAGCTCTCAAACGTGGCTATGTTCTGGCTAACAAAATATAAACATTATAAATGTTTCCATTTTTTCCTAAGTTTATCTATAAATACAATATGATCCCCATAAAATTCCTTCATTTTTTTTCCCCTAGAGCTAGACAAATTGATTATAAAATTATTGGTTCTTCTGGGACAGGTCATTAAAAGAAGCTTTTATCCCTTTCCTCCTTCCTACTGTTAAAAGTGAGACGGCTGAAGCTGCAGCAGCATCTCAGGCCATGAGAGGTCTTGCAGATGAATGCCACATGCTAGGATGGTGGACCAGAAAGACAGAAAGAGCTTAAGCAACTGATGATATTAGAACCACCATACCAACAGTGAACTCCTACATTCAACCTTCTTTTACCAGAGAAAACAAATTCTTTTCAAACACATTAAGCCACTCTGCTGCGTTTTTATTAACTTTAGCTAAACCTAGTTCTACCCGATACAATATACCATTGGCCAAGCAGCCAGCTGGTAGCACACATGATTCAAAATAAGTTCAGCGTTTCTGATGTCCCCCACAAAATAATAAGATGTAATGATAAGTGGATAGAGGAATGGAGAGAGGTAGATAGATACACGATAAAGTAAATGTGGCAAAATACTAATGTGGAATATAGATGGTGGGTATACGCGCGTTCACTATATAATTCCTTCAACAATTCATAATAAAATGCTGAAAATCCTACTGACAAGCCATCAGTACCATGTATTATGCTTTTAAAAGATATCCCTCGTAAGGAGGAGTTTTGTAGCTTCTTTTCTCTCACGAACAAGGCCCCTTCTCTTCCTGTTCTATAAACACTATTGTGGCCTTAAAGTCTTAAAAAATAGAACTGGAAGTACTGCCAATGGGACAAACTGGGTGCAAGTAAAAATTTTAAAGGCTGTATAAACAGAAATCCATCTGGAAACATGTTTTCTCCATCAGCACAGTAAAAGCTAGAACAGAATTTCCTGATATAGATGTACTGTTTGACTCTCTGCAGAGCCCACTGGGTACAAGAGAGAGGCCTCTTGCTCTTTAATTTAAAAGTAACTTTCACTCATAAAACGAGGCTAAGAATGTTAGAATTTCAACTCAGCTGAGCTCAGCACTGGGCAACATCCTTTTCTTCGCCTGTTAACTGTCCCTTCTCTTTCCCCATCATCACAGGGACATGACTAAGGAGATAGAATTTCAGCTTGGTCTTCCGATCAACTTGAAGCATTTCTGTTGAGAGAGTAACAACTGTGGTGTTGGATCTTTTCCCATTGGTCTGTATTCTAAGCAAAGCAAGATTGGAAATGACTGCTGAACAATTCCTGGCAAGAACTCTAAAGTTTGCAGAAGCATTGCCTGCAAACTGTCAATATAGAAGAAGAAGTCTTTTCCTATTCTCCAAGATGCAGTAAAAATAGTAAGAATGTGAATCGGGGTTGCTGAAAACAATGCCAAAACACTGATTTGGACTATCATGTCTACTAAAAGAATCTATTCATTGGGACTAAAATGCCTTCAGAAAATGGTACAAATTTAATTCCAGAGAATTTAGCTCAGAACTCATCCAACGGTATTCATTTATTATATTTATTGAGGGATATGAGAGTAGACACTGAGCAAACTGAAGAACATAGATTCACATTGTAATCCCATAGAGTCACTTGTTTATGACTTACTGAAAATTTCTGCTTTCAAATCAACATTTTCCAAATTTGATCTCATCTCAGAAAGAATGCTCTTACAAAGCCTGGAGAAAACATCCTCAGCTGTGTTTAAATTATTCAGGGATGAAAAAGAATACAATTTACAGATATACTTAATTTTGGTAGAAAATCACCCACACTACATGGCGTTTTATAGCATGGTCTTCTGGGAGAGAAACAAAGGCTGGAGAAGTTAAGACATTATAGACATTGTCAATATAAGGCAGAATATTAAGCACTTTACATGGCTTATCACCCCTGATCCTCATAAAATCTTTTAAGACAGGGATGGTTATTCTTCCCATTTTATAGATGAAGAAACAGAGGCTTAGAAATGTTTACCCAAGGTCACCTGTCAGTAAGTGGTGGAGCCAACAATGGGACCCAAGTCTGTCTGAAGCCAGAGTCTGGTTTCTTAACCATCATCTGGTATTGCTGTGACCCTTGAAAGTCAAGTGTCCCACAGAACACTCAGTGAGAGAGGGAGGAGGAGGGGAAAAGGAAGGAGGGACGAAGGGAGGGAGGAAGAGAAAAATCTGTCTAACATATAGGTTGGGAATATTGTAAAAGAAGCATTTAGAGGTTACAGATACGAAGTATTTCACATCAAATCTGGATGATTTCTTGGCTTCGTGCTTACTTTTTCATTCTTCATTTCCTCCTTGTTTCATTTCTTCTGGTAAAATTTTTTTAAAAAGAGGAGCAAGTACTTATATCTTAATCAATTGTGAAATTGATTCATTGTAAACTACCTCTTCCTCCCTTCCATTTTTTCCAACTATTTATTAAACACCACTGTGTGCCAGACCCTGTCATTTCTATTCTACCTTCACTATAAAATAAATCCAATTAAATTTGCTTTTATTAATTAAGAGGAAAAAATATTTTAATTCTTGACACAGACTAAGACCATGAGGCACTAAACCAAAAGGCAACAAACGAACCGTCAGAATATTAAAAGTGTTGACATGAAAGAATTGGATGAAGCCTCATGTTCATGAACCAGACCAGATGTCCAGCTTGAGTGACTACTTTCCATGACCTTCACCATGAAAGACATGCAACCACTACTGATATTAAGGCCACTTGAGAAGGGCATTTTGTGGGAAGGAAAACAGATAAAGAGAGTGGATAGGAACCAGAGAACCAATGACCGTAGATGAGAAGAATTGAGAATACTTCATTTTCACTTTGTTTATGGCCTGGTGGCTCTGTGAGTTATGAGGAAATAGTCGAAACCTTGTCTATCTTGTTCACCATTGTAGACACAGCACTTGGCACTCTACGAGGAATACAGTAGGCACTCAATTTTAAAAATTGGTTAAATAGACAAATTAGTTTATGAATAAGCCAGAAAATGACAAAGAAGCAGTGACTCTGATAAACAACAAGGTCCTACTGTATAGCCCAGGGAACTATATTCAATATTCTATATCCAATTTCCATAATGGAAAAAAATATAAAAAAGAATGTATATATATATATATATGTGTGTATAACTGAATCACTGTGCTGTACAGTAGAAATTAACACAACATTGTAAATCAACTATACTTCAATTAAATAAATAAATAAAAGCAGTAACTTTATTGTCTCTGTTATTTGACACAAAAGGAAGAGCCATTCATCCAGAAAATGTTGATGTCTCTATATCCAATTTATGTACATCCAGAAAGCTCTGACAGCCTAGAAAATCTATTATGAATCCGTATCTCACAGTAACCACATCACAGTAATCTATAACTCTAATATAAGATACAGTCATAGATAAGAGATATAGAAAGGCAGCACATGGAGGGAATGACTCACTTCCTTACTTCTAAACCTGTTTGGTTTCATAAAGAGATTTAGTAATCCCCAAGATATGTCATAACCCTGAGGGAACCTTCCTCTTGGAAAGATCACCTTGTTGGTTTCTGTTAAATGACCCCATCGACCACTGCCTTCCAAGCACCCTGAATCAAGAAATGATTGTGAAATGTGGGGAAATCTCATTTAGCTCAAATCATAAGGCCCTAAAGCCCTCACCAATAGTCACTGATATTTAGTATGATCAAGTGTAATAGGGAAAGCAAATATTCTGCTCAGTTTTCCTCACTGATGTCACCTGTTTCTCTTCCTACCTCAACCTAAGGGGGTCTTATTTAATAGAGTCGTAATAGTTCAGTGTAAAAAAAAATTAGAACACGTCAAAATGACAATGTATTTCAGTAGTCATTTTTATTCAAGCTTTTTGAGTCCCTCAGCACACATTTGTTCCCTGTCTTAACATCAATCCTCAGTAGCCATTGAGAGTAATCGCCCTGGAGCCACTCTGTCACGACTAGAGAAGAGTCAAGATATGACCCAAAGGAGCAAAAGAAGAGCAAGGCTCAATGGAAGTGAGAAAGCACATCTGAAAGGGACACAGAGTAGAGGAAGCTGGCATGGAACCCAGGGTCCCTGAGAAAAACAAATGGACTAGCAGAGCTAAAATGGGTTAAAAAGAATTTGAGTCTTGATGTGGTGATAACAGAGAATACTACTACCCAGATAAAACATGAAGAAAGCGGTATATAGATGCATAAGAGAAAAAAAGGAAGCAAAGAGACAAATTAAATACAGTGTCAGAGTAATCCAAACTTAGGTGATGGAGACCTTGGCTAGAGCTGTGGTCATAGAAAAGTCAAGAAGGGACCAGATTAAAGGCTCACCAGACTGTGTGTCCTTGTTGCTGCATGTTTCTGGCACCACCATGCACAACACATTTATGGTGAATGAGTGGAATGAAGAATGAGAAGAAGAAGAAAAGTGACAGGCTCAGTAGCTATAGGATGGCTCTAAGTATTTGCTTCAAAGGATAAGAAAAGGAGAAGTACCTGTGACAAGTTAGAGAAGCATAGCACTTGGCCATGGGATTGGTGTTAACAGTGGGAACTCCAAGTGGAGCTGCCCAACACGCAGTCAGCAATATGGAAATTCAGGCCATGGCAGAATCAGGACTGGAGATGGAAGTTTAGAGGTGCGATCTAATGGCTGGCAAGTAAGCGAGATCATAAGAGAGAAGCCGAGGAAAAGGAGCAGAGCTTCAGGTACATTCGGAAAGGGAACTAACAAAGGGGACTGAGGAGAAAAAGCCAGAAAAAAAAAAAAAAGAACTAAGAAGATGTCATTTCACGATTTTGGTGGAGAAAGTTTCAAGGAATGGTTTGTGGCGTAATGAGGACTCAGACCTGAGGGTGTGGGACGCTGAACCCGAGCCCTGGCTCTGCCAGAAGCCTACTTTGTGACCTGGGGCAAATGTCCAAACCTGCGCGGCCTCCATGTCATAATCTGCAAATGGTCTCTGGGGGTTATGCCAGTTTTCAGGTTCCCTGGACTTCTGAGGACTAAAGGTGTCAGAGATCAGGACGGATGAAATGAGGAAAAGAGAGCGGTCATCAAATCAAAGCAAAAGTGTCTCTATTAAGGGCAGAAACCAACAGGCAAGGACTGAGAAGAAAAGAACAGACAGGACTTCAAGACTCTGCAAACAAATACACATGCCCAAAAAAGCAGCAAGGTTGGGCTTCCCTGGTGGCGCAGTGGTTGAGAGTCCGTCTGCCGATGCAGGGGACACGGGTTCGTGCCCCAGTCCGGGAAGATCTCACATGCCGCCGAGCGGCTGGGCCCGTGAGCCATGGCCGCTGGGTCTGCGCGTCCGGAGCCTGTGCTCCGCAACGGGAGAGGCCACAACAGTGAAAGGCCCGCGTACCGCTAAAAAAAGCAGCAAGGTCAAAGGGAGATTTGTTTTGATGATAGGAGAGGCTACAGTTTGTTGAAGCCAAGGAGAAGAGAGATTAAAGGCGAAAATTTGAGACAAGGTCATAGAAAAGATGAGGAAGAATGGGATCCAAAGTACAAATAGAGAAAAATGAAAGAAGGTTTTTGTTCCTGGGGTGCGAAGGAGAATGATGCCATATAAGTACTATGAGGGCAAAATTTTTGGAACAGAGACTATTTATACCTAGAGCTGAGTCTCTTTACAACATAGTCGAAAAAGGAGGCAAATCTTTGTACTAGTTACCTTTTGCAGTATTACAAATTAGCCCAAAACCTGTGGTTTAAAACAACAAAAATTATAGTTGATAAGAGGCAGGAATCCAGAAACATCTCGGCTTGGTTGTTATGGCTCAGGCTATCTCATGAGACGTGTAGTCGTGATGTTTGCCTGGGCTGCAATCATCTGAAGATTTGACTGGGCTGGAAAATCCACTTCTGAGATGGTTAACTCACATGGTTGTTGGCTGGAGGCCTCAGTTCCTTGTCACGTGTACTTTTCTCATGCCATGTCACCTGACTTCCCCCCAGAGCACGTGATACAACAGAGTAACCAACATGGATGTTGCAATGTCTTTTATGACCTTGTCTCCGAAGTGACACAGTCACTTCTAACATATTCTATTCATTAGAAAAGAGTTACTGGGACTTCTCTGGTGGTCCAGTGGTTAAGAATCCACCTTGTAATGCAGGGGACACAGGTTTGATCCCTGGTCGGGGAACTAGGATCCCATATGCCGCAGGGCAACTAAGCCCGCACGCCACAACGAGAGAGCCTGTGTGCTGCAACTACAGAGCCCATGGGCTCTGGAGCCCATGCGCCACAGCTACAGAAGCCCACATGCTCTGGAGCCTGTGCACCATAACTGAGCCCGCAAGCCACAACTAGAGAGAAGCCCACACACCACAACTAGAGAGAAGCCCACTCACCACAACGAAAGATCCTGTGTGCAACAGCTAAGACCCAATGCAGCCAAAAAACAAATAAATAAATAATTTTTTTTTAAAAAAAAGAAAAGAGTTACTAAGTCCAGCTCACTCTCAAGGGAAGGGGAATTAGGCTCCACCTCTTGAAGGGAGGAGTATAAATCACTTGTGGACAAGTTTTAAAGCCACCACAGTCTTCAAAGTCCATGTGGATTAGGAGGAGGATTGGCAATTTAAAAAACAGTAGCTGTGAAATATCCGTGGAAGGGGTATTCTAGGGGTTATTTAGTGTAGATTAAAAGGTTCCCAAGAAGGTTATACTAACGCTACAACAACAACAAATTGGCCTTTTACAAAGAGTAAAAATAATGACATGACTTTATACCAGGAAGAGCGCTATGGTTATCAGGCAGAGTAAAAGCCCAAAAGGAACCCATTAAAGGTCATCAAGGGTAAGAAACTAAAACCACACCAGATACACCGACACACTGGTCCTCTCTAGAGTTAGGGAGGAAACACTGATGCATGCACAAGATCTGGCCATGGCTATGCTCACTGCAGTGGTCAACAAACTCCAATTTGGGCCCTTACCCAATTGGGTAGGAAAGTTCCTGGGCTGTTTGCCTCAGTGCTCTCAGTTTCACTGAATTAATTATCCCCTGAAAGCAATTTAGAGCAAGAATCATGTTGTTACTATTATTGTTGTTGTTTATTTTAGTATCCCCAATGTTAATGTAACATCTGGAGGAAGAAAAGCATAGAGAACACATAAATATCTATTTGATGAAAAGACGTGTGGATGGATGGATAGATGGATGGATGAAACTAGTTCAAATAGAGAAGCCACTGTATGTTATTTCCCTTTATGCACTTCGAATGCTTAGATTTTAATGGGACAAGAAGGTATTGAACTCATTTCTTCTTAAACTTGGAGATATTGGTAGTTTACAAAGGATCGTATAGCACACCATGTGGTAGGCAAATGCATTCTAATATAGGAAACAATTAGCAAATGTATTAAGGGTGATATTATGTTGAATAATTAACAAAGTTATTTGTTTAGTTTTTTTCTTGTTTTTTTGTTTTGTTTTGTTTTTGCCTTTTGGCTGCATTGGGTCTTCGTTACTGCATGCAGGCTTTCTCCAGTTGTGGCGAGCAGGGACTACTCTTCGTTGCGGTGCACAGGCTTCTCATTGTGGTGGCTTCTCTTGTTGCAGAGCACGGGCTCTAGGCGCACAGGCTTCAGTAGTTGTGGCTCATGGGCTCTGAGCGCAGACTCAGTAGTTGTGGTGCACGGGCTTAGTTGCTCCACAGCATGTGGGATCTTCCCAGACCGGGGCTCGGACCTGTGTTCCCTGCATTGACAGGCGGATTCTTAACCACTGCACCACCAGGGAAGCCCCTTCGTGTATTTTTTAATTGAATGATTTATTTATCTTTAATTTTCTTCTGCCTGTCACTACTATTTAATGATAAATGTGTACAATAGATATGCTTGAACTTAACATATTTTCAAAAAGAAGGAATACAGGCTCAATTAAAACTTCCTTAATCTAATTATTTTTAAGGTTATCTATCTTACTTTAATTAAAACCTGATTTAAAACACATGTTTATCAAAAATAAATACATAAACAAGAAAACCAGTTAGAATACTAGCTAAATTCTTCCCAATTACAGATAGCTCAGGTGTGTATTTTGACACATAAGAAATATTATTTCTCCCTTTTCATAAAAATATAATAAACTTATATCATCATAAGCATATATTTAATTTTGTTGAGGATCTGTTGTAAATAAATTGGATATTGTACTGGAAATAAAGAGCATATGAATGTCTTCATCTGGGTAAAAAACATAGAAATAACTGTTTGGTGGATAGCTAAAAGAGTTGTTCAGATACATTTTTAACATGGCTATAACTTTTCTGCACATTTTAGTGTATAATGTAGAACAACATGAAGTTAAATAAGATTAAAAGCAAGTGGGATGTTTGTTGCTTGTTTTAGTATTAACTTTATTGTACCGTTATTCTAACTTAATATTATACTCGTGTTTGAAACTTATTATACACATGGAAATGTATAATGTATCACATAATGAAATATGAAATGTATATAAATGGGAATTATGTAGGGTGGTGTAAATATCAACATGTCAAATGGTCTTAAGAAAGAAATGCATGCTCTGCTCTGAACTTTTATAGAAAACGATTTAATTTTCTACTTGTATACAAATCAACTTCAATCATTTCTAAACACTAGGAAATGAAATGTTGTATTCTTTATAATGGAAGGCGGGAAGAGTTAAAGCTTGAAGAAATTTGAATAAAAATTCATCTCCTAGACGCTTCTAAGTAATTCCTCAAAGTGGCAAACGGTGAAATAGAAGGAAAGAATACTACCTGCTCACTATGAGCAAGAATGGGCTGACAGGGCTTCCCTGGTGGCGCAGTGGTTGAGAGTCCGCCTGCCGATGCAGGGGACACGGGTTCGTGCCCCGGTCTGGGAAGATCCCACATGCCGCGGAGCGGCTGGGCCTGTGAGCCATGGCCGCTGAGCCTGCGCGTCCGGAGCCTGTGCTCCGCAACGGGAGAGGCCACAACAGTGAGAATAGAATGGGCTGACAACTGTGACTGTTTCCATAAGTGGGCACTGATTTCATTGGATTTCTCTAGTAAATATCAGACATCCTAACAAAAACACCAGGGTATAATAAGCAACTCTAAATCCATTCCCAAGGCCTACAACATGAGCAAGGATCCAGAGACTTCAGGTCCTGGCCCTACTTCGAGACAGCCAGGGAGAAATTCCCCACGCCCACGGTGTTAGTGTCTGGGTATCTGATGGCGGAAGTGGGGATTACATTCAGTGGTGTGCTGGAGTCAGATCTACAGTCTCTCAAGAGCCAACCGTGTGTGTGTACCTCTTCCCAACTCCACATTCAGGGATGCTGTACTGGTAGCTTGACATGGGCCATGTGGGAATATTTATACCACAAAAGTTGGTAAACCCTACAAATCAGGGCTTTTTATCCAGAGAGCCAGCTGTTGAACATTTATAGGCATTCCACTGATCGATCACAAGTCAATACGTCCCTACAGAAAAGCCAGTGAGCAGTGCTTGTGCCACAGCTCCCCAGTGCAGTGACCCTGGGAAGATTACCTTCTTCAATTCCCAAGTCTCCAGTAGATGTCAACTCCCTTGTGAAAACACATTAGGCTATAACTATGAATTAATCTAAATGTCTGAGTTATTGACTGTGCTGATCCCACTGTCAAAGTCAATAAAATGTCACTGGATTCAAATTTTCAGTCCTTAGCAGCAGAGAGACAGAAAAGTATAAGATGTGACTGTCCCACGCAGTACCTAGAATTACTTTACTTTCCATCAATGTTTATTGAAATGAATTGCCCAGACAATAGCAGTTATATATGAAAGAGAATGAAAGAGAAGTAAGTAGCATGGGATGAAAACAGAGGAAGAGATGACAACTAACAACCCAGGGGCACCGGTTGCATCCGCTGGGATGTACATTCCTAAAGACCCCATTCCAGACTATAGTTTGAAACAGATGGCCTGACTCCTTTCCATTCCGTTTCTCTAAGCTGGCACTAACAGTAAAGATGACTGTACCTGGTAAATGCATTTCCCCTCCCGATCTGCTCTCCACCTCTCTTCACCCTGCTCTGTGCCCCAGGAATTGACCATAGACTGCATCAGCTAAGGCTCCCTTGTCATCTGGCTCCAGGAAAGGAAAGTGGGGAGGAGAGGGAGATCAGAGCCTTTCGCCCCAGTTCTTTTCCTCCACCAAAAGGTGGCTGCATCCCTCCACCAAGGATCACAGCTCTTGTCGGGCAGCCCCTCCTTGAAGGTCCCCAATTCCAGTTCCAAAACCCCATCCTTCCATTGCCCCTTTAAGCCTTGGGTGAAAGCAATGCCCCACCGAGACAGTTCCAGCATACTGCACCATCGCTTGTGGGCTGCCTGACACCTCGCCAAGAGCTTCTAGTTGTCCATTTATTACATTCTCTTCCTATTACTCAATTTGAGCAAACCGTGTATTTCCTGCTGGGACCCTGACTGATACAACAGCGTTGGAAAATCTAGAAAAACCACTAAACATCACCAGATTATTGCCTTCCCTAATGCCTCTGATGCCCTCCACATGACTCTGTGCTGCACAAAACTCTCGTGCTTTCAGACTCATCTAAAATATCATGCAAACAATTCACAAGAGCTCAGGGAGCCCCTGTCCCACACCCAGCACCATCCCGGACACTGTGTCCCAGGTTACCTACAAGGGGATCAAAGTGGTCAACTTTTTTGCCAAGGGGGATGAGGTGTAGGGGAGGGATGGATTGGGAGTTTGGGATTAACAGATGCAAACTATTTTATATAGACTGGATAACCAACAAGTTCCTACTGTATAGCACAGGGAACTATATTCCATACCCCATGATACACCATAATGGAAAAGAATATGAAAAATAATGTACATATATGTATAACTGAATCACTTTGCTGTACAGCAGAAATTAACACGTTGTAAATCAACTATACTTCAATAAAATAATTTTTTTTTAAAAAAGTGGTCAACTTTTCACTCTTCCAAGTTGAACTTGGAAGGCTGATCTAATCTGGGGCCTGATCTAATTTCTCCCATAGAGCTGTACAGGTGTACATGACTACATTAACTTTGATATTATATTATTCCCCATATCAAAGTCCTATGTTTAGGTATGGGATAGTTACCAAAAAGAAAATACACAAAGCTCCGCCTCCTTTATAGCATCAGCATAAGGCCAGAACAGGACTGGTAGCAGAGAGCACATTGACCTCCAAAATGTCAAACACTTAAGTCTAAACTGTACCCACCTCAGTATTCTCACACAGAACCATCCTTGAAGCCTGATAAGAGCTAACATTTTTTTTATTACTTCCTATAGGACAGACCTTGTGCTGAGCGCTCTACCTGGACTGTCTCATTCCACACTCTAAATAGCTCTTCGAAACAAGCGCACGGCATTAGTACTCCCATTTTATAGATGATGAAACTGAAGCTTACAGGTTACGGTCCTGGTCCAGGCTCACACAGCTGGTAACGAGATGCGATTTGAAGGCAGGCAGCCTGCTTCTAGAATCCAGGCTCCTACCCACTCACTGCACCAGAATTCAGGCTGGGGCCAAGAAACTGCTGGTGATTGGAAAATCTTATGTTTGAGGGGACAGTTTTAAAGAAGACGGAAAAACCTTCAATTTTCCTGCAAAATATTCTCTTTTTTTCCCTTTGAAATCTTCAAGGCTACCCACTCAGATCTGGGAGTTGGGGCGGGGATGGGGGCGAGAGGAGTGTTCTATATATTATTTTTGTGCTCTGGACAGAATGCCTTCTTGGCTTCAAGCTCTGCTCTCCCCACACCCTGCAGGGTTCTCAAAGTTCACACACTTCCAGAAGCCCCTATTGTCCAGGCTCCTTAAAGGCTCTGTAGTGCCCAAGGCCATCGAGCATTTATTCCTGTAGTTCCTTCTAACTGACAAAGGCAAAAACAATGATGTCAATGAACGTTTTACCTACACTCTCTTTTGTGATATTCCAGGTATGCAACAATTGATAGAAGGAGTTCCCCAGGGTGTTCTAACTATAAACTTCTTCCCACTGGATGTGGAAGGAAACGGTCTATTTCACAGAAGAGTATTTTGTAAAATTCAAATGTCAAATTGAGCTGAAAATGAGTTCAATTATCTTACCTAGTCCTTTTCTTGTCCTTGGAACACCAGCATATCAAACTAGAACTTCAGACAATGCCCGTCAGCCACTTCCTCTGGTGGCCAGTTTGGGTTTAAGATTAGAAATTCACTGGAACTAGCAACCGGCCTTTTGGGTTTCTAGGAACATTGCCACATCGATTGTCATCTATCTGCTCCTTTGTAACTCTCCAAAAAGCTGAACATCCTGCTTCATTTTCTCCCCAACTCTAAGGATTGGGGTATTATCAGTGTACTTGTTTGCTAGGGCTGTCACAGACTGGGTGGCTTAAACAACAGAAAATTTATTTTCTCACAGTTCTGGATACTAAAATTCCAAGATCAGGGTGTTGCAGGGTTGGTTCCTCTTGAGGCCTTGAGGTGAGAGAAGGACCAGTTCCAGGCCTGTCTCTTTGGCGTATGGATGGCTGCCTTTCTCCCTGTATCTTCAAACTGTTTTCCCTCTGGACATGTCTGTCTCAAAATTTCCTTTTCTTATAAGAACACCAGTTGTATTGGTTACAGTCTACTCTAATGACTTCATTTTAACTGAATGACCTCTGTAAAGACCCTGTCTCCAATTACAATGATATTCTGTACTAATTGGTGTTCGGACTTCAACATATTTTTGAATTTTGGGGGAGACATAATTCAGCCTATAACAATCAGTATGTGACCTACAATCAATGTACTGTCCTTTTCATATCAACCTACTGGTACTTAACGTTAAAAAAAAAAAAATCCTAATAACACATCTGTTTTTGACAAATAAAACCCCTTACATTTCAAAAGCAGCAGCTACCCCACCCCACCCTGACTGAAGACTTTTAAAACTTGTTTTGTTTTCAAAAAGAAAAGAAGAAAGGGGGGTGAAGACAGCTTATTGAGAAAGCTTAGATTTTAAAACAAGTCCACCTAACAGAGCCTCAGGTCCTAATCCTTAGAAATTCCCACCTGAATACCCTCATTCTATCACTTATGATTCTGGGTGCTGGCCTGCCAGTCTCCCTCTGCTTTTTTTTTTTTAATTACTGTTTTTCACTCTTTAGAACATTCATTGTTGTGGTTTTCTTTTTATGTATTCCCCAGGGAGAATTTTCCCAATTGGGTTTTTCTTCCTATATTTATCTTTCCCATGGCTTTGGATGATGTCGATGTGGGCAGGTTTAGTTGGAGAGAACAAGATAAGGGCAGTACAATCACCACACTCCATCAATAGCAAATGAGCTTCCTTTCGTAACATTTTTCCTTGAGTACCATTTCTTACTTTAAAAGAGAAAGAGAGAAAGTTCCTGTTAATGCAAGAAACATTTCTTACTGGCCTATCCACTTTGTCATCCCCTCCAATTCCAACCACTACAAAATACACATTCAAAAAGGTGGCCAGGGCTTCCCTGGTGGCGCAATGGTTGAGAGTCCGCCTGCCGATGCAGGGGACACGGGTTCGTGCCCCGGTCCGGGAAGATCCCACATGCCGCGGAGCGGCTGGGCCCGTGAGCCATGGCCGCTGAGCCTGCGCGTCCAGAGCCTGTGCTCCGCAACGGGAGAGGCCACAACAGTGAGAGGCCCGCGTACCGCAAAAAAAATAAAATAAAATAAAAATAAATAAATTTTTAAAAAGGGTGGCCAAGTGGGAGCTCAATATATGTGCATGAGCTGAATGAGTGTCTTTATCTATGTATTTTATTTTACAGAACTGGTTGTCTAATGATTCAATAGCAGAACGTAGTGATTCAAACACTAAGTAGTTTATATAACCCTCAAGAAGTCATTCCATATCTACACCTCATATTTCTTATCAATAAAATTTGAGTTATATCACCCAAGATACTTATTTTATAGATTTCAGGTGAAGAAAGAAAGATACTATATGTTATAGAAAAAGAAATGTCCACTGACAGAGGAATGGATAAAGAAGATGTGGTACATATATACAATGGATTGGTACTCAGCCATAAAAAAGAACAAAATAATGCCATTTGTGCCAACATGGATGGGCCTGGAGATTATCGTACTAAGTGAAGTAAGTCAGACAGAGGAAGACAAATATCATACGAGATCACTCAAACATGGAATCTAATTTTTAAAAAATGATACAAATGAACTTATTTACAAAACAGAAACAGACTCACAGATATCGAAACCAAACTTATGGTTACCAAAGGGGAAACGCTGTGGCAGGGGTTGGGGGTTAAATCAGGAGCGTGGGATTAACATTCACACGCTACTATATATAAGCCAGATAACTAACAAGGACCTACTGTACAGCACAGGGAACTCTACTCAATATTCTGTGATAATCTATATGAGAAAAGAATCTGAAAAAGAATGAATATATGTCTATGTATAACTGAATCACTTTGCTGTACACCTGAAACTAACACAACATGGTAGATCAACTATACTCCAATAAAATTTTTTTTAAAAGAATAAGCTATTTTCAGCTTACAGATGGGCTCTATTCCAAAATAGACATTGACAACTAAATTACTGGGAACTTGGAACACATTTTCCCAGGAAAAACAATATGACAAAGGGGGTTGGGTTTGCAGGCACCCCCAAGGGAGCTGAGCATCCCATAAGCAGGTGAAGTGCAGAGCTAATGTCGTCCTAGAATACAATCAGTGCACTTTTGATAATCATGGGAAAGTAAACCCATGTTCTGGCGAGGAGTTATCAGGAGTTCCTCTGTGTCACTGGGACAAAGGGCACCTCTGGGATATACGTTATCTGTAGTTGAATTGCCTCTGCACCTCCTACACATTCAACTCAACAAGAAACTCTAAGAAGGGCAGATGAAGGGGGTCTCTAGGCCTACAGGAAGGGGCGTCTTAGAAGTAGAAGAGAATAGGGACTTGGCAGCCTCAAGGGGATAAAAAGGAGAAAACTGGAATAAAGGAATCAGGAGGGAGGGGCTGTGGGGAAGAGGTCTTAGAACCACTTGTCCAGAGGAGCTGATGAAGACTGGGGGCAGTAGGTGCTGATATATGGAGCTGCCAGTGTACTCAGTATTCTAAATCAGGCTCACAGCCAAGTCTGTAAACTAGTAAGCCAGCCATATATATATATGCATATATGTGTGTATATACATTTTTTTTTTCCTAATTTAACAGAACACTTGTACACTTAGAGTATTCGAAAGCTGACATGAAGGCAATGGTGAAATGTAGTCCTCAAGATGAATGATACCTTTTTACGGCACTGGAGGACAAGCATCTGCTTAGCATTGCCCAGGGTGTAACAGAAGCCACACTGGAACCTCATTAAATCGTTTCAGAATGAGTGAATAAATATAAGAAACAAGAGCTGGATAATGAAGCCAGAGGTCAGAAAAAGCCATGGATATCCACTTTAACTGAAATACAGTTGTTACATTGTAAATACAGTTAAATGTCCATCAGTAGGACAAATACCATGCAGCTTTTTTAAAAACAAAGAGACTCTGTAAGTGCTGATCTGAAATCTATATGTGTGTATACACACATATATATACAGATTTAAGGTATATTGTTAAGGGATAAAGGCAAGGGGCCAAACAGTACACGTTTTAAAGAACAGTGACATAGGCCTATATAAATATATATATACTTGTATATAACAAGATTTCTAAAAAGATATCAGCTGTGGCTGCCTCAGAGGAGGGATGAATTGATGGTAAAAGGCTGAAAGACAAACCTTACTGTTTTATCCTTCTATGCTGTTTAATTTTTTATCACAATAAGAATGACTTTTTTCATTTTTTAGTGCGGTAACATATACGTAAAACATAGAATTTACCATTTTAAACATTTTTAAGTGTGCAGTTCAGTGACAGGAAGTACACTCACTCTGTTGTACAATCATCGCCACCATCCATCTCCAGGTGAATAGAGAAAAGCTGAAACTCTACCCATTAAACAATAACACCCCACTCCCCCTTCCCCCAGATTGACTTATAACTTAAGAGACTAACATAGGGAAACTCTTTCCACACAAAACAGCCATGCTAAATTCGCTGCTAACAGTGCTACCTTTAGAAGTGATAAACACACTTAATCATTTATGATAGATATAATTTGATAATAAATCCATGCTGTGAAATCAGACTAACAAGCAGGCTTTGTAGGTTCTGTTGAAATAATCATCAGACTCTTTCTGAAACAGGAAATTCCGTAACACAAGACCAGACTGAGTATTCATCTGTATACAATTAATGTATGCAATTTATTAATCATCCCTGATGGGGTTTTTTTCCCACCTCCTAACTGTTCTGACTCCTGATCATTGCCACATCCAAGCATTTGGGACTCTGACAACACCACAAAACCGAAGTATCGGCATGCTAATACGTGCTCAGTGCTCCACTCACCCTTCCCAGACTCTTTTCCCCTACCCTTTTCCTAGTTACAGGCCAACCATGAGTCCATCCAGAGGGGAAAGATATTCTATTTACACAAATGTGTGTCCATTTGCTCTGAAAGGGGGGACACTATACAACACATGCAATGCGTGTTCAGGTGCCACTTGAGAGGGAAAGGCTAGCGGAGGCAGGAGCAGGCAGGCTGGGTGGGTGTACCAAGGGTAGGAGGCATGACAAGGGAAGGGACTGTGGAGGTCCAGATGGCAGGAGCACAGCCAGGGGCATCTGGCACACAGATCTGGGGGGATACAAGGAGCCAAGATCTGGCTGAGGGTCAAGAGAACGGATAGAAACCTAGCATCCAGAGATCTGAACTGTGGAGCCGCCTTTGGACAGTGAGTTGTTTGGTTCATTCCGATCTACAACACATTACTCAACCAGCCTCACTACTAAGGCAAGAATATGATGTAACTTTTCTCAGGATATTTTGTTCTTGCTGTGTCTGCCACATATGGAGCTAAAGGAAATCAGACTTAGGACTTCCCAGTTTATAAAGACAAAACCACATACCTGAGAATTTTCACCTATCTAGTTACTCCCCAAGAGAGCAACTAAGAAAACTGAATGCGAAACCAATGATATTAGCCACGCATAGAAGTGGGTAGTGAGCAGAAAATGTGAGACTGAGGAATTGTGAGGCGTCCAAAAGCAAGATGGTTAGGATGTGTGACATCAGGGAAGCATGTCCAGGGTGAGATTACAGTGAAGAAAGTTGAAAACGAAATACTTGTATTGAGGAAGTGTCCAGAAAGATGATTACAGCTGGAGGAAAATTATCTGCAAAGAGTCTGCAAAAGTAATGACAATAAGAAGAACAAGAGGTAACCATTTCCTGAGTGTAGTACTCAGGCATCATTCTAAGTGTTCAGCATATGTTAACTCACTAATCCTTACAGTACCCTAAGAGGTCAGGACTGTGAGTATTCTTCCCATTTACAGATGAGGAAGATGAGGCATACATCAGGAGAAGTGAGGAGATCTTCTTATATTCCAGCACTGTACAGGGGACAAAAACACTGGATGATTGAACACATATTTTCTGCTCATTCAACAGGTACAATCTGCTGTTGGCTAGGAATAGTCCATGGGATTCGTCACAGCCAACATGACATGTCCAGGAGGCCATCCACCTTCCTTTGCTTTGATGCCATTCTTTCCTGGAAATTATCTGAATGGAAATTCTGCCTCCCTGGGACCCTGATTAGTGAGCAGAGTACCCTTGGCACCAGAAAGGAATATCCACCAACAGAAATTAATAAGTTAACATTCAAGCTTATACATCAGTCTCTTGCACGTTTCATTAACCTAAGTTGGCCCCAGAAAACCTCCAGAAACTAAACAATTTCTCAACTTCCAAGCTGAGAAACTGGGCCAAGATGGCCTCATCTCAGAAGGCCTTGTCTAGGATGTCATTATTTCTGGTCCATCTAAAATAGTGAAAATTAAGATTAATTTGCCAAATTTAGTATTGGTTCAGCTCTATTCTTTCTTTGCACACAGTTTTGGTCCACCCTAAACCTGCCCTTTCTCTAGTATCTATAGTAACAAGTCTGTTTCTTCACAGATGCCTCCCTATTCACTATCAATGATGAAAGAAACCCCTCGCTCCAGGATAAGAGAAAAATCACAAACGGCTGGGTTCAAGACTTAGATGAACAAGCACATAGAAGGGAGATGATGGTAATTTAAGGAGCAATAAATGGAGAGGAGTATCCTACAAATTTTTGCCTAGAACTTAGATTCATCACCAGGTTTCAAAAGCTTATTTTAATTGAAGATAGATTCAACAAATATGCATAGAGCATACCTCCACGTCCCAAGCCACATGCTGGGATCTGCGGACATATAGGCAAACTAGACCTTAAAAATCTCACTTTCCCCAGACCTCAAGAAGTTCACATTCTACATTTGTTTCTGTTTCTTTCTCCTCTCAAGACCAGGAGATAACAGTATACGATACATAAATTCTTCCTGAATTGACTTAAATTTTGGTAATTTCAGGTCAGTGAGATAACCAAAGAGTTTGCAGATGTACTCAACCACCTGATTCTCTAACGCATTATTTCTATGCCTGTTTCCACCAAGTTCTAATAGAAAAAGGTTTAGTAAGGGAATAAAGGTCCAGGAAGGGGAAAAAAATTGAGTTTAATCTTAAGGATTTACAAATATCCCAGAGACCTGTCTTCCACATAAATTTCCCCTGACCTAGTCTTTTACATATGAAAACTAGACAGATGCAGCTGCCCAATACAGAAAGTCTAAGGCAGGTCGGGTAAGTGTTTTAGTGAATGCTTTTCCTCTCACTGCTACTAAAGGTACTACCTTTAGATCCATTAATAATAATAATTCCTAACCCCCCTACACTGTTGGTGGGAATGAAATTGGTGAAGCCACTATGGAAAACAGTATGAAGGTTTCTTAAAATACTACAAATAGAGTTACCAAATGACCCAGCAATCCCACTCCTGGGTATATATCTGGAAAAGATGAAAACCCTAATTCAAAATGATACAGGCACCACAATGTTCATAGCAGCAATATTTACAATAGCCAAGACATGGAAGCCACCCAAATGTCCATCAACAGATGAATGGATAAAGAAGATGCTGTACATATATACAATGGAGTATTACTCAGCCATAAAAAAGAATGAAATATTGCCATTTGCAGCAGCATGGATGGACGTAGAGAATATCACACTAAGTGAAGTAAGTCAAACAGAGAAAGATAAATATTATATGATATCACGTATATGTAGCATCTAAAAAATAATACAAGTGAATTTATTTACAAGACAGAAACAGACTCACGGATATAGAAAATAAACTTATGGTTACCAAAGGGGAAAGGGAGTGGGAGAGGGATAAATTAGGAGTATGGGATCAAAATATACACACTACTATATATAAAATAGAAAAACAACAAGGATTTACTGTGTAGCACAGGGAACTATATTCGTTATCTTATAATAACCTATAATGGAAAATAATGTTTAAACCTATATATGTGGGCTTCCCTGGTGGCGCAGTGGTTGAGAGTCCGCCTGCTGATGCAGGGGACACGGGGTCATGCCCCGGTCTGGGAGGATCCCACATGCTGCAGAGTGGCTGGGCCCGTGAGCCATGGCTGCTGAGCCTGCGCGTCCGGAGCCTGTGCTCCTCAATGGGAGAGGCCACAACAGTGAGAGGCCCGCGTACCGCAAAAAAAAATAAATAATATTTAAAAATATATATATATGTATATGTATATATGTATATGTACATATACATAAATATAGAACTAAACCACTTTGCTGTACACCTGAAACTAACACAATATTGTAAATCAACTATACTTCAATTAAAAAATTGAAAATAATAATAGTAATAATTCCTATAATGTTAAGGGAATGTATTTTGGAGTCAGGAGGTCTCAACAGGAGTCCCAGTCCAACCAACGAGTAGTTCTGTGAATTTCTCACTTCAATTTCCTCATTTGTAAAATGCATATGATCATAATAATACCAACACTGACTACCCTCACAAGAGTACCGTAAGAATTGTCTTCTATATAGAGTAAACTATTTGTATTTGAAGATAACAATACTAACATTTTTTTTTAAAAAACAAGGCAGGTGAAATCACAGGCAGCGTTCCACTTTCCTTTTCTTGCAGAAGCAAGTAAACAGTGTTCTCTGGCTTATCAGGAGCAGAAGCTTATAGAACTTGTTGGCTTCCTGCTGCCCCACTTCTTTGCACTGTCTTGGTCCTTGAAAAGTCTTTGTTAGAAGCATAGATGCTGTTACGGCTACTGGGGTTGTATTATCAGAAGATGTCCTTCAAGACAGCCAACTGCTGAGGAAACTTACGAAGAATCAGCACCTGAAAATCTTAGAGCACTCTACACTTGGATGAAAACGCTCATGGTTCAGACTGGACTTGGTTGTGTTAGGAAGCACTTCCTCACCACTAGAGCCACACTGTGACTTTGTGGGCCCCTTCCTCCATAAAACAAACAAAAAAAGCCAACATTAAAATCACATTTTGGGAACTCCCTGGTGCTCCAGTGGTTAGGACTTGGTATTTTCACTGCCATGGGCCTGGGTTCAATCCCTGGTCAGGGAACTAAGATCCCACAAGCCGTGTGGCACGGCCAAAATAAATAAATAAAATCACGTTTCATGACTACATTGGTAGAAAGGCAGATATAATCTGGGCAGTATTATTATATATTCATCATTAGTATAGCATTTGTTTCTTTTAAAAGAAATTAAAATCCTAGAAGTATTGTGGGCTCTAGACACCGGCCTGCTGTGTTGAATGGACAAGTTGGTCCTGCTCACTGATGCAGGTGTCCACCACTGGGCCCCGGCCACCCCTCCAGTGATCTCTGCCCACACACACCCCTATCCTGCTCTGCTCTCATTCACTCATTCACTCTATTCCAGCCCACCTGGCTCTCCTTCTAGTCCTCCAACACTCTCAGCATATTCCCATCCCAGTGCCTGAGCCCTCAGGGGTCCCTTGGCCCGGAATCCCCTACCCCAGATCTTCACATGTCACTCGGGCCTCAGCACAAATGTATCCACCTCAGAGAGGCCTTTCCTGATCACCCAGCCGCTCCCCATCCCATTACCCTGTTGTAGTTTCTTTTTGGTGCTTACAACAGTCTGAAAAGTCTCATTTCTTTATCAATTGTTGGCCTCTCACGCCAGCAAGATATAAAGGATATGAGTTATATGAGGGCAGGGACTTGAACTGCCTTATTCATCCTCATATCCCCCCAGTGCCTGGTCTACGGTGAGCCCTCAGTAAACATTTAAGGAATAAGTGAGTGAGTGGAGAGGCTGCAGAGATTTCTCGGCTCACTCAGCAAAAGTGGGAACAAAACAGAGTGTGAAAAAAAAAAAAACACACCAGAGTGTGTCTGCCCCTTTGTTCTTTTGTCTTTATAAATAAGAAGCCTCCAGCAGACCGGGACAGGCACTTTGAGGAGTTAGTGTCCAGCACTGCAGGGAGAGGAGGCAGGAGGCACGCACTCCTTCACTTACCACCAGACAAGACACACAGGAGAGCGCAGGACATCCCCACAGCTGCATTCTCAGGTTCCTTTAAGAAAATCCATTCAACAAATATCTGTTGAATGCCTGCAATGGTTCAGCCACCATCAAGGAAGAACCGGATTTGTTTCTACCCTTAAAGGATGTAATAAAAAGGCAACCAAACAGAACGCTGAAGACCAGAAAGCACCTTGAAAGGACATATACACGGATTCCACTCCTTCCCTTCAGGCAGGACCCTGGACATTGTTAAGGACTCAGAGAAGAGTGGTTTTAGGGACATGGGATCTTTTGTTCGTTGGCCAGCTGCTTCTTTTTGTAATAGTACATCTATTATTTTTGACGGGATTCTCTCTCCCCCATTATATGTAAATTTGGTGGCAATCTCATTCAAAGTCCCCTTCTGTCCTCTTCTCTAAGGAATGGTCATGTGACCCAAACAGAGCCAATCAGACTTTCTCCAGAGGCTTGAATCTTACCAAAGTGACTCAAAGAGTTGGGGGGCGGGGGGGGGGCAGTGGCAGGGAATTGAAGCGTTCATTTATTCCAGTAGTGACACCTTCAAAAACCCATGGGTTAATTCCTACTTCCAAGAACCCCAGGAATATCCTAGTGTCCTTCTTTTCCAAGCCCTGTTCGTCAATGTTCCTTGATTTTGTGAACTGCCTATTAAATACTTTTCTGTTTAAGGAAGTCAGAGTCATTCCTGGGAAGCCCCCTGACTAACGTAGTGGGAAAGATGTGGACTGGAGTCGTTAGGCTGGGAATCCAAATGAGCCCTCCTTTGTACTTCGGCTTCCTGAGACCTACTCGATAAGCATCCCAACGTTACCAGAAGGTTAAAATGAACTAGTAAGTTAACCGGTCCATGTGGCAAGTAGGTCTCCCTTAAGCAAATGCTGAGACAGTTAGGAGAGCAAGTGGTTTATTTGAGGGTAACACCTCTGCAAGATAAAAGGGGGAAGAAGCAGAGCCAGGCAGGGCGTCTTCAGCCCACCATGTGTAATCTTGTTGTAACTTGATGATGATGGGAACCTACACATTCATAAAAAGCAAGGAATCTCTTGGCGGGTTGGGGGCAGTGGTGGGGATCCAGACCCCAGTCTTTTCTCTTTCAAGATTCAAAATTATTAGTACTTCTTGAACGAGCTGTCAGAGTCTCAACTGAATGCCATAGGGGAACTCACCCTGAGAGGGGGTGTCTAGACCAGGGCCTCAGGCTCACTACTAGGTCTGTGGGTGTCGGAGGAGAGGGTGGTTCTAGCACTGCTCGTGGAAGCCCGTCCTGAGCCACCCTTGTTCAGAATCTCAGTTTCCAAGGCCCTGATTCAATAAACAGTCTAGACACCAAATAACTATTAACTGTTAAAAAGAATTTTTTAGGTCTTTCCAGCACTATCCTCCACTATGCCTAGAAAACTGTTGAAGTTAAAGGATGACAAAATAAATAAATGAGATTAAAAAAAAATTAAGCATTTTAACTTAAGTGAAAAAATAGAGTTCGAAAGACTGAAACCAGTTTAAACCAGATTAAGCTCGATTTGCTTATGTGCTGGCGATAAAAGTATTACATTTGTCTCCAAAAGAAGGAACAATCCTGGTCAGAAAGAGGGAGCATGAAGGATTTCTCCTGGCCCATCTGAACCAGGCGTTAAGAAGGAAACCACTGGCTGAAAAGTGATAGGCTTCTTTTTCAAGTATGATTTGTAGAGTAACAAAATCAGGGGTTGGGTGTCAGGAAGGGAGGAATTCTTTTTCTCTCCCAAATGGCCCTCGTGTTGCCAGTAGGAAGACAAACGCTTAATTCTAAGCGACCTTAGGATCCACTTATTTGTCATCTAGGAAACAATAAGGTAACAGTTTTCAAAATACCTGAACAATATAAACAAACAGCTGCTTTGACTAATCTGGGATCTACTGCTTCCATGAAGTCACTTCTGGAACATTTTCAGAAAGATCTTTTTTATTAATCTCCCGACAGCAAGAAAGACCTTGCCTGAAAACTGGTGCGTAAAAGGAAGCCATCATTCACACTAACGGCGCCTTCAGCTTGCTGCCCTGCACCCTGAGCTGTCTTAGAGCTTGCATGTGAGGCTGCTTAACTGCAGGGATGGGCAAGAGAACATCACCACCCTTCCTAGGCACTCCTAGTAGGCTTCTTCCTAGCAGATTTCCTTCACGTTTTCATCCCAAACTACTCTAATCACTAAAATAAAGCACTCAATTTCTTCGCACCTGAATAGTGCTGACATATATGGCCTCAAATGAATAGGGTGTTTAAATCCCTTCTCCACCTCCCACCCCAGCAATAGCCATGTGTAGTGTATGGACCCAGTCCATCTTTTATTCCAAGTGCTGTTCTCAGTTTGTTTTTTCTTCTCCCTGCCTCCCCACTCAGGCATACGTACAAAATTTGAATCACATTCAAAAGCTGAACCGATTGTTCTTCTCAGGAATAATTCCTTTTGCTTTCTGAAATTTGAGGTGAAAAATTTCATTTGTTTTTCACCAAACCACAAAAATGGCTGATGTCATCTTTATACCACAGGAACTTGTGCTATAAGCTCGACTAAGAGAGGTATGTTCTCATTTCCAACACAAATGATCAAATTACGCACAGTCTTCGTGAGGAACAAGAGAGCAAGGATGAAAGCCACATTATAATCACTCATTATGCACAACCCTCTCGCAGTATCTGCCGGGGCTTGGTTCCAGGACAACCACAGATACCAAAATCCGCGGATGCTCAAGCCCCTTGTATAAAGTGGTGTACAGTACAGTGGGCCCTCAATACTGAAGGTTCTACATCTGCCGAAATCAACACAGGATTCCATCCATGGCTGGCTGAATCCACGGATGTGGAACCCGCAGATACCAAGCACTGACCGTATTCTTCTATTTCTCCCTCCCTTTAGTTACTTCCGAAAAGTGTTAACGGAATATTTGGGGCTTATTCCTTTATATCATTTCCCCTCAGCTGGGAGCTGCTGGCTAGTTATCTAGATTGGTCCCAAACAAGAGCAATGTGCCTAACGAGAATAAAGTTTCCACCTCTTCAACTGTTTTTGTAACAGGGTTTAGGTACACAGAGATATCACTGAAAATTGTATCAATCGTGTGGTAAAAGGCCTGCTTTATAGGTCCTTTGAATATTTTTTTAATCAGATGAGCCTTTTTCAAACTTAGAGACATTATATAGTCCAGCTAGACTGTCCTCTCTCTATGAGGACCAAACAATGGAGGGGATTTTTCTCAATATTGCACACCTAATTAGAGGCAAATTGAAACTAGAACCTAGATTTTCCACATCTGTCTTTGTTGTATGATTATAAGGGTGGTCAAGAAATTTATAAAGTGGAATTTAAGCTAGATTTTTCTATTGAAAGAAATGCTCAACACTATTTTCCATATTTTTAAATCTTACTATGTCTTCAACACTATCACTTCTGCACAGCTATCCAGATCTGTCTTCAGCTTTGTCACAGAGCAAATAAATATGGAGAAATAAATTTAGCTGCAGTATGCTGAAGTGGCTTTAGACTCAAGGAAGAATCTGAAAGGAAGGGTTACTGAACACTGGATTAACCAGGCAGGCAGTAAAACATTAAAAATTACAGAGCCCCTGAGGGCATGGAGCTTAACTCTCCACCATTTGAGTGTGGGTTGGGCCTATAGACTTGCTTCCAAAGAGTAGAGGGGGGAAGCAATTTTATAGTGGTAAAAACTGGAAAACCACCTCAGCCCTGTTATCAAGGTTAACATCATGGTGATAGCATGTACCTTTTTTTTTTTTAACATCTTTATTGGAGTATAATTGCCTTACAATGGTGTGTTAGTTTCTGCTTTATAACAAAGTGAACCAGTTATACATATACATATATCCCCATATCTCTTCCCTCTTGCGTCTCCCTCCCACCCTCCCTCTGCCCCCTCTAGGTAGTCACAAAGCACTGAGCTGACCTCCCTGTGCTATGTGGCTGCTTCCCACCAGCTATTTTACATTTCATAGTGTATATGTGTCCATGCCACTCTCTCACTTTGTCACAGCTTATCCTTCCCCCTCCCCATATCCTCAAGTCCATGCTCTAGTAGGTCTGTGTCTTTACTCCTGTCTTGCCCCTAGGTTCTTCATGACCATTTTTTTTCTTAGATTCCATATATATGTGTTAGCATATGGTATTTGTCTTTCTCTTTCTGACTTACTTCACTCCGTATGACAGACTCTAGGTCCATCCACCTCACTACAAATAACTCAATTTCATTTCTTTTTATGGCTGAGTAATATTCCATTGTATATATGTGCCACATCTTGTTTATCCATTCATCTGTTGATGGACACTTAGGTTGCTTCCATGTCCTGCCTAGTGTAAATAGAGCTGCAATAAACATTTCGGTACATGACTCTTTCTGAATTATGGTTTTCTCAGGGTATATGCCCAGTAGTGGGATTGCTGGGTCGTATGGTAGTTCTATTTGTAGTTTTTTTTTGTTGTTGTTGTTGTTGTTTTTGCGGTACGCAGGCCTCTCACTGTTGTGGCCTCTCCCGTTGCGGAGCACAGGCTTCGGACGCACAGGCTCAGCGGCCATGGCTCATGGACCCAGTCGCTCCGCGGCATGTGGGATCCTCCTGAACCGGGGCACGAACCCGCATCCCCTGCATCAGCAGGCGGACTCTCAATCACTGCGCCACCAGGGAAGCCCCCTGTTTGTAGTTTTTTAAGGAACCTCCATACTGTTCTCCATAGTGGCTGTATCAATTTACATTCCCACCAACAGTGCAAGAGGGTTCCCTTTTCTCCACACCCTCTCCAGCATTTATTGTTTCTAGATTTTTTGATGATGGCCATTCTCACTGGTGTGAGATGATATCTCATTGTAGTTTTCATTTGCATTTCTCTAATGATTAGTGATGTTGAGCATCCTTTCATGTGTTTGTTGGCAATCTGTATATCTTCTTTGGAGAAATGTCTATTTAGGTCTTCTGCCCAGTTATGGATTGGGTTGTTGGTTTTTTTGATATTGAGTTGCATGAGCTGCTTGTAAATTTTGGAGATTAATCCTTTGTCACTTGCTTCATTTGCAAATATTTTCTCCCATTCTGAGGGTTGTCTTTTGGTCTTGTTTATGGTTTCCTTTGCTGTGCAAAAGTTTTGAAGTTTCATTAGGTCCCATTTGTTTATTTTTGTTTTTATTTCCATTTCTCTAGGAGGTGGGTCAAAAAGGATCTTGCTGTGATTTATGTCATCGAGTGTTCTGCCTATGTTTTCCTCTAAGAGTTTTATAGTGTCTGGCCTTACATTTAGGTCTTTAATCCATTTTGAGCTTATTTTTGTGTATGGTGTTAGGGAGTGATCTAATCTCATACTTTTACATGTACCTGTCCAGTTTTCCCAGCACCATTTATTGAAGAGGCTGTCCTTTCTCCACTGTACATTCCTGCCTCCTTTATCAAAGATAAGGTGACCATATGTGCATGGGTTTATCTCTGGGCTTTCTATCCTGTTCCATTGATCTATATTGCTGTTTTTGTGCCAGTACCATACTGTCTTGATTACTGTAGCTTTTTAGTAGAGTCTGAACTCAGAGAGCCTGATTCCTCCAGTTCCATTTTTCTTTCTCAAGATTGCTTTGGCTATTCGGGGTCTTTTGTGTTTCCATACAAATTGTGAAATTTTTTGTTCTAGTTCTGTGAAAAATGCCAGTAGTAGTTTGATAGGGATCTGATAGCATGTACTCTTGATATGATGTAATGAGAATGGCCCTTCATCTCTGTGGTCTTCCTCCCAAAACCCATAACCCCTGTCTAACCATGAGAAAAACACAAGATAAACCCAAACTGAGGGATATTCTACAAAATACTAAAACAATACTCTTCAAAACTGTCAAAAAACAAGAAATATTTGAGAAACGGTCACAGACCAGAGGAGGCTAAGGAGACATGACAATTAAATGTAATGTGGTATCATAGATGAGATCCTGGGACAGAAAAAAAAAAAAAGACATTAGGAAAAAACTAGTAAAATCTGAATAATTTCGTGTGTAATTTAGTTAGTAATCTACCAATGTTTATTTCTTAATTGTGACAAACATACCACACTAATATGGAATATAACAATATGGAAAAACTGTGTTTAGGGTATATGAGAACTCTGTACTATCTTTGTAACTTGTCTAGAAATCTAAAACTATTCTAAACTTAAAAGCTTACTTAAATTAAAAAAAAAAGTATACAGCAATCTTATGCCTTAGATACAGTTCTGTATAACACATAAATGAGACCCTAGAGTTTTCTTCATCTTGGTAGTGTATTTTGTTTCATTCAGAATGAGATATAATGGAAAAATTCACATACTTCTATATTCTGTGAGTTGTAAGAACCATTAGATCACCTCATGTTTCACTTGTGGAAACATCATCTTCAAAAGTGGTAGAAAGAACTTCTGCTACTAAATATGTTGAATTAGGTTGTATCAGACCATCCATCCTGATGTTCTCAACAATCGATCATGGATATAATATTTTTAAAATATGTTTGAAGTAAACAGAAAGCATCTAAGACAACCAGAACTTGAGAAGGCAGGATACTGGAGAGAAGAGATGTATAAAGAAGTGGGTCTGACATTAAGAGCAGCTTTTCTCCTCAAGCCATTTGCCAAGTTATAAGCAGCAGCTGTGAAGTAGAAAAGCTTAGCAGAGCATACTTCAGCCTCATGGACACAGGGACAAAAAAATTGGAAATTAGGGTGCTCCAAAGAAGAGTCCTCATAAATATCCCATGCTTTCAGTTAAAATTCCTGAAGGATTTCACTGTGAAATAAGGGCTAACCAGAAATAGGCCAGCTCTCATAAATATTGAAACCCAGCCTTGAATCCCTGATTAGATTAAGCTAACTAGCTTAACTACCTGCCAGAGGTAAAAATATATCCTCTCTGGAAGACGATAACATTATCCAGAGGCTTAAATTAGCACCAGTTTTTCACACACTCTGAACAGCATTCAAGAAAGATTATCAGAACATCCAGGAGATAAAATTTAAATGAGCCCAAATCAAAAGGAAGAAAACACACAATAGAATCAGAGCCACAGGAGATCCATGTACTTTAACATAAATGTAGTATTCAAGAAAATAAATGGCAAAATGGATACTTCCAGAAGAAAACAAAATCCATAAGAAAATATTAAACTGAAATTCTTGAACTAAAATAATAAAATAACTCAAAATGGGAAGTCAATAGATAGGTTTAAGAGAGAAAAAAAGGATGGAAAATACAGGAAGGAGTGTGAAAGTTATATGAGACATGGATAAAAGATCTAACATGTATGTAAATGGATTCCCAGAAGGTAAAGAAAGAGAGAGTGGGGGAGAAGTAAAATTCAAAAATAGAATAGCCAAGAATGATCCAACTGATAAAAACATATTAACCTATAGTTTCAAGGAGCCCTAAGCAGAATAAATATAAAGAAAACCACACCTAGGTACATCATAGTAAAATACCTGAAAACCATAAAAGCAGGCAGCCGGGACTTCCCTGGTGGTCCAGTGGCTAAGACTCCACGCTCCCAAAGCATGGGACGTGGGTTCAATCCCTGGTCAGGGAACAAAACCCACATGTCACAACTAAGTGTTTGCATGCCACAACTGAAAATCCTGCACGTGGCAATGAAGATCCCTAGAGCCGCAACTAAGACCTGGCACAGCCAAATAAATAAATATTTGTAAAATTAAAGACAAATGAAAGCAGGCAGCCAATAAGACACAATATCTTCAAAGGAACAGTCATGAGGCTGATGACTGACTTCTCAACAGAAATGATGAAACTCCAAAGACAATGATACATTGGTACAGTCAAAAAACAAACATAGAGGGCTTCCCTGGTGGCACAGTGGTTGAGAGTCCGCCTGCTGATTCAGGGGACACGGGTTCGTGCCCCGGTCCGGGAGGATCCCACATGCCATGGAGCAGCTGGGCCTGTGAGCCATGGCCGCTGAGCCTGCACGTAGGGAGGCTGTGCTCCGCAACGGGAGAGGCCACAACAGTGAGAGGCCCGAGTAACACACACACACACAAAAAAAAAACCATAGAGAGAGGATACTACAAAGACTTATATGTCAATTAATGTGAAATTTTTAAGGAAATAATTTTCCAGAAAGAATGGATTTATTAAACTAAATAAAGAAGAAATAGAAAACCAAATAGTCCTTCTGCATTAAACAAATTGAAACTGTAATTTAAAAGCTTGTGCTCTCATATATTCTTCCAAGCATCTTTTTCATAAGATCTTCCAGAGAATAGAAAGGGAGGGAACATTTCCTTACCAGTTGTATAAGGCTAGCATAATCTTAATATAAAAATGGGACAAGGGAATTCCCTGGTCGTCCAGTGGTTAGGACTCAGTGCTTTCAGTGCCATGGCCCGGGTTCAATCCCTGGTTGGGGAACTAAGATCCCGCAGCTGTGCAGTGTGGCCAAAAAAAAAAAAAAAAAAAAAAATAGGGATGATAACATTTCAAGAAAAGAAAATCACAGTAAAATCTCTCATAAACATAAAAGCAAGACATCTTAAACAAAATATTACCAAATTGAATCCAGCAATGTAAAAAGCAACAGTGAAATGGAATTTAAACAGATGGAGAAGAGGCATTTCAAAAAATTAAACACCTACTCAACATTTTAAGATAAATATAAACGAAGCACATTAGGAATAAAGGAGAATGTCCTTTATCTGAAAAAAGTTATCTACAAAAAATTTATAGCAAACATAATACTTAATTGTGAAATTTGTTGAAAGCTTTCCCCTGAGACTATAATAAAACAAGGTAATGAAAAAAGGACGCCAACTATCACCACTTTTATTTAACATTTGTATTTGCGGTCCTAAATGGCTCAGTAAGGAAGGAAAACAAAATGAAATAAAAGACATAAGGATTGATGTACTCATGTAGAAAAGCCCAAAAGAATCAACAGATAAACTATTAGAATTAGGAAATTAATTTTGCAAAGTCATTGGATAAAATATGAACAAAATTAACTATATTTCTTTTTTTTTATTATTTTTTTGCGGTACGTGGGCCTCTCACTGTTGTGGCCTCTCCCGTTGCGGAGCACAGGCTCCAGACGCGCAGGCCCAGCAGCCATGGCTCACGGGCCCAGCTGCTCCGTGGCATGTGGGATCCTCCCGGACTGGGGCACAAACCCGTGTCCCCTGCATCGGTAGGCAGACTCTCAACCACTGCGCCACCAGGGAAGCCCTAACTATATTTCTAAATAAGCAGTAAGCAATTGTAATAGCAACCCCAGAAATAAAGTACTAGAAATATATCTATCAAAATATATGTAAGACCTCTAGGTCAAAGACCACAAATTACTGAGAGGAGTTCTAAAAGGTCTAAGTGAATCAAGCGACATACGATGTTAATATGTTGGAAGACAGTATTGTAAAGATGTTAATTCCACCTAAATAGATCTGAAGAGTCGCAGTTCTAATCAAACTCCAGCAGGGGTTTTTTGTTTGTTTTTCTCCCAATGGAAATTATTTCTACACATTTCCTTATATAGAAATGTAAAGGATCAGGAAGAGCCAAGACAATCTTGAAGAAGAATAAAGTGGGAGAACTTACTCTATCAGATATCAAGACAATATAACGCTATTATAACTGCAAAAATTGGACAACAAGCTGACGATAGAAACAGGGTAGGTAGTTTTGAAGGTCTAGGTGAGGATAGTGACCATGAATTCTTTGTAGCTTCTGTTGGTGGTGGGAAACCTGATTTTCCCTTGATAGATGTTTCCATATGAAGGAGCTAACATTCCCGGCTTCTTTCCATCCCCTCAACTAACTCCTTTCCAAGGAGGAGGAGTGCCTTACTTGATCAGTGAGTTTGAGAGAAGTTGCTGAGCCTGCAGTGAGCAGACTGTTCTCTCCTTGGGTGCTACCCAGCCCATAGAAACACAGCTTGACAGGGCCAGGTTCCCTTAGCAAGCAGTCTCAGCTGAGGCTGTAGGTAGGGACCCAATACTACAAAGGCAATGGTGACCTATGAGTGTATGAGGTGCTGGCAATGAGGTTTGCCCAGGAAATTAAGAAAGAACTGGTGTGATTCAAAACTATGCTTCACTCCCAGGAGATTAAAGGCTTGAATGACATTCCTTCCTTGGAAATTCTGAAGAATTTATAGGTTTGATGGATTTTTTAAAAATTCATGTCCCATGACGCCTCAACTAGTTTGTGAGCATCAGGGATCATACCTTTCCCTCTTCGTTACCCCAGTGCCTGGCAATAATAAATAATACCTGGTAATGAGGGAGGTGAGAAAATGGTTAATCTGATCACTTACGGAACTTTCTGTTGAAGACACTAATGTTAAATCTAGTTTCTAAAGTCTGCACACAATGGAGAAACAGGATCAGCATTTCCAATATTACAAAACAAAGAGACGCGTACCCATCCCTCTTCCAGAACCCTTGAAGCCAGACTGTTTTGGAATTTAGAATTTTTCCTCTTCACTGAGGTAGCACTTCCCATAAATATTTCACAATAAGTGGGTAAATAAAAATAGCAAAGACTGTACATACCCTCGTGTTAGTTCAGATCAGGTGTGAGTTAATAAAATGAACCTTGATAATCTGAAAAATAAAACTATGCTTCAGTTTTATTCAGAATGGAAACAGTGGATGAATGAAAAGGATTAAAGGAGGACTGGCTAAAATACCTGGAAGAAGAGAAAAATTATTTCAGGAAAAGACTGAAGTCTTAGAAGGCCAGCTGCGTAGAATGGACATATAGAAAAGAAAAAAGAAGATGCACTCGGTTCTAATGGTTCTTTGAAAGGAAATTCAAAACAAGATGAGATCTGAAAGACTACCAGGGCCCAATAATCTAACAGGGGAAGGAAGGCATGATTTTGGAGGACAGACTAGAAAACTGCCTTCACAGGAAACTACTGGGAAATAAAACCTCAGATAGACAGTCCATTATAAGAACACATGAATGATGACCTTTTAAATATTATGACATCTGTTCCAAGTGACTGGGTACAGACTGGGCATACCTGAGAGGAAAAGTTCAGAAATATCAGAATGCTCAAAAAAATTGTTGAGCTAACTTTCAGGGTAATACAACTATTATACATGAGTACATAGGTCTTGTCTGCACCCTAGGAAAAGATGCTGAAGAAAATTGTGGAATTAGGACCATAAGGGCAGCCATAGCAGGGACAAAATATATTAATGGAACCCAAGAAGAACATATTGTGTCCAGACCTGGATAAGATATTGGTCTGGTGGGTGGGATCAGCTAATCCAGGTAGACAAAATGTGTTTGAACAAGAATGCTTTTGACAAACCCCAAATTCACTGATTTTGTATCTCTTGTTATGATACCACAAGACATAATCTAGACGGTAAAGGAATGTGTAAGAAAAACAATGATCTGATCCATAAAGTACTGAAAAAGTATGACAGCATACAGAGCTAGCCCCACCTGTGTTCGATAAGGAGAGGGACCAAATTTAAAAGCAGATTGGAGAGATGGTAGTGAAAATGATGGACTAAGGACTTCCAGAATTTCTGTGCTCCACAAAAGCCATGAGAATTGTCTGAATCAGTTCGTTAATTTATTACGAAGTTATACATCACTTGGTTAATTTATTCCTGTGAATTTTATTCTTCTTGATGTTACTATAAATGGAATTAGTTTTTTAATTTCGTTTTCCGATTGTTCGTTGCTAGGGTATGGAAATACAATTGATTTTTGTATGTTGAGCTTGTATCCTGAAACCTTACTGAACTAACTTATTAGTTCCAATATGTAATAGGTTTTATGTAGACTTCTTTGGGTACTTAGGATAATATCATCTGCACATAGAGGTAGATTTACTCCTTCCTTTCAAATCTGGATTCCTTTTGTTTCTTTTCTTGCCAAATGGCCCTGGCTAAAACCTCCAGTACAATGTGGAATAGCACCGGCAAAGCAGATTTCTTTTTCTTGTTTCTGATCTCAGGAGGAAAGCTTTCAGTCTTTCATCATTATGCATGATGTTGGCTGTGGGTTTTTGAAGGTCGAGGAAGTCCCCTTCTATTCCTAATTTGTTGAGTATTTTTATTATGAAAGGGTGTTGCGTGTTGTCAAACACTTTTTCTGTATCTGTTGAGATGATCATGTGGTTTTTGTCTTTTTCTCTGTTAATATGGTGTATTACATTGCTTGAACTGGTAATCAAAAAACTTTCCACAAATAAAAGCCCAGCACCAGATGGCTTCAATAGTGAATTCTTCTCAATGTTTAAAAAAGAATTATCATCATTTTGTCACAAATTCTTCCCAAAAACAGAAAAGGAACACTTCACAAATCATTCCACAAGGCTACTATTACCTGATATCAAAACTAGCAAAGATAATCAAAAAAACTACAGACTAAACTCCTTAGGAATATAGGTGCAAAAAAACTCAACAAAATACTAGCAACTGAGTCCAGCAACATATAAAAATGATTATGCACCATGAGCAAATGGGATTTATCCAAGGAATGTGAAGCTAGTTTGGTGAACATATGAAAATCAATCAGTATACCTCTTAACAGAAGATCTCCCTCAATCAAGTTTATTTTATGGGTCATGAAATAATGGCTGGCATCAAAGGACAAGGATCATGGCAAGAATGAAAACTAGAATTTTTTCCACTGAGTATCTGCCATGGCCTTTGGCAAACCTGAGTCCTGGGTTCTGGGAACATCATTTTGTTTGAAATAATTGTCCTAGGGCTGAAGATTTGCTTATTTTCTAAATTTCATGGGTGTTGGCTATTGCTGTGACAATCTTGTATATCCTATTTAATTCTTTAGACTCTTAAAAAAGCGCAGGCACATGAGAGCCTTTGTGGTGAATTAACATAACCTCTGAGGCTGTGAAGACTTTGGCTCCTGAAAAAGAAAGACCCTTGAGTTAAAACTAAGCAGAGGGCTTCCCTGGTGGTACAGTGGTTGAGAATCTGCCTGCCAATGAAGGGGACATGGGTTCGAGACCTGGTCTGGGAAGATCCCACATGCACGAGCCACAACTACTGAGCCTGCATGTCTGGAGCCTGTGCTCCACCACAAGAGAGGCTGCAAGAGTGAGAGGCCCACACACCGCGATGAAGAGTGGCCCCTGTTTGCTGCAACTAGAGAAAGCCCACGCACAGAAACGAAGACCCAACACAGCCAAAATTAAATAAATAAATATAAATAAATTTATTAAAAAAAACAAAAACTAAGCAGAATAAGAAATTGGAGAGGATGGATTTGGGATTCAGTTTCTTTATACTTTAACCCCTTTGAACTTAACTTTTTGGGGAATTTCATCTTGGGACTTGAATTTCTTCCTAAAAAGACTGATAATGGAGGGAATTTTTATTCACATTTGAGGCACCTCTATGTTGGGGGCACTTTATTATTGGAGCATCCTTCTGTGGGTGTTTAATCTTATTGTAGAACATCTCTATTGGATAGATGTGGAATAGAATAAGGAGTAAGATTTCTACCTTAGGTTACTTTAATAATTTTCCATTACAGGTACATGTAAAAGTATGAAATTAGAGCACTCCCTAACACCATACACAAAAATAAGCTCAAAATGGATTAAAGACCTAAATGTAAGACCAGAAACTATCAAACTCTTAGAGGAAAACATAGGCAGAACACTCTATGACATACATCACAGCAAGATCCTTTTTGACCCACCTCCTAGAGAAATGGAAATAAAAACAAAAATAAACAAATGGGACCTAATGAAACTTCAAAGCTTTTGCACAGCAAAGGAAACCATAAACAAAACAAAAAGACAACCCTCAGAATGGGAGAAAATATTTGCAAATGAAGCAACTGACAAAGGATTAATCTCCAAAATTTACAAGCAGCTCATGCAGCTCAATAACAAAAAAACAACCCAATCCAAAAATGGGCAGAAGAACTAAATAGACATTTCTCCAAAGAAGATATACAGACTGCCAACAAACACATGAAAGAACGCTCAACATCATTAATCATTAGAGAAATGCAAATGAAAACTACAATGAGATATCATCTCACACCAATCAGAATAGCCATCATCAAAAAATCTAGAAACAATAAATGCTGGAGAGGGTGTGGAGAAAAGGGAACACTCTTGCACTGCTGGTGGGAATGTGGGAATTGGTTCAGCCACTATGGAGAACAGTATGAAGGTTCCTTAAAAACCTACAAATAGAACTACCATATGACCCAGCCATCCCACTACTGGGCATATACCCTGAGAAAACCAAAATTCAAAAAGAGTCATGTACCAAAATGTTCATTGCAGCTCTATTTACAATAGCCCAGAGATGGAAACAACCTAAGTGTCCATCATCAGATGAATGGATAAAGAAGATGTGGCACATATATACAATGGAATATTACTCAGCCATAAAAAGAAACGAAATTGAGCTATTTGTAATGAGGTGGATAGACCTACAGTCTGTCATACAGAGTGAAGTAAGTCATAAAGAGAAAGACAAATACTGTATGCTAACACATATATATGGAATTTAAGAAAAAAAAAATGTCATGAAGAACCTAGGGGTAAGACAGGAATAAAGACACAGACCTACTGGAGAACGGACTTGAGGATATGGGGAGGGGGAAGGGTGAGCTGTGACAGGGCGAGAGAGAGGCATGGACATATATACACTAACAAACGTAAAATAGATAGCTAGTGGGAAGCAGCCGCATGGCACAGGGATATCGCTTGGTGCTCTGTGACCGCCTGGAGGGGTGGGATAGGGAGGGTGGGAGGGAGGGAGACGCAAGAGGGAAGAGATATGGGAACATATGTATATGTATAACTGAATCACTTTGTTATAAAGCAGAAACTAACACACCATTGTAAAGCAATTATACCCCAATAAAGATGTTAAAAAAAATGATAACTACCTTCAATATATAATGTAAAATTTAAAAAAAACAAAAAATAATAATAATTGTCCATTGTAACCCATTTAAGTGATTTCTGGGGGGAAATTTACACTATTTATCAGCAGTCCCCAGTAGGTTTGGGGAGCTGCTTTGTGGAGGTGGGAGAAGGAATGCCTTGGAGGACTGTCAATGCCCTCTTCCTGGGGGCCAGCCCCTGAATGATCAAAGCCTTCATGGTAAAGCCCAAATGCTTAAACCAGGATATTGGGCAGAGGGGTAAGTGTGCCAATATTTTCATAGACTCTCTAGAGAGTGACACACCTGGGTTTTGTCCTTGGGATTGGAGAGATTGAGGGAAGGAGATAAGCCAGCCTATAGGAAGCACACATTCTCTGTTCCTTCATGCCTTGAGTTTTATGGCAGTGGAAGTAGTTTCGTAAGCAAGCTGGAAAGATAGGAGCTGTGATCGGAGAGTGAGAATTCTGAATTAGTAACTTTGGAGCAAGGGCAGTATTTAGTGAAGAGAGGATCCAGGGTGTGTGGCAAAGGGTCATTGACATGGGAGAAGAAAAGGACCATTGGAGGTTGAGGAGGACACAGTCCAAACCAGAGTATGGAATGCACCATCCACAAGCACTCCAGAGCCTGCCAGCAGAAGGTGGGTGCTAGGAAAGACCAGGAGCCTGCTAAGCCACATCTTTGATGAAGGAGGCACACCTGGGAGGAGACAGACGACAGTGGAGGAGCAGTGACGCGTGCGGCTGAACACCAGGAACCTCAGTGGAGCAAAGAGCTCTAGGTGATGGTGGCGCAGGGTGAGCTGGAAGCAGCAATGGAAAACAAGGACAATCCCCGACCCTACCTCCAGACTTGGAGGTCTAGGCATGTGAGAGAAAGAAAGCGTCCAGGTGACAGACTACGGGGGAAGGGTGGAAACTTTCAGATGAGACTGCACACATGGAGTGGGTTTTGCAGCAAGAATGACAGTGGGGGCTGGATCGTGTTTGAGGAATTAAAGAGAGTAAAGTATGCCCGGGTAGCAGATGAGGATTCGGACCAACAGGGCTGGGAGCTAGGGAGGCTTGTTCTTTGGACAGAGAAAAGTTTCGGTACCTCCCTGGTAGAAAGGTAACTACCCAGAGTCATCATTCTAAAAGACAAGCCAGATAAAGAACAAGGACCTGGGCTTCCCTGGTGGCGCAGCGGTTGAGAGTCCGCCTGCCAATGCCGAGGACACGGGTTCGTGTCCCGGTCCGGGAAGATCACACATGCCGCGGAGCGGCTGGCCCCATGAGCCATGGCCGCTGAGCCTGCGCATCCGGAACCTGTGCTCCGCAACGAGAGAGGCCACAACAGTGAGAGGCCCGCGTACTGCAAAAAAAAAAAAAAGCTTCCTTGCTGTTCCTGAAAGAGCCCAGTGTGCATCCTCCTCAGAACCTTTGCAACTTCCCTTAGCTTTCTTTCTCTGAAAGCAGAGTCTGAGACGAGGCTAGCCTGGAGTAGTTTATATGGGAAAAAACAAAGGGACAGAAAACAAGATGAACAAGAGTGTCACAGAGAAGGAAGGCAGGCAGATATACAGATGCATGATTCATTTGATCACCTCTGTAGGAGACAGGTACTCAATCCCATGGCACCATTCTCAGGAAATTCATCTCAACTCTCTGCCACAGAAACAGAAGAGATTAGAACCTACCTATTAGAACTTCCTATTAGTCAGAACCCCATGCCGCAGCATCAGAGAGGTCCCAAGTCAGAAGTCAAAAGTGTGTGAATACATGTGGTGCAGGTCCCAATGGAGGAGCCATCAGAGCACACCTCCATGCATCTGGCTGAACACTGGGGGACTGGATGTTGCAGAAATGGCTGGAGAAAGTGGCAGGAAGACAGGATTTGTAGTGGCACACAGGTGTCCAAAGCAAACTTGCTCCTTCCTCTGCCTAGAACACTTCCATAGATGTCTACATGGCACTCTCTCTCATGGCTCAAATGTCATCTTCTTAGAGAGGTCTTCCCCAAGCATCCAATTTAAGATCGTAACCACTACACACACGCGCGGATCCTCCATACTTAAAATTATGACTCCTATATGATTTAACTGATATTCTAATTAGAGGGAAACGGACAAAAACATTGCTACATAGAGCCTAGAAGATTGTGAACCATTTTGAAGTTTACTTAAAAAAAAAATGGGCAGGGGCTTCCATTGTGGCACAGTGGTTAAGAATCCGCCTGCTAATGCAGGGGACACGGGTTCAAGCCCTTCCGGGAAGATCCCACATGCCCCGGAGCAACTAAGTCTGTGCTCAACAACTACTGAACCTGTGCTCTAGAGCCTGCAAGTCACAACTACTGAGCCTGCACGCTACAACTACTGAAACCCACGCGCCTAGAGCCCGTGCTCCGTGACAAGAGCCGTGACAAGAGAAGCCACCGCCATGAGAAGCCCACGCACCGCAACAAAGAGTAGCTCCCGCTCGCCGCAACTAGAGAAAGCCCGCGTGCAGCAACGAAGACCCAACGCAGCCAAAAATAAATAAGTAAATTTATTTTTAAAAAAGTAAATGGGCAGGACTTCCCTGGTGGCGCAGTGGTTGAGAGTCCGCCTGCCGATGCAGGGGACACGGGTTCGTGCCACGTAGCAGCTGGGCCCGTGAACCATGGCCGCCGAGCCTGCGCATCCAGAGCCTGTGCTCCGCAACGGGAGAGGCCACAACAGTGAGAGGCCCGCGTACCGTAAAATAAATAAATAAATGGGCATATGGTTGGCTGATAATACTTTGCTGAATCCTATTTAATATCAGCTTTAACTCTGTAAATATGGAATACTAATGAAACAGCAGGAAAATGAAGCTTTCGTTATACATGATTTCCTAATCTGAGTGAAGGATTTTTTTTTTTTTTTTTTTTTTTGGTACTTGGGCCTCTTCTGTTTTGGCCTCTCCCGTTGCGAAGCACAGGCTCCAGACACGCAGGCTCAGCGGCCATGGCTCATGGGCCCAGCCGCTCCGCGGCATGTGGGATCTTCCTGGAACGGGGCACGAACCCGTGTTCCCTGCATCGGCAGGCGGACTCTCAACCGCTGCACCACCAGGGAAGCCCCTAAGTGAAGGATTTTATCTCTAGGACAAATAGGAGAAAAGGGGGGAAAAAATCTCTTTCCCTGAACCACCTAGGTCCTGTGTAGTTACAGATCTGCCTATCTGAAACCACTGGAACATTGTATTAAAGAGACATGAAAATCATTTCTCTTCAAAAAAAAAAAAAAGCATCTGTAGAACTAATGGTCTGCAGACAGGTAGGATATGATGGATTCCGGAGTAAGAGAAACAGCATGATTACTTAGTGTATTGATTCATGGTGAACACAGTCTGTGTAGTTACGCGTACTGTGCTTCCGCTGTGAACAGTTGCTCCTCAGAAACCATGAGTGGGAACCAGGTTCAATGCCACTTTTAGAGCCTTAGAAGGAATGCTGAGAATATCTCTCAACATTTAGAGAAGGTCTTATTTAAGACAAACCCAGTGGGTGACCACCTTATTTTAAACTCTTCTGGAGAAAAAAGGGACATTCAAATGCCCCATTTAGAAGCCTGTCTCCTTTTTTTTTTTTTTAATTTTTATTTATTTATTTTTGGCTGTGTTGGGTCTTAGTTTCTGTGCGAGGGCTTTCTCTAGTTGTGGTGAGCGGGAACCACTCTTCATCGTGGTGCGCGGGCCTCTCACTGTCGCGGCCTATCTTGTTGCGGAGCATGGGCTCTAGAACGCTCAGTAGTTGTGGCCCACGGGCTTAGCTGCCCCGCGGCATGTGGGGTCTTCCCAGAGCAGGGCTCGAACCCGTGTCCCCTGCATTGGCAGGCAGATTCTCAACCACTGCGCCACCAGTGAAGCCCGCCTGTCTCCTTTTTGAGCAATGATTCTATTCTGAATCTAACTCAATCCTGCCAAAATGTATGTCCATTATGTGCAGACTTAATAAAGCTATCAAACTCTCTAACTGTCTATATATCTGGTATGCATTTTTACATCGCCCTGCAGCTTCCATCTTTGTAATACTGAGGATAATTTCTTTCATACTTTCTTGCAAGTTTAGTTTCTTCTCACTGTGTCTCTGGCTCAGTTTCCTACTTCCTTTGACCTGAGGATTCAACAGGCTAACCCAGCATGGGCTTCTATAACAGGATTGATGATTTGTACGTTTGGTGTTTCCAAATTCAGTATGGTCTAGCCCCTTGGAAGCTTGTTAGAAATGCAGATTCTTTGGCCCCACCTCAACCACTCGATCAGAATTTGCCTTTTAACAAGATCCCAGGTAATTCATTGCACTTAAAGTCTGAGAAGCACTGTTCTAGAGAAGTAGAAAATGAGAGTAACACCATCATCCCCAGTACCCTCAAAGGGCCTGGTGTTTTGATCTCTTCTGCTACTGATTTTTTCTCATAACTATGCTTCTAGCATAAATTAGTAATTTATCTGTACAAAATCAGTAAAACTACAACATCATTTTAGAGCCATCCAGAGATGATGGTCTTTATTGTAATATTTGAAGAAAAGTTATTTCTTCAAGATGCCATCTACTATTTATTCATACAAATGACATTCAATATATGCTACCTTGCATTGTGACTTGCTAAGGTTGATCCCTCACCCCCTAGATTATAAACCCCCTGAAGGGCAGGGACTGGGTTTTATCTCTCTTTGCAGCTTGAACGTGGGCATATATTCAGATTTTTGTAAGCAGTTGTTGATGACTATAAAAAGAAGGCATTTCCTTGCATCTTTTGTCCTAAACAATTAGCCCATGGATATGCAAAAAGTTGGAGAGTCAATTACACTTGTCAGTTTCATTGTGAAAAAACAAAACCAAAATTCTTGTTAAAATCAATATAGATAAAAATCTGCCATTTCCTTTTGCCCTACCAATCCCATTATCCTACCACAGTAAGAGATAAGATAGTCTGATCACATTTAACACCAGGCTGTCACTACCTAGGGCTTCTTCAAATTGCCAGCAGATTAAATTCATGATTACTCTTTTCCCTAATAGCACACTTTTAAGGATCATACTTTTTCTAAATTTTAGATATATTTTCTATCATACACAATTTCCTAAAGATAATTAGCCGCACTGCAATCTTAATCAGTGCACTACGAAACGTTACTCTTTCTACAGCCCTAAAATATGAATAATCAAGGTCGACTTGTTTAATTTTTCATAAGGCAAGTTCCCTTCTTCATTTTGGTTCCTCTTCCTACTGAACTGCCTTTTCAGAGTAAAAGAGATCACTTTTCCTAAGGAATGTATCTACATGCTATGATATTGCCTTTTTCGAGTCATATCTTAGCAACTTTCCATCTTAAAAAAGGGCATCAACATTTTCTTTTACTTTCCCTCTATTGCTCTGTATTGTGGGTACAATAGAGGGATTTTTTTTAAGTCTTCCTTCTGCCAGAAACCCTATGTTCCAGAGTGTTCCCTGCGAAAGGCTGAGTACAAAATGGCTTTTTCAAGGTGCTTTTCTGAACACTCCTACAAGCCTTCAAAGCTTATTTGTATTTGTTGATAATCTGCTCAACTATCCCACTTTCTCCCCTTACACAACTCTGTGCGCCTCATACAGCATCTTAAACACTTCTTCACTGATTGATCCACTGATTGGCTTTTACTCTTTCACGGTAGATAAAGTCTGTATCCATACAGGTAATGTAAAATTGAGAGTTCAGGCAATCACCTAGCTAATTAAAGCAAAAGCCAATCATTCTCTCCAGCCTCCGTTTTCCTCCCACAATAAAGCTTGCAAACTCAGCAGACTGCATGCTTCTAACACGAATCCACACATAGTCACTAGAGTTACTCAGCCCTCCACCAAAGTATTTTGTTTAAAAGTAGCCAAGATAGGGACTTCCCTGGTGGCACAGTGGATAAGAATCCCCCTGCCAATGCAGGGGACATGGGTTCGAGCCCCTGTCCAGGAAGATCTCACATGCCATGGAGCAACTAAGCTCGTGTGTCACAACTACCGAGCCTGTGCTCTAGAGCCTGCAAGCCACAACTAGAGCCCACGTGCCACAACTACTGAAGCCTGCGTGCCTAGAGCCTGTGTTCCACAACAAGAGAAGCCACCGCAAGGAGAAGACTGCACAGGCAATGAAGAGTAGCCCCCGCTCTTCACAACTAGAGAAAGCCTGTGCCCAGCAACGAAGACCCAACGCAGCCAAAAATAAATTTAAAAATTGAATCTTAAAAAAAAAAATAGTAGCCAAGATAGCACAGAGCTTTGTAAAACATAAAGCCAGGATGGACATATATACACTACCAAAGGTAAAACCGATAGCTAGTGGGAAGCAGCCGCAGAGCACAGGGAGATCAGCTCGGTGCTTTGTGACCACCTAGAGGGGTGGGATAGGGAGGGTGGGAGGGAGGGAGACGCAAGAGGGAAGAGATATGGGGATATATGTATATGTATAGCTGATTCACTTTGTTATACAGCAGAAACTAACACATCATTGTAAAGCAATTATACTCCAACAAAGATGTTTAAAAGAAAAAAAAAAATACAGCCAGGATAACCAATTTCTCCATATCAGCACAGGGTTTCAACTTATTGTATGTATTATATCATCCCAAAACATAATAAATCATGCTGCAGGTTATTTATTCATTTGCTTTTAAAATCTGACCTCTTCCTTTTTTGCAGGATACAAAGTGAAGAAGAGGCATCTTAATCTGTATATATTGGAGACAAAGCAACAGGCTTTCTAATAAACATTAGAAACATTAGCTTTGTTTTAAATTAATTCTCTCCACTGTGTACATAGATTCTGTAACTGCATGAGATTTTACAAAAATTTTTTCACAGTATTTGGACGTGTATGCAAATGGATTTGGAAATAGTGTAGTGTATATATATATATATATATATTTATATTTATTATAATCACCTCATTCCAAAAAAGTATTTAAGATGGTATACAGAAATGCAAAACTCACATCCACATACTTATAAGCACTTACACACACATATACACTGACACGTACTATGAGACAGCCTAGGCACTATTGAGAATCAATTTTACAGCAAAGTTCAAGCTTTAGTTCCTATGTGATAATGTGTCATTTAATTACAGAAGACAGCATATATAAATGTTTAAGTTATAAGTTAAATTGTATTAAGCTCCTTTGCTGGTTAGACTTGAGTGAACATGACTGCATACTCTGATTTCAGGACTATAAGTAACAATATACTACATCATTAGTCATCTTCAAAGACTAGGAGGTCTTCACACCTTTCTCTCAATTTCCCCTTGCCAGAACCAAAAAAGGATACTATAAATGTCATGTTGTAAACAATAAATCCCCTTTTTATGGACTTAGAAGTTAATTTTGCTTAGAAGCATTTTTATGGACTTTGGAAGCTAAAGAAGGAAAGCAACTCGGTTTGTAAGATCAAAAACGTTCCTTCCACGGAGAAGCATTTGTTCTTTGTTCCTGGACATTCACCATTGGCTTCAGTTTCTTCTTGGTATTTTTTCACTGCTAAGAGGTATAAACTGAAAATGACATATATGTAATGAAGGCAACTTTTTACCCAGTCTCTCAATGCACAGAGAATTTTTTTTTGTTATGTATGGGAAACAATAAAACAATATTGGAAAGACCTCCCTTTCCTCCTTGCTGATGAGATGATTTTGCTCAGCTGTCCACACTCCTAAGGACATGAGAAAGAGTGGTCCAGGTCCATGGGGTGAGCTGTGGTTAGTCTATGGCCTTCATAGTAATGAATGATGAGATTAGGAAGGGGCATGTGACCTAGGTCTGCTCAATAAGATCCCATTTCTGCCTCTACTTCTTGTTCCTCAAAGGGACTGTGGGTGGGAGGGAGGGAGACGCAAGAGGGAAGAGGTATGGGAACATATGTATATGTACAACAGATTCACTTCGTTATAAAGCAGAAACTAACACACCATTGTAAAGCAATTATACCCCAATAAAGTTGTTAAAAAATAAAAGGGACTGTGAAACTACAGTGGCCGTCTTGCTACTGCAAGAGAAGCTGTGCCACCTTGATGAAAATGGCGGAACAGAAACATGGCACCTGGATCTCTGGTGCCCCTGTCGTGCCACTGGATTAACCAACTCTGAAACTGCGCTACTTCTGAAGTTTTTCTGTCACCTAACAGTAAATTACTAATCTTTTAAATTACTAAATTTGAATTAGGAGTTTTAGTTATTTGCACCTGAAAACTAATACACCCCCTTTTATCTCATGCTGAGATGGAGGAAGGGGAAATGCAACATGAAGAGAGACTCGCTTGATATTCACTATATACGTAGGAGAAAGGGAGAAAAGTGAACACGGGACCTGAGCATGAGTACTCCAGTCATGTATTAACTGTCTCTTTAACCTCAGTGCTCATTCACTCATTCCATCTTCTTTTGTAGAACATTAAATTCCCTAGCATTTTGCTGGGTACTAGGATACAAATATTAAGATACTACAAACCTCACTCTCATAGGCCGATGAACGAGACAGATGTGAAACTTGAGGGGCACCTAATTTAACCTGGGAGTGAGGGGCCAGCCGTCTCATTTGTCTGTGTTAAAGGAAACAGACTATTCAGGGAGGGCTCCAGAAGGATTTTTTTCCCCAAGTTCTAAGATATTTTCCTTTAATTTATCCAAACATTTCATTCATGAAGTCATTCATTTCAGAGCAAATCTAAGTGACCCTTAGAGTTACTCTTAAAGAATCAGTCTTAGCCAGACACAGGCAATAAGAGAAGGGACCGTCCAAGAAGGGAACCGCAAATGTGCACAAGGGCACAGAGGTACGAGAGAACACAGCTGGGAACTAAAAGTCACCTAGTACGGCTGGCCCTGGAGAAACGGACGTGAACCAGACGATACAGGTCTTTATCCTGGTGAGAATCAAGAGCTATCAGAGGACTGCAAGTGACAGAGAGACATTACTATCTATCTATCTATTTATTTATTTATTTATTTTAAGCAAACCACTCCGGCATTAGAAAAGGATGATAAATGCGGAAAGGGAAAATTGAAGAGAGAGAGGGACAACACTCTGAAGCTATTGCAGAAGTCCACCCAAAAATGGTTAGGACCCAAACAAAGGCTGTGGCAATAGGGACAGAAAGAAAAAGAAGGAAGATAACGATGATTAAAAGACATTGATCCAAAACAGAAACAGACTCACAGACATGGGGAACAGACTTGTGGTTGACAAGGGGGCCGGGGTCGGGGGGTAGGGGGGAGGTGTTGTTGGTGAGGGAAGGATGGATTGGGAGTTTGGGATTAGCAGGTGCAAACTATTATATATAGAATGGATAAACAACAAGGCCCTACTGTCTAGCACAGGGAACAATATATAATATCCTGTGATAAACCATAATGGAAAAGAATATGAAAAAGAATGTATATATATGTAAAACTGAATCACTTTACTGTACAGCAGAAATTAACACAACATTGTAAATCAATTGTACTTAAAAAATAATAATTTTTAAAAAACCTGATTGCTGGCAGAGTAAATGGAGGGACAGGAAAGGTAACCTAAGCTGACTCCAGGGGGAGATGACCCAGCCAAGAACAGAGACAGGACATCCATGGAGAGGAGAAGTATAGCACAGCATAAGCAAGAGACACTGCCCTGGCCAGGAGCCATGAGGAGAGTGCCATGTGTCCTGATGGCAAATAGTCCGTCCCAGTGTCACCTCTGCAATCTGAACCCACCTGAACTGAGTTCATCTCGGAAAATATGTCACTCATCAACTGTGAATAAACGATCATCTCCTCTTCCTAACCCCTTTCAATCCTCAAGTAACAGAAAACCTCAGATGTAAATATAAATACAGTGATTTATTTTAGAACAGGTGGATAAAACACAATGTAATACAAGGGAAATGGAAGAGTAAGTTGAATATCTTTGTTTACCTAGGAGCATAAATAAGCTCAAAATTAAAGAGAAATCATTGAAAGTGATTTTCCCGTTTTAGTTTGGCTAGTTGGTCTGTATCACACTGTGTAAATGCAACAGTTAACTTCTATTAATATTTACATTTGCTTATTCATGTATGTTGTATAGGAAATAGGAGATATATAGATACATAGATATTTTTAAGTTACCTTCTGATGGTATCCTTAAAGACACAGATGTTGGGCTTCCCTGGTGGCAGTGGTTGAGAGTCCGCCTGCCGATGCGGGGGACAGGGGGGTGTGCCCCGGTCCGGGAAGATCCCACATGCCGCGGAGCGGCTGGGCCCGTGAGCCATGGCCGCTGAGCCTGCGCGTCCGGAGCCTGTGCTCCGCAACGGGAGAGGCCACAGCAGTGAGAGGCCCGCGTACCGCAAAAAAAATAAAAAATAAAAGACACAGATGTTGCCTATGAATAAATTTACTTGCAGCCTTCAATGACATTCTATATGAAAGGGAAACGGCCTTCAACAAATGGAAGGACAACTGGAACCCCCAGAGGCAGCTCTTTTCGGCCTGAGGCAGGTACCTGGGAGAGCAGAGTCCTGTTTCCTCACGACCCCCTTCGCCCTGGCTGAGTCAGCAAAGGCTACACCAATCTCTCTCTCCAGCATATCTGGTATCTAACAAATAACTGAGGTTGACTTTTCCCTCACTGCCTACCTCAGAAAAATGGTATTAGATATGGAGGAGGTAGGCAGTAAGGAATGCCTACTACTCATTCAGAAAAAAAAATTCGTGGAGGAACTATTGTGAGTAAAGTGCCTACAAAGACGTAGGTCCTGCCTTCAAGGCGTTTACGACCGTATTAGTCCTGTACCGGTGGTGAAAAGAGGGAACTACAGCAGCGCCTTAAGCTGCGGGGCTTGACTCACAGCAGCATGAGGAGGTGAGCTAGCTCTTAAAACCGAGTGAGCTTTCTTTAAGGGGCAGGAAGAGGAAAGACTATTCGAAGTTAAAGGAACAGCGTGAGCAAAGAAATGAAGGCCAGAAAGAACGCGGTGAACGCAGGGCATAACTCACACGTCTGCTCTTCGGTGACTCCCCTCGGGCCTCTGACGCCACCCCGGTGCCGCCATAGCGTCTCCTACGGCTCAGAGTTACCTCCTTACTGCTGTCTCTCCCCAGCGAGAATGCTAACTACTAGAGCCTGGGACGTGCTTTTTCACCTTTGCATTCCCAGCACGTGCTGCCACACCTGTGCATCATTGGTATTCAGCACCAGCTTGTTGAAGGAACACGACTGCCTGTGTGCTTCAGTGAAGGCAATTCCAGGCAGCTGGAACCAGGCGGGGGGTTGGGGAGATGAGATGGGAGATGAAATAAGAAATGGAGCTGGAGCCAGACCACGAAAAACTCGAACCCCATTATTAAAGACTTTAGACTTTATAGAGCACGTGGACTGTTTTCACCCTGAGGCACTGGTGGTGGACGACCAGATAAGAACCTATTATGATGAACAGAGGCCTTGAAGATTGGGAATATGAGAGACAGCGTGAGGGACAGAGGACTTGGAAGCAATTTAGAGTCAGTACTTACCAGGTGCCAGTCATTGTGCTAAGCACTCTGTCGAAGTCTGCCTTTTCACTAAATCTTCACGGTGCTCAAGCAGGTGCTATTGATATTATCCCCAATCTGGAGATAACGAATCCCAGTCCAGTCTTCACTCTTCTCAGCCACATCTGACTCTGAGAACAAAGCAGTATTTTGAGCAAGCAAGTATGAGGAACCCAGAGGGGAAAAAATAAAAATTCCAGCACTGATCAAGAAGAAGCACAGTCTTCCAACAGGACTGGGGCAGTCAGTCCCCTCAAGGAAAACTGAAGCCCGCAGCCATGGACACAAACATAAAACTCCATCTTTGCAATGATTTAACCTCATGATGAAAAGTTTTAACACCGACTTTAAAATGTGCAGAGTTGCATCGTTTTTTATTTTGTTTTATTCTTTTCAGATGGTACAAGAGCAGAGATATTTGAAGACCCTTGCCCCGGAATAGATTTCTCCATAAAATTTTCCATGCAGGGCTTCCCTGGTGGCGCAGTGGTTGAGAGTCCGCCTGCCGATGTAGGGGACACGGGTTCGTGCCTCGGTCCGGGAAGATACCACATGCCGCGGAGTGTCTGGGCCAGTGAGCCATGGCCGCTGAGCCTGCGCGTCCGGAGCCTGTGCTCCGCAACGGGAGAGGCCACAGCAGTGAGAGGCCCGCTTACCGCCAAAAAAAAAAAATTTCCATGCAAGGAATATTTACAGGGATAACTATTTTCTCCTTGTACACATGAATTTGCTCTTATTCATTTTTGTACTTGACCTAACACAACCCTTCACACATAGTTGAAGCCCTATAATATATCTTAAACCAACTGGAACCTAATCAGTTTGGGAATGGTAGAAGGCGTGGTGGAAAGGTGACGACATTGAGTGAGAGGCTCAGAATCCTAAGTGTTGTCTTGGGGGTGGGGAGGAGTAGAAGAGAGAAAGAAAGAAAGAGACCACAGACTTCCCTCTGCAGGATACAGTGATATTTTCCCAGAAGCAGCCTCTTAATGCCTGTTGCTATCAGGAGGAGAAATCATAACTGATCACAAGTTAACATTTACTGCCTTTGTCAAAAAAAAAACCCCACAAAGTAAGCATGGGGGGGAAAAAAGTGAAGATCCTTATTGCCTGGAACGAAAGCATGCATCAGTGACGTGCAGAACAGACAAGGGATGCCTACATCCTTTTTGAAAGAAAACAAACCCCCAGGTGATTTTTTTTTTTAAACGGCTACTAAATTTAACAGTCTAGAGAGTGAGGAAATAAGGATTGAATTAGAAGAAACACTGATATAAGGAGATCAAGATGCAGTTTTACAGAGCAGTATTAATATTGTAAAGAAGATAATTGGAAAATAACTTCACCTCTAAAAATGTATGAATTTACTTAGTTTCCGTATTAATGAACTTACTGGTGACATGAAATAACATCTTAATGAATCCGTGCCGCTAGAACACACTCGCACCAAGTGTTCATCATTCCAAATCTGTTGCCTTTTAGTTGTTTTCTTCATTTGCCTAAGTAGCCAGCAAAGCCTCTGAAAACATTCTTTTTAAAGCACCAAAAATCAATGTCTTGATTCTTTCATTCTTTGTACAAGTATTTTTCCTAACCATTTATTAAACAGAAGCACTCGATACTCCTGCGCCCTGGGGGATGTGATGATAAATGGCAAATTCCAGAGGTAGGGAGTTCTAATCCTGTAGCAGAGCTGACAGCTCCACAAAGAACTACAATTCAAGTAGTCAGTGCCACAGGAGAGATATTAACGTGCCCCTAGGAGTTCAAAAAAGGGAGAAAACACTTCTGGCCGAGGTGATCAGGGGAAAGCTCCTTACAGGAGGAAATGAGTAGGTTCCTAACCTAAAAACGCCCCCTCCTTTGGCTTTCAGAAAGAGATGTCACCTAATGCCAAATGCTTTGCTTTCCCCTCCGTGTGCTCGCTGGTTGACTGAGAGAAGAAATCCTGACCTGTCTCCTTCAGGATCCAGGTGCTTCTTGAATAAATACAACAACACACAAAAAATAACCACCAATAGAATTCCTAGACGTGTCTTCAAATTAGTGACAATAGTTTTAGCAAAGTGGGTGGTAAATTCAGTGGCATGTTGTGAGACGATTTACCTTTTCCTTCTCTGTGCTTTTCACTCATTCCTACAAGGGAAGTGTTTTCAGCAACACACCTGAAACAAACAAATGACCTAACATGCAAACAAACAACCCAAGACTATTGGCTATAATGATTTAATCCTTGAATATTAGTGAGGACGATGCAATATTTGGCTTTAACCCCTGGCTCCCCTGTGTTCGCTAGAAGCCCTCCTGGCAAGGGGAGATGGAGGGAAGGGACATATTCCATCCCTGCCCCCACCTCCAGATGTGAGCCTGCCTCTGTCTCCTTGTATTCGTCACCTTTCTTCACCTGTCAGCAAAGAGGAGGATATAACTGTGTTCTCATAATGAGTGTTAGACACATAGGAATCATCTAGAGCGCTTTTCAATTATAAACATAATGTAACTAAATTTTGAAAATCTATATTTCAGTACATTGAAAAAATAATGTATCTATATGGTCTTCCTTTTGGAAAGAAGGAAAAAAGAGAATGTTAAAAATATTTCTAAATCTCGCACTATTTCTAAACCCACTCACTTCCCCAGACACAGATGTTCCTTTGAGTTTGGGATGTATGCAGCCTTTCTTCTATTTTTTTTCAATAAACAATATATGGTGTTTTCTCTGCTTTTTGAATTTATACAAATGGTATCACATTATCCACGTCATTCTGCAACTTGCTATTTTTCTTCTTAATGTTGTGTTTCTAAGATCTGTCCATGTTTGTTTTGCATATGAGATCTGGTTCATTACCAGATCTCATATGCAAAGATAATTATAATTATGGTCTGCTTCATGGGCCCATTTCCCACTGATGGGCAGTGAGGATGTTCCCTATTGTTCACTATTACGATGCTGCAAAGGTTTTCCTCCTGTGTCTGTCTGTGCAGCTGTGCAATAGTGTGGGGCATTTGCACCATTTTAAACTTAGCTATGATGGAAGTACATTTGCCAGAATTCCCTCCCTGTATATTTCCCGGGTAGCTGGAGCCATGAGAGTTATTTTGCCCAAGGTTTGGGATGCAGATGTGAACAGCAGCCAGCCCTGCAGCTCCTCCAGCAGGTCTCCTCCTTCAGCCCCTTTCCTCCCAGGCCAGGTGCATGTTGAGCTCTGAGACAAAGGGCAGCAGCTTCTCCTGCGGGTTTCCCCCATCGTCAAAGCTGAAAGGTTGGAGGTGGTGAGAAACCTACAGTCTCCAGGGCATCTTTGTTGGTTCCAACTTGTCCTTGCTCCAGATCCATCATTCCTTTTCAACTGCCCGGGCTGCTGACTTCAGGCTCCAGTACCAGACACAGAGGCAACAACCTCACGTAGACATAGTCAATTCCCTATAATAAAGCCATTATTCTGCATCAGACCTAGTGCATCAGCTTCTCTGGATCCAACCCTGCCTGGTACGCTGAGGGGATGACTTCAGAGTCCGAGAAACCCAAAGCCGCCATCTCCTCCAAACACCTCACTCCCTCCTGCTTCCCTTGGAGGTGTGGATGGACAGTAGCTGCCTTATGCCTAGGGAAGAAAAGTTGTTCATATCAGAAGAAGATTCCCTCCCACCTCCTTTGTTAACCTTCTTTTCATCCTTTTGAGGGCAATGCCTACTCCTTGCTTAGAAATTAACTGATCAGTGGAACATAAAATTCCTTCTTGCTTTCTTACAAAAACTAAACATACTCTTACCATACAACCTAGCACTCATGCTCCTTGGTATTTACTTCTGTCCATGAAAACCTACACATAGATGTTTATAGCAGCTTTATTAATTTATTGATTCATAATTGCCAAAATTTGGAAGGAGCCAAGATATCCTTCAATAGGTGAATGGATAAACTGTGGTGCATCCAGACAATGGAATATCATTAACCACTAAAAAGAAATGAGCTATTCAGACATAGAAAACAAACCTGTGATTACCAAAGGGGAAGGGAGAAAGGGATAAATTAGGAGTTCGGGATAAACAGATACAAACTACTATATATATAAAATAAACAACGAGGACCTACTCTACAGCACAGGGAGCTATGTTCAATATCTTATAATAAACTATAATGGAGGAACTTCCCTGGCAGCCCAGTGGTTAAGGCTGCATGCTTCCACTGCAGGGGGCACAGGCTCGATCCCTGGTCGGGGAGCGAAGACCCTACATGCCACGCAGCGCAGTCAAAAATATTTTTTGTAATAAAATAGAATAAAATATAAAAAAAAAATACAAACAAAAATAGAATAAAAAATAACCTAAAATGGAAAACAATCTGAAAATGTGTATATATATGTGTGTGTGTGTGTGTGTGTGTGTGTGTATGAATCACTTTGCTGTACACCTGAAACTAACACAACATGGTAAATCAACTATACTTCAATTTAAAAAAAAAGAGAGAGATCAGCTATCAGGCCTGGAAAAGACATGGAGGAACCTTACATTCATATCACTAAGTGAAAGAAGCCAATCTGAAAAGGCTACCTACTATATGATTCCATCTATGTGACATTCTGAAAAAAGCAAAACTATGGAGACAGTAAAAAGACCAGTGGTTGCCAGGGGTTGGGGTGGGGGAGGGATGAAAGTCAAGAGGATTTTTAGGGCAGTGAAACTACTCTGTATGATATTATAATTATGAACACATATCATACATTTGTTCAAACCCACAGAATGTACAACACCAAGAATGAACCCTAATGTACACTATGGATTTGGGATAATAATGATGTGTGTATGCAGCTTCATCAATTGCAACAAATGCACCACTCTGGTGGGCGATTTTGATAACGGGAGGGGCTATGCATATTTGGGGGGGAGTATATGGGAAATCTCTCTATCTTCCCCTCAATTTTGCCGTGTACCTAAAACTGCTCTAAAAATTGTCTTAATAAAAAAATTTTTTTAAAATTCTTTATTGCCACAGGCATACAAAGAAGGTAACTGCCTTATTTTTGAGTTAAAGGAAATTCACTTTCTTGATTTTAAGTACAAACCATGTGTCCTTTGAAAACAACGAGTAAGTCAACACAGCACTTCACCAGGGCTCCCTCTTTATTGGGTTTTCATCAATATTGAAACAGATGAGGAGAAGAAGAAAAACTTTTTTAATTAGTTTTTAAAGCCGAAAGGTGTAGCTGAGACAAGTAATAAGGCAAGACTAAAAATCCAACAGCTTTGCTTATCCCAGGGAGAAATGCGACAGAGCCAACCCTGTGACATTCTAAGAGGGGTTGTAGGGCAGGGCTAAGCTGAACGTCCCTCTTGAGAGGATGCCAGCAGCCAGGGCCCATTAACAGCAGCGCAGACAGCAGGGAAGGGAGAATGTGATTCTGGAAGCTCAGTCTCCTGAAAGAATTTCCTGCCTCGTCAAGAGGCCAAGGAGCTGAAAGCTGGGTCCTCGAAGAGAACTAAAGCACCGCAGTAAAAAAGACTGAAATCCACTGACTCTCTCACTTTTTTGAGTTAGATTACTTCATCCTACCAGCACTAACCCTTTCCTCCCTCAACTTTAGATTGATGAGGGATGGGGGAGGAAGGGGGGAACAATTCCTCCTTCAGTGCTTTTTCTCTTAGGAGAGAGAGAGAAAAAAAGAGAGAGAGCCTCTGAATAAGTTAAATATTTTCCCCTCATGTAACTGTGCTCAAATTAGGGTTATAAAACAGACATGTGAAATCATAAAAAAAAAAAAAAAGAGAGCAAAAGGTAGGACAAGATAGTTTTGGCAAAATAAGTAGTAGAACAAATAAGTAGTCAGAATTATTATTGTACCTAAGACTCCTATGTTACACACATTCTTAACATAGCTCTACACCTGTCGTGGTAAAAGGAATGTAGCTTTATATGAGTCTACTTTAGAGTGAAGGGTGAGTGCAAGTTCAGTAGTATCTGAGTTCATCTCCTGTTAAATATTCAAATCCAAGTGAAAAAGAGCCTCCAGATAAAATAAGTAACTCTTTGCTTCCATTGGATGCCTTTATCTGTGAGTCACCAAACACCCAATCAGAGATGCCCTAAACTCTCAGGGCACTTATTTTCTTACATAACCAAAGTCCAGAGGGAGACCAGTTCCAGAGCTTATTAATTCAGTGGTTTAGCAGCAAAGTCCTGCACCCAGGGTCTTTCCATCCTCCCACCTCACCTTCAGGGTGCCAGCTACGTCTTCTCATAATCACAAGACAGTTACAGCATCACATCCTCAGACACCAATGTCCAGAGGTTTGTGTCTCTTTTTAAGAGCTAAGATACCTCTTTCAGAAACTCCTTCCCATCTCCTTGTGGAGAACTCGCTCGTGGGCCCATCCCGAAGCCATTCACAAGTAAGAAAAATGAAACCTCCGTGATCTGCTAAGGCCAGTTGGGGTTGAGCCAACTCCTACGGGTGGACACAGGAGCCAAGGCAAGGCTCTGGGTGAGCCACTGAGAGCGTGTGTTTGTGCTGAAAGCCGATGTCTGGTCGACATCTACATAGGAAGGAAATATTTGCTATCAGGTTCAAAATGGGCAATTTCCATAATTTTTTCTAGTTTAATATTTTGCCTATTGAGAAGTCTAATGAATAAAGTATTAGTAGGAACTAAGCCCATCTGAAACATCTTTATGCCAGTAGTCAGAGCTTATTCTAAATGAGCGATTTGACAGGTAACATTCCCCCCAAACATCAACAAAATAGCCAAAGACCACCTAACTTCCTTGTTGAGAAAAACACTCGATGTTACATGAACAAGTTCCAAAATCCTGGGTGTTTATCAGACAGCCACCTTTTTTTGTCTACCCAGTAGTCTTCTTTCTGTTGAAAAACATAATCCCCTGCCACCCAGTATTCCTATATGGTTTTGGTACACCTGCCAACTACAGCGCCCACTGCAGAGGTGACACGAGGTCCAGGCCTTGGCAATCAGGGCACTCCAGTCCCTTGACTACAATATTAGACTATCAACCAGACATTTAACCCTAACCCAGGCAAGGACCCAAAAAAATAAGTCCTTCTTTGAGATTTCTGAGATGAAAAAAACAAAAGAACAAGTGTCACCTTTCTTTTATTGGATCCTGCCATGTTTGGATCCTGGGGACCACAGGAGAAAATGTGGCCAAGAACACACAAAAAGCAGCAGAGACTAGTGGCCGTGAGAGGGAGAGACAGAGAAAGAAAAGGAAATAAAGAGGTGACTCCAGCTGGCCTGACCCTGTGAACTTCCCAGCGTGACAGATTGCATAATTGGCCCCAATTTTCACCCCTCCCTGTATCCACCACTTTGGCTCTGAGACTCTGCAGTTTCCCTCCCTTCCATGGGGAGAGCGTATTTTCCCACTCCCTGACTTTGATCTTGGTCAGGGGACTGACTTTGGCCAACAGCACTGGAGTACACATGACCCACAAGGGCTCTCATTGCCCTTGCCATCACCAGGAGAACCTGCCTCAGCTCACCTGTCAGAGAAGCAGGCGTGGATCCGGCTCTGCACTGCAGCCTCCCTCGGCCAGTCTGCTGATGCCTGAGCACGCTCAGCTGAGATCAGCAGAGCTGGTCCAGCCACCAGAGTGTGAGCTAAATCAGTGCCTGCCTTCACATGTCACTGAGATGTGTGCGGTGGCTTATTACACAGAAATGGCTGTATGAGCCCAGAGATCACTCCCTGCTTTTCTTCACCTAATGTCTGTTAGTTTGTTTTCGATCACCAAAATGGAGGATTCAAAAAGGCAGGGCTTTTAGCCTGTTTTCTGTTACATCTCTAATACCAATAAAAAAAGACTGGGACATTGTGGGCACTCAATAAATTTCTGATGAATAAAGCAAGTTTGAGCTGCATTGCTGTCACTTCAAGCCCAAGCTCTGACTAATACAAGCCACAGAGCTGATGGGTTTTTTTGTTTGGGGGATTTTTTTTTTCGTTGCTGCACGCGGGCTTTCTCTAGTTGCGGCGAGCGGGGTCTACTCTTCGTTGAGGCGCGTGGGCTTCTCATTGCGGTGGCTTCTCTTGTTGTGGAGCACCGGCTCTATGTGTGCAGGCTTCAGTAGTTGTGGCTCGCAGGCTCTAGATTTCAGGCTTAATTGTGGCACACGGGCTTAGCTGCTCCGCGGCATATCTCCCCAGACTAGGGATCGAACCCGTGTCCCCTGCATTGGCAGGCAGATTCTTAACCACTGCGCCACCAGGGAAGTCCCCAGATGGATTTTTTTTCCTTTGATTTTATAGCATATGTTTACGTCACAAAAGTCACATCAATAGAATTTAGTCTAGTGGTTTTCTCCCATATCGGAGGATTTTCTGGATCAATAAATCATTCATGTATCAAGGGATGGCACAAAAGTACAGATTTAGTACTTAAGTCAATCCTCAATTATTTCTTGATAGAGAAAATGCAAGTTACAAAGCCCTAAACTCACCCAGCCAAGGCCACACTACGGCACTGTATAGCAATGCTATTCCTTTCTTACCTACACCTCTGCTGATTATTGAGGCCAGAGACCACCATTTGATTTTTGTTTCTTATTTTTTATTTCACACAGAAAAGTTTCACGAATGGTACAAAGAAGTGCTGTAGGTCTTTTATCCAGATTCATCCATTGTTAGCATTTTGCTCCATTTGCTTTATCATCTGCTCACTCTATTTTTCCCCTGAATCATTTCAGAGTAATTGCAGACATAATTCCCTTTGATTTATAAATACCTCAGTGTATATTTCCCAGGAATAAGGGCTTTCTTTAACATAACATAACCACAGCACATTTACCAAAATCAACAAATGTAACATTTAATACTGATATCCAACCCACCACTCATGTTGTTTCCAATGGTTCCAATTATGTCATTTATAGCTTTTCTTTTTTCCTGTTCTGAGATCCAATCCAGGATCACACAACTCCAATTAATTGTCATGCATTTTTAGTCTCCTCTAATTGGGAACATTTCCTCAGCCCTTCATTGTTTTCATGAGTTCAACATTTTAAAAACTTTGTAATTGAAAGTAAATGTATTTAATAGGATTGATTCTTTGTTGAGCATTGCACTGAATTGTATATTTAAGTTCTCTTAATCTCTCTCCTATTACTTAGTATATAGTAGCAAGGAATTTTATTTATCCTAATTTTTTAAATTGTAGTAAAATACACGCAAAATTTATCATCTTAACCATTTTAAAGTACATAGTCAGCAGCGTTAAATATATTCACACTGTTGTAAAACCATCATCGCCATCCATCTCCAGGACTCTTCTCATCTTAAAAACTGAAGCTCTACACCTGTTAAACAACAACTCCACATTCCTCCCTCTCTCCAGCCCCTGGCAACGACCGTTCTATTTCCATCTTTATGAATTTGACTCTTCTAGGTACCTCATATAAGTAGAAACAAATGGACTCATTCCGGGTATTTTGAGGGGAGGGGGGGTTTCGACTGGCTTATTTCACTTAACATATTGTCTTCAAGGTTTAACCATGCTGTAGGTTGTGTCAGAATCTCCTTCCTTTTCAAGGCTGAACAATATTCCATTGTATGTATATACTACCTTTTGTTTATTCATTCAGATTTCCATGGACACTTGGGTTGCTTTCACCTTTTGGCTATTGTGATTAATCCTGTTAATGAAACTGGATGTACCCGGTTTTCAATGTTGGGGGGTACATACCCACCAGCAGAATTGCTGGATCATGTAGTAATTCTATTTTTAGTTTTCTGAGGAAATGCCATACTGTTTTCCATAGAGGCTGCACCATTTTACATTCCCATCAACAGTGCACAAGGATTCCAATTTCTGTATATCCTCACCAATACTTGTTCTTTTCTTTTCTCTTCCTTTTCCTTTTTTCCCCCCTAGTAGTAGTCATTCAAATAGATGTGAAATGGTATCTCACTGTGGTTTTGATTTGCATTTCCCTAATGATTAGTGATGTCGAACATCTTTTCTCGTGTTTGTGAGCCATTTGTATATCTTCTCTGGAGAAATGTTTGTTCAAGTCTTCTGCCCCGTTTTTGAATTGGTTCATTTCTTTTGTTGTTGTTAAGTTGTAGGAGTTCTTTATATATTCTGGATATCAGCTTGTTATCAGATATATAATTTACAAATATTTTCTCGCATTCCGTGGTTTGCCTTTTCACTCTGTTGATTGTTATCATTTTATGCACAGAAGTTTTAAATTTTGATGTAGTCAAATTTATCTATTTTTTTCTATTGTTGCCTGGGATTTTAGTGTCACATCCAAGAAATCATTGCTAAATCCAATGTCATGAAGCTTTTCCCTCATGTTTTCTTCTAAGAGTTTTATGGTTTTAGCTCTTACATTTAGGTCTTTGATCTATTTTGAGTTAAATTTTGTGTACGGTTTTGGTGTCAAGGCCCAACTTCATTCTTTTGCATGTGGATATCCAGTCTCCCCAGCATCATTTGTTGCAAAGCCTGTCCTTTCCCCACTGAATGGCCTTGGCACCCTTGCCAAAAATCATCTGACCATATATGTGAGGTTTTATTACTGGGTTCTCTATTGTATTCCGCTGGTCAATATGTCTCTTTATGCCAGTACCACAGTGTTTTGATTACTGTAGCTTTATAAGTTTTGAAATCAGGAAGTTTTGAGACATTCACCTTTATTCTTCTTTTTCATATTCAGGGCCCCTCAAAAATCCATACTTATTTTAGGTATGCAGAAAAACACCACTGCGATTTTGACAGAGTGCATTGATCTATAGATTGCTTTAGGTAGTGTTGACACCTTTACAATAGTAAGCCTTCCAATCCATAAATACAGCATGTCTTTTCACTTATTTGTGTCTTCTTTAATTTCTTCCAGCCACGTCATGTACTTTTCAGTATACAAATCTTTCACCCTCTTGCTTATGTTTATTCCTAGGTATTTTATTCTTTTTAATGCTATTGTAAATGGGGTTATTTTCTTAATTTCCTTTTCAGATTGTTCATTGTTAGTGTAGAGAAATGCAACTGACTTTTTTTTTTCTTTTGGCTGCGTTGGGTCTTTGTCGTTGCACGTGGGCTTTCTCTAGTTGTGGCGAGCGGGGGCTACTCCTCATGGTGGTGCGCGGGCTTCTCATTGCAGTGGCTTCTCTTGTTGCGGAACATGGGCTCTAGGCATGTGGGCTTCAGTAGTTGTGGCACACGGGCTTAGTTGCTCCACGGCATGTAGGATCTTCCCAGACCAGGGCTTGAACCCGTGTCCCCTGCATTGGCAGGTGGATTCTTAACCACTGCACCACCAGGGAAGTCCCTGCAACTGATTTTGTCTGGTGATTTTGTATCCTACAACTTTGCTGAATTTGTTTATTAGTTCTAATGCTTTTTTGTGGAATCTCTAGAGTTTTCTACATTTAAGATTATGTAGTCTGCAAACAGAGATAATTTCAATTCTTCCTTTCCAATCTGAATGCTTTTTATTTCTTTTTATTTTCTAATTGCTCTGACTGGGACTTCCAGTACTGTTTTGAATAAAAGTGGCAAGAGTGGGCAGCCTTGTCTTGTTCCAGATTTTAGAGGAAAAGTTTTCAGTCTTTCTCCATTGAGTATGTTAGCTGTGGGCTTTTCATATATGACATTGAGTAAGCTGAGGTAGTTTCCTTCTATTTCTAGTTTATTGAGTATTTTATCATGAAAGGTGTTGGATTTTGTCAAATGCTTTTTCTGCATCAATTGAGATGATCATATGCTTTTGTTTCTTCATTTTGTTAAAATTAAATGATAAGTAGTCTGTTCTCTTGCTCTTTGATTAAGGTAAAACAAGCTACTACAACAGCAAAAAATATAACCGACCCTCAAAGAAAGTTCAAGTTAATTCATTCATTTAGTCAAATATTTATTGAGAAAATGCTCAGTTTGTGGCAAGCAACTTTCTTATCACTAGAGTTCAAAGATGAAGGCCTAGATCCTTTCCTTCAAGAGTGTCACAATCTACTGAGGGAGACAGGCCCTTCCCCAATCAGCCCATGATCTCTATGCTCTAATCACAACAGTATATCAACCACATCCCCCGTTTGATCACAGAGTTCCCTGAGACCACGGAGCTCTGACTCTCCTCCCTTCTTCGCCTGTCAAAATCATAGATATTTTTCCAGTCCTAGCTCAAATTCTACTTCTGAGAAATACTCTCTGATCACCTTGTCCAGAATTAATTACTCCACCTCTGTAATCTCTATTATACCCCACTCACTACTCTGAAAATTAAAAAGTAAAGAGAAAGCATGAAGCATTTATCCTGCCTTTTCCTATACCATAGTGCTTCAAGAGAGCAAAAGAGCAGATGGGAGAACGTTTTTAAAGAAATATTCCAGTTAGTAAATGCAGATGAATGACAGAGAAAATCACCATGTATAAACCTCCAGTGAAATGCTGGATCTTCTAGGCAACAGTCATCAGTGGATCCCAAAACCATTAGGTGAAAGGCTGTTGGGGAGATTAAGCTGACACCCCCTGAACCCACTGATCACTGAAATCAGGATAACCAGACATTATCTGCTTCAAGAAATGATGCCAGAGCAAGTGTACTATAAAGTATTCCTGCTGAAGTACACTGAACCTGCTGAAATACACCGAACCTATATGTAATCAAGCTTCTAGGTCTAATCACCAATCCACAGGAAATACAGGTGGAGGAACAAGATAAACACCACCACAAAGGAAGCAATCTGCCAAATCCACAGACGGTGCCACATTCTACGAGGATAAATGTGTTGGTTTCACTAAAAAAACATTAAACAAAAAGGAGGAGGAACAGTTATAGAATAAAAGAGGCTCATGAACCATAACAACAATTTACAATGTGTGGACCCTATTTAGAGGCCAATTCAAACAAACCAACTGTAAAAAAGGTACCGTTGATACTGTTAGAGAAATGTGAATAAGGAGTAGGTATTAGATGATATTAAGGTTTATTGTTCATTTTGTTTGGTATGCTAATAGCATGGTTATGTGTTTTAAAAGTCTTTATCACTTAGAGTTGCATACCAAAGTACTTACTGGTGAAACAATATGGATCCTGGGATTTGCTTTAAAATACTTCAAAAATAAATAAATACATAAAAACAAGGGAATAGATGAAATAAGAATGGTATAAACGTAGGCTATATATATATATATATAGAGAGAGAGAGAGAGAGAGAGAGAGGGGTTCATTATACTATTTGCTCTTTTTTCATACATATTTGAAATTTTCCAAAATAAAAAAGTAAAACAAATCTTAATAAAACAAACAGTAGCAAGAGAAACCCTTTGATGTGGAAGAACATTGGAGGATCAGAGGGTGGGCATCTATGTCAGAGTCCAGATCTGCTACTAACTAGCCACTCTAGGGCTCTGGGCCTCAGCTTTTTTGTTCGTAAAGTAAAGAGTTGGATTTGGACTTCTAAAGTCTCTTTCAATTCTAACATATTATGACTCTGTTACTCTGAAATCCCCATCTCTGGTTCCTTCTCAAGAATCCTTTCCCAACTAAGTAACTGTAAGCAAGATAGGAGTTTCCTCTAATTCTCCCAAGACTACTCTCTGAATATATGACTTGCCTATCTCACTTTCTTTTGTCTCATTCAGAGAAAGCACCACAACTAATTCCTCTTTATCTAAGTCATTCAGCACTTGCTGCAGTCCATATACACATCTGCTTCTGTTATATGTGTATATGTGTCAGTGTTGTAAGTCGGAGACTGTAAACTAGGACACTGTCAACCCAGCATATGGGTGTTTGCTTTAATCACGCTGATGACTTAGCACATTGTCAGCACGCAGCAAATGTGTAGGATTATAATACTACGGTGTAAATAGCGAACTTTCTAAGCAATCTGTTGCAGCTGGCCTAACTGGCCACAGAGAGAATACAAAAACCTGTATATTCTGTCTTAATTTGCTTCTTTTCCTCCTGTCCCACATTGTGAGATGTCATTTGGTGGATCATATTTCCAGGGATGAGAAATGTGAATAAGGAGCAGGGAAAATAGGCCATGCAACATTGGCTTAATCCACAATATTTCTCTTTTCCCTCACTAAATCAGGGTGTATGACCCCTTTCCTGTGTGAGGAATGCAAACTCCTGCAATTTTATCTTTTAGATAACTTCTCAAAACCAGGTAGTGACCACATGAGAACTTAAGAAGATGTCTTTTCTTTTCTCTTTCTTTTTTTTGTTGGCGGGGAGGCGGTGTTGAGGAAAGGGATGAAACAGACGGCTGTGCTTTTGAATGTTTAGCCAATTCCAACTGGGTCATCATATTTTGCCTATATGTAAAATTGCTTTAGGTAAATTTTCTCTAATCCATCCTCTCAACTGTAGGATGACCCGGTTTAAGGTTGTTAAACACTATACGTAGATGAATTTCATACCTGCTGAAGCAGTGTTTCAAAACCTTTTCTTCATAAAAAAATGTGGCCATAAATTTCCATCAGAGGTTGCAAAAGGGTAGCCCTTTACTGTTGCAAGTGACCTCACAAGACTATGCTGGTGGGGTAGTACCTTGCATACTGAATTACAAACAAACTCCGCAGCTTGCATTCTATACACAGGGTAACGATAGTTCCTACGTTTCAAGGATTTATTACGAGAATCCAGTGAAACAATACACATAAAGTGTTTAACACCAAAATGTTCATTGCAGCTCTATTTACAATAGCCTGGAGATGGAAACAACCTAAGTGCCCATCAACGGATGAATGGATAAAGAAGATGTGGCACATATATGCAATGGAATATTACTCAGCCATAAAAAGCAACAAAATTGAGCTATTTGTAATGAGGTGGATAGACCTAGAGTCTGTCATACAGAGTGAAGTTAAGTCAGAAAGAAAAAGACAAATACCGTATGCTAACACATATATATGGAATTTAAGAAAAAAAATATGAAGAACCTAGGGGTAAGACAGGAATGAAGACACAGACCTACTGGAGAACGGACTTGAGGATATGGGGAGGGGGAAGCGTGAGCTGTGACAGGGCGAGAGAGAGGCATGGACATATATACACTAACAAACGTAAGGTAGATAGCATAGTGGGAGGCAGCCGCATGGCGCAGGGATATCGGCTCGGTGCTTTGTGACCGCCTGGAGGGGTGGGATAGGGAGGGTGGGAGGGAGGGAGATGCAAGAGGGAAGAGATATGGGAACATACGTGTATGTATAACTGATTCACTTTGTTATAAAGCAGAAACTGGCACACCATTGTGGAGCAATTATACCCCAATAAAGTTGTTAAAAAAAAAAATGCCCGTCATATAGGGTGATTCTGAAGATGAATAGTAACATTTACCATTTATTAGGGGACTTACTATAAGCTAATCAATTTATATATATATATATATATAATTGCATTAATCTTACAGAAATTCCACAAAGTAGAAATTATTATTCCATTGAGAAAAAAGGCTCATGGACGTTAAGTTACATGACCAAGGCCTAATACCTGATAAGCAGCGGAAGTGGGATTCAAACTCAGGTCTGAACTGGCTTCACATCAAGAGACACTACCCTTTCTTCTAGAAGTAATTGAGATAATATCTTTAAAATGAACAAGGACTGTACCTGACATAAAGCGGACAATAAACGGCAATTGCTGTTATCATTATGATAACCTCCTCCTTCATGTCCAAAACACACACACACACACGTGCACACGTGTATGAAATAAAAAAGAATCTGTATCCTAGAAAAAAAAAAAGTGTTTAACACAGTGTCTGGGAGCAGTAGTCAAACAAGATAGTCCTTTGTAAGCACTCCCTTGCAGTCCCTAGAAAGAGGACATTTTCAATAAACATTTGTTGAATTAATACATTGAATGACGTAATTGGAAAGATAAGTGGTTCGATATCCATGAACAAATAGAGGTTCTCCCTTAACAGGGTCATATAACTTCTCAAGGCTTTTTACAAAGAGTGTTTTAAGCTACAGAATGCCCCAACACAGAGCTTTAAAATCAAATAACTCAATATTGAAATTTTAACAGGGAGAGTTAATAAAGGGAAGGCCCATTTATTCAGATGAATCAAAGATGAATCTGAGATATAATCATATTTTATGTGTACAGGTCATTCACCCTAGAATCAAAGCGCTCACCACATATTTCACTAACCCTTGTAACACCCACAGGTAGATGTTGGAGATGATCCCCTTGTTACTGATGGAGAGAGAGCCTGAGGCCCAGGACAGTGAAGGGACTTGTCAGAGGCCACATCAAGTGAGTAATGGAGCAAGAAACGGAACTAAATTCTAGTCTTCATCCCTGGTGCACTTTAGGTTTTACCACAAAGTTGCCTAACATCTCAGTTACTTTTTAACTCTAAAATCCATTTTGAAATAAACCCTCCCCTTAAAAAAAAAGAAATTAGCCAAGAATACAAGATTCAATAACTAAAATAGAAAAAACATAAATCAGCTGGGTTTTTTGTTTGTTTTGTTTTAATGGTTCCACATCAGTTAGCAGCGTCTAGGGAAGAAAATGGAAACAAACATTGGTTCAAAAACAAAATTCTGCATAAGGCAGATCGCTGCCTTTTAGGGCAATTAATGCGAACGCTAATTTGCAACTGAAAACAACGAGGATTTGGTTTTGAGTTTCCAAACAGAACTATAGAGGTTGAGCAGATTCCTTCATTGATTTCCCTATGATTCTACCTGGGGGTGGTGGGTAAAGAAACTCTTTTTAATTGACTCATTAGAACAGGGATTACCAGAATTTTCTGGTATTTTAATCTCCACCTTCTCCCAGAAGCCCGCAGGATGAGTAGTTATGGTTTTAGTATCCCCTGACTTAAGATAAAATAAATAAAGACAAAATGACCAAAAGCTCCTATGAATTCGGTGACATTCTCAGTGAACTTGTGTTTACTACCCCCCATATCTCCGTACCAGAAAACAACCATCGCGCTGCGAAGGCGTGCTGGGTAGACGGGTTCCCGGACGCCCGCGAGGAGCGCCCAGGCAAGGACCCCGGATTCGGGGGCGCAGGGCCGGGAGGGTGGAGTTTACGTTCACTCCATCGCTGCATTAATGGAGAAAAACGGACTCACAGAGTAAACCACTCCACTCCCAAGCGGTTTTTCTGATTTTTATTTTTTAAGCATAAAAACGATGTGAACGAGGAACTCACTGGCAGCGCCTTGCCCGGCCGCGCGCCCGCTCCCGCCGCGCGCGCCCACGCCCACGCCGCGCCCGTGTCCGCGCGTCCCCGCCGGGGCTCGGCGCACAGCCCGCCCAGCGGAAACCCGCGCCCGAGCTCGCCCCGCACGCCAGCTGCCCGTAGCAGGCGGGCTCTCGGTTCCCAGAGCAGTAGTTCCCAGTTTCTAGTTTCCTTATCGACACGATTTCTCCCTTGGGTCTTCCGCGGGGATCAGACGGTGGCCGCGGCCGCGGGTGGGGAAACCCGCGCCTGCGCCGGGCTCGGTCTATCCGGCCTCGTATAGCTGGCTTATTCCTACCCGGAAACTTCGAGCTGTGTGGGCCCCGGCAGGGACTTGGGAGGGAGGGAGTTTGAGAAGGGGCTTCACTTTTTAATCTCCTAGGCAGTTTGATGGGCGCATGCCAGGCCCGCGCTGGCTTCGGGGCAGCTCGGCCAGGCCCCGGGACACACCCGGCGGCCGCGGAAGCGCTGAGGGGATGTTTGGATGGCCGGAACCTCTGGCTTCCTCTCAACCTTCTGACCTTTCAGAGTCCAGGCCTGTTGTGCCTGCGGCTCGCGATCGGCCCTCTTTGCCATCTTCCCACGAGAAGGTTGGGCCTCCGAGCCTAGACCCAGATTGCGAGGATTCTGGCCTTGGCTTCACCGTTTATCAACTGCTTACTGCCCCTGACCAAGTTACTGACCCTCACTGGTCCTCAGCTTCTCTGCGAGTTGGGAAGTGTAAGAACACCAACTTCAGAGGGCTGTCGAGAAAAGGCACTTAAACAGTTGGGGCACAAAGATTGTTCAGTTCGTGTCAGGGGCTGCTTGGCAGAATTCAACAAGCTCGGTATAAGGACTCATCCGACAACAGGTATTTCTTGACCCTGCGTGCCAGGCCGTGCCCTGGGAGCTAAAAAGAAAGCAACGAAGGTAGCAGACAAAATTGCTGTCCCCTTGGAGCTTGCATGGCTGACGCGGAGGGGGCCGGGGAGGGGTTACCCAGCAAACGTATAGTGTAGCCCATAGTAAGAGCAGGCACCGGGGCACAGACGCAACTCTAAACAGGGTGGAAAGTCGAGTAAAGTGAGGGTAGGAGAGGGAGCCATGGGAGAAGCTGGTCCAGCTAGAGGGAAGGTCACTAAGGATCTGCTGTCCAATCTGCTTCTAAATCCTGTCACTCCCTGGACCCCTCCCACCTCAGGCGAGCACATCACCGGGAGAGCCCGCCCTAGGGAGCTCTGCCTAAGGAAACAGGCTGGGTGGCTGAAGGGAAGCCCAAAGGTAGTCCCAGGCCCAGCCCTCACGTTTAAATGAAGTTCTCCTCCCTCCATCCCACCCCACACTCTGCAGCCCATCCCGGTACATCTTCAAAAGAATTTCCCTGACAGAATCATGAAGGGGGTAAACTCACATTCTCGAAAGGAATCCAACTTCCCCTTCCCCCTTTCCGTGGAAGATGATGAGGCTGGCGGGTGATGGTGCTGACATAAACCCAGCAAAAATGGCTTCGCCCCGTCCCACCCCCAGAGCTCCCAGCAGGAATAGTAACCGCACACCTCCAAGACACCGTACACAGAAACATCAACAGACGAACAATTTCAGCTGATGCTACTACCGTCTTCTTTACCCTGCACCACTACAAACAGAGAAATGGCTTCTAAAAGCTAGGTAAGGTACAAGGCATATGTGCACACTTACCAGTCTGGCCTGAATACACACTATCAATCTTATATATCAGTAAAAATCACTACCACTTACTGTGCTCTTTTCATGTGCTTAGTGTTTTCTGTGGATTTACTTATTTAATATCACTGATAACCCTATGAGGTAGTATCTACCATCATTTTACAGGTGAGAAAACAGTTTTCGAGCAGTTAAATAACTTGCCCAAGGTCACAGAGCTAGGATTTTGTGGAGTACTCCCTTTCTCCCATTTTATTGTGGGTTCATTCATAATAAAATAAATATTTATTGAGTGCCTTCCACGTGACAGACACTGTTCTAGGCACTGGAGATACAGCAATTTTTTAAAAAAATCCCTGCCCCCGTGTATATGACTGACATTCTTGTGGAGGGACAGAAGCAATAAGAGGGGGGAAAGGGACTTCCCTTGTGGCACAGTGGTTAAGAGTCCGTGTTCCCAATGCAGGGGGCCCAGGTTCTATCCCTGGCCAGGGAACTAGATCCCCCATGCATGCCGCAACTAAGAGTTAGCATGCCGCAACAAAGGCACCCACAAGCTGCAACTAAAGGAGCCTGCCTGCTGCAACTAAGACCCGGCCCAACCTAATAAATACATAAATAAAATTTTTAAAAAACAGAATAAAGATAAAAGAAGAGGGGGGAAAGTAAATACAGTATATGAGAAGTTAAATACTGAGCAGAAAAATAAAGCAGGGAAAGAGGAAAAGGAAGGGATGAATTCGCAATGTTAAACAGGTGGTCAGGGAGCACTTCACCCAGAAGGTGACATTTGAGCACAGAGCAGAAGCAAACTATGCCTTTGTGAGGAAAAGCACTCCCCCCCCCCCCCCCCCGCAGAGGGCACAGCAAGTGCAAAGACCCTGAGGCATGACTAACAGGAAGGGCAGGGTGGCTGCGGAGAGTAAGCTTGGGCCAGGAAAGAGAGGTAGAAGTGGTCAAGGAGGGGTGGTCACTCAGGGGTGTAGACTGAAGGACATAGGCTGTGACCCTGAGTGAGGTGAGGAGTCACTGGGGGCTTCTGAACTCCCTCATAGAACTGGATCACTCTGACTGCAAGGGGGGACAAGGTAGAAACATGAAGAGCAGTTGAGAGGCTGTCATAACAACGTAGGTGCGAGATGATGAGGGTGTGGGCCCAAGTAGCAGTCGCGTTGGTTAGATTCTGAGGATACACAGTAGATAGAAGCTCAGTGTTTTCCAGTAGGCTCCATCCTGAGTGTGAAGGGAACAGGAGTTAAAGATGATGCCAAAGTTTTGGCCTGAGCACCTCGTGGGAAAAAAAGAAAAAAAAAATGACCTGCTCTTAAGGACGGAGCAGGTTTGGGGGCAAAGCTTCAAACAAGTTACATTTGAGCATCTTGTAGACGTCTGGGTGGAGATACATATCCGGCAGGCAGTTGAATAAACAAAACTGGAGGCTGGACCTTAGGGAAGAAGTTCAAGCTGGAAATATGTATATTTTTAATGGGGGGTTGTCAGGCTCTAGGTGCTGGTAACTGCAAGAGATCACTTAAGGGGTGAAGGCAGTTGGGGAGAAGAGGGCGGGAAGCCGGCCCAAGTGTGCCCCTACTTTCTCTACTTCATTACGACCAAAGAGAGAGGGAGACGAGGACTCGGCTTACTAGGTGCTTCCACGCTGAAGCTCTGCCCACTCTCCTGGGCAGAGTTAATCCCTCTCAGCGAGGCAGCTGGAAGGAAGCAAGAGTTTGGCGTGCTCCGCTGGGCATTAAACAGCCCGAAGCTCCGCTGTCATGATCCCAGGCAAGCCGCTAAATCTCTCTGGTGTCAGTATTCCCCTCTGTAAAATGGGGATACTAACACCCGTTTACTTAGTAGTAATCTGGATTCAGTGAATGGAGCCCAGCAAACCAGCCCTTGTGCTCCTTCCTGTTACTCAGGGCTCTCCCCAGCATTTCACGTCCTGTCCCCTCCACGCATTGTCCTATCTTCGTACACTCTCCCCCAGTGCCACGCTGGTACAAAACGGGTGTTCCGGGAAAGCATGAACGAAGCCTGAGATGGAGAGTGGACTCCGGAGCGGACGCGCGGTACCGGAGCGAGCCCGCAGCTCATCCCGCCTTAAAGGGTAGGGATCCCGAGCATCAGACCTGGTGCGGAGCCGCGATGGCGTGCCTCTGCCTAGAGCCTGGAAAGGGGGCGCGGTCCCCGACGCCCCCTCCCCCGAACCCACAGCCGTACGCGAGCGCCTTCTTCTCCCCGCAGACGCGGCGGGAGGGGCCCCGGCGCTTCCGCCCAGAGGCGAGCAGAGCAGAGCCGGCTGCGGTTCTCCCGGACCAGCTCCGAGAGGCTGGCAGCCGTCGCGCTATGGCTGTGCCGCCGCCTGGACGCGGAGGGCCGGGGCGAGGACTGGGCGGCCTGCGCGCTGGGAGCTTGCGGGACTGCGGCCACCCCGCCCGCCTGGATGCACAGGGAAAGGCGCCCTGGCTGCGGTTATATTTTTTAAAAACAGGGACTCCTCTCTCCCCACTGACTGCCGTCCCTCTGATTTCTGAAGGAAAGGGGAACACAAGTTTCCTGTAGACAGGTCATCCGAGGAATATCGTGTTAGGATCCTCTCCGATCTGCAGACCAGACGGTTGTTCTGGCAGAAGCAGCCCTGGCGCCCGCGACGCGGAGGCGAGGGGTCTGCCCGGGGCGAGAACGCGCGGAGAAGAATCCAAGCCTTCGGACCGTTTCCCATGCCCGCGGGTGAAACCCTCAGGCTGGTGTTGAGGATCTCACGCGTTAGAGTAGAAATTCATTAAACCGAATTTACCTTCCAGCAAACCGGGCCAAGATCCCAGTCTGGCAACAGTGGAGGAATTAATCTGGATGTTACACGCAGTGCTACTTCAACTTTGGGAGGGAGGGGCGGGTGTCACCGATCTCTTCAAAATCGGACGCAAGCTATGGACCTTAGCTCAAAAACACACACCAGTTTGGGATGCATGTTTGACGTTTCAGGAACACACACACAGACACACACACAGGCACACACCCCTCTCCTCTATCACACCTGGAGCCTTAGAAAAAACCCGGTGCCTGACAGAAAGAGTATGCACAGGCTTTGTGATCTCTGTAGAGGAAAAACAACAAAAACAAAGCATCCACAGGGCTTGTTTGGGTGGTTGGTTTTTTTCTCAGTAACAAGTGGACAACAGCTAATCAAGCGATCAAGTGAGTTTGGTGGATATGAAAGGACACAGACCTCCTGGGAAAGGAAAGATGCAATTAAAATAGAATCATTCCCTTGGGTTGTCCTGCCCTCTCCAAACCACCAGCAAAAATGTAATTAGGACAAAAATGTTTTGGAAGGAAGTTAGCAAACAGGGAAGGTTAAACGTAATGATGACAGTTCTGTAATTCTGTTGTCCTGTTAACCAAGAAATTTCTATGTTGTAAGTCAAGAACGTTTGATGGCCTCAGAGAAGCAGTACATGTGCTGTTTTTTGGGGGGGATGAGGTGGTCAGGAATGCCTTACATACTGCTCCAAGGATAGCAGCTCTCCACCATCTAACCGGCCTGCTGGTGCTGTTTTTGTGTAACCGTGGAGGATAACATATCTGTCTTATTTTATTTCACCAGATGGAGAAAATAGAACAATATTTGAAAAAAAAAAACCCTACATTTCCTGTCTTTTTGTTCTTAACATAAAAAGTACTTTATGGCTATTTTTTCCAGCATATTTTCTCCTCCTCTGGGGTGCTTTTTAAAGCCTCAAAGCATATATTTGCCAGGAGTCTTTGGATTTTCACAATATTCCTAACTTTTTCTATAACCAAGACTTGCTGGACCTGCTCCATTAGGGAAACTTGTGTTTTACAAGCTGTAGACAATAACTGCAATAGCTAAGCTTTTTTTTTTTTTTTTTTTTGAGGGAAAATTTTAAACTTAAAACACTTAGTATTTATGGGCCATTGCTTTTTCTTTTATTACCCATTTAACCATGTCTTTTCTTTGACGCTCATCCAGAGAGACTCTCATCACCCATGGCTAGATCAGAGAAGCCAAAAGGAAAGGTCTTCATCATCTCTAATCTCCATCTCTCACCTCCCTCCAAAGCAGTTTACAATAAAGAGAACTCACTCCCACATCCTGAACCCTGCGCTTCTTTGATCTTCCCCATCATTTTCTTATTAAAAACAACTGCCCTGTTGCCACCACCACCAGTTTCAGGTCTGAGTAACTATTTTCATCCTTAAATTTTTAATTTTGAAAAGCAAGTCACATATTAGAGTTATTACGGCAAATACAATACCCCTACTTGAAAAACGGGAAATCTGTAGAGCACAACCTATTAATTTTCCACCCGTTAGAAAGCACTAAAATGCTACTTTCTGAATAGGGGTCTCTGTTTTTCCAGCCTGGCTTCTTCCTGTCTCAGTCACACCACCTTTCATGGTTTCCTGGATTATTTCTTCCACTGAACAGTAATTAAAAGTGAGTGAATATTCCATTTCATACCCACCAACATCCCCATTTTAAAATCTGCATTCTGTAACAAGTTACCAAACTCCAGCCAATGATGCAATATACCACCAAATTCCAGTAGAACAAAATAATTTGAGAAAGACTTCAGATTTCACAGTCTTGGAATTTAGTAACTACTAAAACGCACGTTTCCTCTTTACTAACGAACGGGCTCAAATAATTAATTTAGCAAATAAGAAAATGTAAAACAAAGGTTAAAAAGCTTATGCTTTAGATTTTATACATAAAGATTGTAATCAAATTTGGGGAAGGGGCATTAACATTAGCCAAAGTTGAAAAACATGAATAAAGCAAGGTTCTTTAGATTTTTATATAATGCCTAGACTTGTATAATACCTTATACAAGTCTCTAGGGGATTCTTACATTCACAGTTAGACATATACCTCCAGTTTCTGAGTTTCAGTGTCCCTAAGGTCAAGGGTACATTCCACTTGGAATTATCTTCCTCCAGGAAATATGTTCTCATCATACAGCTTTCACCAGGTTGGGTGGCTGGGTCGGGAGCTGCTGCTACAGTTCCCTCAGCGGCATTTTCTCCTTCCAGCAGAGCACTGGCCGAACATTACTGCCCTTGCTCAGACAATTGGGAGTCTTCCCTGCTATAGTGTAAACTGTACCAGGGAAGGGATTACATCTATTTTGTTCAGTATTGCGTTCCAATACTTATTAAGTATTTAATGAATTAATAGAGTTGAATTGATGTCTTTTTTTAAGCCTAGGGAAGTCAAGTGCAAGAAACAAAACCAAAGTCTCTCCATCTCCTTCATTCAATCTAGTGAGGAAGCCTCATGAGTAAAACAAGGGCTGCGCAGCAACTGACCAGCAGCTGAGTTTAAAACCCACCTCAGATACATACCAGCTGTGTGACTTTGGAGAAGTTACCTAGCCTCTCTGAATCTCATCTCCTCTTCTGTAGAAGAGGTATAATAAAGCCCACCTTGTAGGGTTGTTTCAAGAACTTATAAACATAGAAAACACCTGACATATGTAGGCAATCTATAACCAAACAGTTCCCTGTTCTATACAGTAGGTCCTTATTGTTTCTATAATAATAGAAACAATAAGAACCTACTGTATAGAACAGGGAACTGTATTCAATATCTTGTAATAACCTATAATGGGAAAGAATCTGAAAAAGAATATATATATATGTATAACTGAATCACTTTACACTTGAAACTAACACAATACTGTAAATTAACTATACTTCAATAAAAAAGGTTTAATTTTTTAAAAAAATCATCATTCATTCATTGAATGTATGTCTGCTATGAGCGCCGGGGATACAAAGATGAATAAACCAAAACCCTTCCTCAAGACATCAATCTCGTAAGTAATATGGCAAATGCAGTACCAGAGACAATCAAAAGGAATTATGGGAGCAACTCAGCTGGAGAGAGGGGTACAATCCAAACAGAAGGGAGCATATGATTAGAGACACAAGGTCTAAACACTATGGCTTGTGTAGGTGACCACGTGAGGCTGGCTTCCCATTTAATGCAAAGCGACCCCCCGACTTATTACAATGGCTGATGAAAACCCATCCAAAAATCACACTCACACATGCTGTCATCTCTCTGACCTCATCTCATACTACTCCCTCTGCTCTCTCCTATCCTGGATGTACTAAGCACACTCCACCTTAGGGCTCTGCGCTGGCTGTTCCTTCTGCCTAGATGTTCTTCCTCTGTTTATCCATGCCTCACCTCCTTTCGCATCTTTGCTCTAATGTCATCTTTTCAATAAAGCCAAACTTGATCAGCCTATCTAAAATCACACTCCCCCCAGACCCTATAAAATGTGCTTGCTTATTAAGTCTATTTTTTACTGTTACCACCCACCCCCTTCCATAAAAACACCATGAAGGCAAAGATCTTAGTTTTGTTCCCCAAGGTATGCCAAGTGCCTAGGACAGTGGCTGGCACACAGTAGTGTCAAATGAATGAATCAAGTGTGGCTGGAATGTGAAGTCAGGGCAGGAAGGAGAGAGAGGTGAAGCTGGAGAGATGTACAGAGGCTTTGAATGCTGTGGCTAAGAGCTGAGATTTTTATCTGGTAAGTAAGGGGAAGCCATTAAAGGTGAGTGGCATGTTCAGATCTGCTTTTTAGATAAGTCACTCAGGGAAAGGATTTGAAGGGAATGATAATGGCAGAGCCTTAGAGTTAAGAGGCTGCAGCAGCAAGTGAGCTAGAGAGTAAGATAGGAAAGCCCTACATAAGAGCGGTAGAAATAAGAAAATAAGGGAGGGGACATATCTGAGACATAATTAGGAGGTTAAATCAGGACTTGATAACTGACTTAAAGCAGAGGGAGAGAAAGGAGACTCAAAAATGACTCTTTGGTGTGTAGTATAGGTGACTGGGAGGTTGAATTCAGTGAGGTCTAGAATATGGAGAGGGAGGGGGTGGGTGATGAGTTCATTCCATGTATATCCATAGTGGTCCCAGTGTCACTTGTGGAAGAGGAAATTTGAGCTCAGGAGAGAGGTTTAGATCAGAGATATTCTTTCTACCTAGTGAAAATTACACTAATTTTAAAAGGAGAACAACTTTCATTTCAAACATCCAAAATCACAGAAACAGTAGGAATTAAAACGCAGCTATGTTTCTTAAGATCTTATATGTCTACGTAAATATCTATGATTTTTTCCCCCCGATAGCAAAGAAAATGAGATTTGTTGTTGTTATTTAATTGACTCTTGCTCCAGACTTCACTATTGTTAGATTTTCAGCTAACTGCCCAGAGAAAATAATAATCTCTTCCCCTCCAAAAGTTACCATGTTTGGTTGTGAAATAACTAGTGGTATAATACAGAGAACATACCCTTTCATTTTGTAAGTGTTAGGGGGAAGTTAAAGAAATTCAAAGGCGATATTATATATTCAAAACAAATTTGAGGAAATACTTTCAAAATGACATGTAATTAGTGGAAGTTACTATCACAACATATGATTGAAACAAATTGCCTTATGAGCTTTCTCTTTTCCATCAAACCTCTATATAAATATAAAGCATGGAAGAAGGGACAACACTATACTGTCCCTTAAAATTACAATTAGGAGGAAGTTTAAATTGTTTTACTTCACTAACGATAATAATAATAATTTATTGAGCATTTACTTTGTGCCAGTGCACTGTGCTAGGCACATGTCCAGGCTTTCCCTGATTTCTTCTTGCCCTTTGAAGGGAACAGATGATAAAACAACAAAACAGGACTTAGCTGAGCAACTTGCTAAAGGTCACTTTGCTATCAAGTAGTGAAGTCATCTTTTAGGAGAGGGGAAACAAAATTTTTTTCTTTCCAAGATCCAATTATTAGTTGCAACTTGCCTTGACCTGTTACGGATGGGCGCTGTGAAAGCACTGCAACGTGAGGCAGTCTGACTGGTTCACAGTTGCTGCTATACCCAGAACCTAGCAGGTCAGGCACTTAAAGATATGTACTATGTGTAATAACTTTGTTATATAAACAAATGACCAGATAAGCCCATGTTAGTTGATCTGAGAACTCTCTCCACAGTGTTCATAATAATATAACTGTTTTCAATATTGTGAAATATTTTCTTTCTAAAGGTGAACTTATTATTTAGGACTCTGGAGAGAATGTTTTAAACTCAGTAGACAGTAACTAGCCGCGATCATAGAAAACAAGTGATAATAGCAAGTAAGTGCCCAAGCACACACACTGGATTGCGAGCTGGGCCCTGGGTTATACAGACTCACAAGCTCATCCGGGAGCCAGCGCAGAGCCCTCGCCCTACACTTTTGCTGAACTGATTCCAGCCAGGTCACCCATGGATTACAAGTGACATGGAAGCCATCGTCAGTTTTTTAAACCAGCGCTGTTTCCTAGGCTGCATAACAGGCTAGCATCTGTGGACCTTTACTTTAACCAAATAAACTGCGTGAAGGAACTCCCTCTTCAAAGCCAAATTACCAAATCAGCGCTCAAAAGGTGAAGCTCCGACTGCTTTCTACTTTTGACTGCGATCCCCGCCGCCCCTGTAATTCGCAAAACGTTTCGTAGACCCTTGGAAGGCGGGAAACACCGGCTTCCCAGCCCCTTTCCTTCCCGGAGCGTGGACCCGGGGTCAGCCCCCCACCACAAGCACATGCAACCCTTATTTCTCTAGAATGCCTCCTTTTTGTAACGGTGACCTAAAAATTCTCTTTAACCGCCCCCTTCGCTCCATCGCTCGGCTGTGAACCCCAGTGCAGAAAGTGAAAGTGGGCGCAGAGCCCTGCCGCTGCCTCGGAGCGCGCGCGCCGAGGGTGGGGGCGGGGCGCGAGGACGTCCTCCCGTCACGTGACGCGCGGCGCCCCAATCCCATACCCGCCGCGCCGCGTGCGCCGACTGGGCCTGGGAAGCTCATCTCTGTCAATGAAAGTTGTCATTTGGGCTGTTACCTCCTAAACACAGTGTAAAGAGGGCTTTATACCTCCTTCCGCTTCAGACCACCCCCCCCCCGCCACTACCTGTAGACGTGGAGAGTCAGACGTCCCGAACTCGGGGCTCCTGGACACTGTGCACAATCACTTTCATCAACCGCTACCTGCTTCGTGTGGGAAAGAGCAGTTCCTTTTAGGTGTGTCTTCAGGTGGGCCCAGGAAGGACTGTGGCCTCAGTTCTCTCTGCTTTATTTGCTGGGAAGGGAGCTAGGACTGTACGCCTCCTTCCTCCAAAGCAGAAGAGCAAAGAGATGGTTAGGAGTCCGAAGCCTTTGGGCCCCAACATACGACCCGGAGAGTCTCCCTGTCGCCACCTTTCCTAATTTCAGAGAGGGGACCTGCGAGCCCCTGGAAAAAACGGCAGATAGATGCAGACGTCAGCCCTTCTTTTACAATATTTCAAATAACTCTGAATCTTATTCTCCACTGGAGTCTTCATGCTTAATTCAGTATCTTAAACAATTTAAAAGAGCTGGAGTCCTAATAGATAAAGTTTTGCCCTTTCCAAGACTTCTGGGAGGCTTAACTGTAGCTTCACGGTTTTTACCCCTAATATCCACCACGAAACAACAGCTAGCTTTCCCGAAGTCAGTGACAATAGGAAAACTGGTTTAATCCACCTCTGGGTAGGCAACCCCCAGCCCCCAAGCCCTCCTTCACACTCCAACCTGCCCTGAGGTATGTTTGTGTAATCAGAGACTGATTGTAGCTGCCTCGCCGTTTCTCCCCGGGAAAGCTTAGTTTGAATTCCTTGAAGTTGCTTGTTTTCTAGGTTAATCTAGGCGAGCAGAGAAGATGCCACTCGGAAAACAGCTGGGTTTCCTGCTCGGCATCTTCAGGAGCGGGCTGAGCTGCGCAGGTGTGCGGGTTGTGACTGCGTTGAAGAGGGTGGCGTTAAAAGGTCTTTAAAACGTTACGTTTGAGATTTTAGGAAATATATTTTCCAAGACTACGGTGACTAAAAATATTTGGGCTAAGATTTTAGTGAAGAGAATCACGCCCAGGGTTAGTAAGAAGAACGGTGATTTGGGGCTTTGCTCTTGCTTAATCTGAAACCCTGGCGATGCTGATAGGTATCTCTCCGGCATTTATTATTTGGTATTTTAAAACGGTGTAGAAAGAGGGCCGTTAGGATTGATTATTACGGTTTCTTTGAAGGATAGAATTCCGTGTCACCAACTTGTAAGGGTAAATGAAATGCAGAACCGGGTACACCTTATTTTGGGAGTGTTGAACTTTGCTTTCCGAATTTATGAAATGTGAAGGGGAGCAAGGATGTCTGCGCTGGTTGAACCAGGGCAGGAGCGTTTATTACTCTCCAGTCACGGAAAAGCTGCGCCCAAAGTTTTGCAGAGCTTTGGGACTGTGGCGAGGGGGGCGAGGAGCGGTAGCGGCTCTGGGGACGGGGCTCTCAGCCGGCCTGCGGTGGACGCAGTTGGGAGCTGACCGTTCACTGGAGACGCCGTGGGAGGCCGGGGGGTCGAGGTAAGACACAGCTAAAGGGGGACCCCGCTGGAGACAGGCTTTCCCCCCAGGGTCATTGCTGAACAAACACTTTACACGGTGAATTCTACGGAGCTCAGCGTGTGTGCAACTAGCGGCTCTCGATTGGACTATATTAGCCTAAATTAAGTAATTAAAAAAAAAAATCCGGCAGCAAAGCTTCAGCTCGAAGACAAGCGAGGACCTGTGACCGAGCGGAGATAGCTTCTCAATTACGCACCTCTACTCCGTGCTCGAACTCCTTTCTTTAAAGTCGCTCACCCCTCAAAAAAGGAGGTGGGGGCATGAGAATTACCAAAACGTTGTGTTCCTTTGGACGCGATGAGTAGGAAAGCATTAAGTGTCCTGACATCAGGTCCAGAGGACTCTCGACATAGGTTGAATTCGTCATTTTGTCTCGAGGTTCGCGGGGCTCCAGGACAAGCTTGCAGGACAAGCTTCCAGAGAAATCCTTTCCCGGATGCCCCTGCAGGCACAAGCCTCATCACTTCCTAAGAGTAACTTTCTTGTAGCAGATTTCGCGGCTCGGATGACTGGGTGTAGAAACTGTAAGGTCAGTTTCTGCGCGCGCGTCCGAGAGGCTGAGTGGGGAAGGCGCTCCCGCGATCCGGCCTCTGGTCGCGCCGTTCGCCCCAGTCGGGTGACCGTGGGCAGGTCTCAGGAGCCTCCGCAGACCTCGGAGCATCCCGAAGCCTTGATGATTATTATTTTATTTATTTATTTATTTTTGGCTGGAAGAGAAGAGGGCCCCTTGTCGAGAGGATTAGAGTGCGCATTTTTCTCCCGCCTGGCGCACCGCCTAACTCCTGAGCAGCCGCGCACTTCCCTCTTCCCGGTTTTGAAAGCCAGAGAGATGAGTCAAACTCAGACGCAGAGGAATGACAATCTGAGCTGCTCGCCCAGTCTCTACCAACTTCCCCCACCCCCGCCCCACCTTCCTTTAGGTCCTAGGTTCGAGGCAAGTCTATAGGTTAGGCTTGGGCGGAAGAGGCTCTGGGCAGGTGCCATCTGGGGGCGCCTACCCTGTTTTGTCACATTCTCCTTGGGGGTTAAGGAGCCACTGACTGCGTCTCCCTTTGATAACCAGGCTGGGCACGTGAACTCAGCCGTCTCGGCACTCTGGGGGGCGGACCCTTAGGGTTTTTCTTTTTTCCTTTTTTCAGCGGAGACTTCTGGGGAAAAAAAATTTTTTTAAGTTTTAAATATTTTGATGTATATAGAAACGAAAAATAAAATTTCCAAACGGGAGGCGGGGAACCAAAGGAAAAATCTGATTCGGAGGTGTTTCTGCTCAGCGGTCATTGTCGACGGTACCCCTGTGCAGGACAGAGGAAGAGCGTTTCCGAAGAGAACTGGTTAAGTAGAACCTTTAGCAGTAACGTAACAGGAAAGACACAAGTGGGGAAAATAATAAAATGCACAGTAGATACACGATACAGATGATTTGAGAAGCTCTGCCCCCACTGAAAGCCTTGTTGGACACAAATTATTTGGTTGCTTTCACAGTATTACATCTTTTTTTGAATCAAACTTCTTTTTTTTCCATCAGCCAACTAGACTTGGTTCCTTAATTAGAAGGCACAATGAAGTTTCTTACAGATGTAGTCAGCCACAAACTCTGATCCAAAAGAATCAGTATAATTAATTTTAGAGGACATCTTTAGTTTATAAGGCCTGAAATTAAAATATGATGTGTTTTAAACATTGTGGTACAAAAACACAGGGAAACATATTTGTTCCACAGCCTTGTAGTGACACCATTTCCTTGCTCTGTGTTCAGTGAAAAAGGCTTCAGTAGGATATGGCTACTCTCCTCTCTCATTCCAGTACCTCTTTATTCCAACTTGATTTCTTTCTGATTAAAAAAATCTTAGGAAATACTACTCTAAAAATATTTCCTGATTATAAAAAGTCAGCAAGACCAGATGAAATCCTTTACATACCACATGGTCCTGAACAGATCACACAAATATTTTTTCTTATAACCTCAGTGTTATAAAGAATATGCTTGAACAGCAATTCATCTAAATATAGTTTTTAAATATGTATAATTTAATCTGAATGAATGTTGCCAAACTCCTAGTACACCAAAATATAAGCACAAAGGTCAAATTCTTTATAATAATTGTCACATAAATGTGATAACCACTGGTTCTTCTTGGTGAAGTGAAAGTTAATTGATTGATCATTTCTAAATTGAATATATAACGTCAAGACATTATTAAGTGAGATTTCCAAACATATCCAGTTCTTAATTCTTCTGGTATCCTGCCTTTTAAACTCTCTATGTAGTATGTTAAAGATGTGGCATTGTAAATTGTTTCCTTGGCATTGGAAAGAAGCAGAAAGTGAATATGTTTTCTATAACATTCAACCCTCCCCTGGCAAAAACCCTATGGTTTAGACTGTATTTTAATGTATGCCATATTTTGAAATCAGTTTTTGTTTTTGTTTTATAAATTTATTTATTTTTGGCTGCGTTGGGTCTTTGTTGCTGCATGCGGGCTTTCTCTAGTTGCGGTGAGCGGGGGCTACTCTTTGTTGTGGTGAATGGGCTTCTCATTTCAGTGGCTTCTTCTGTTGTGGAGCATGGGCTGTAGGTGTGCGGGCTTCAGTAGTTGTGGCGTGCGGGCTTCAGTAGTTGTGGCACGCATGCTCAGTGGTTGTGGCTTGAGGGCTGTTGAGCGCAGGCTCAGTAGCTGTGGCACAAGGGCCCAGTTTCTCCGTGACATGTGGGACCTTCCCAGACCAGGGCTCAAACCCGCATCCCCTGCACTGGCAGGCGGATTCTTAACCACTGCACCACCAGGGAAGCCCAGAAATCAGTTTTTAACAAACTTCAGCCTCTGTGCAAGAACAACTTATTATCCTTCAGTAGATCTTTATGTCTACTTTAAATAAAAGTTTTTAAAAAGTAAATACCAAGAGAGAATATTACAAAGTAAAGTCTGTATCTTCTTAGAAGTTCATATCCATTTGAGTCTTTGGATTCATAAGTACATTTCATTTTACAGGGATAAAGTCTTTTAAGGGGACATAGACCTGTATTATCATCTCCCTTTGACAGAGGGGGAGATTGTTCTGACACAAATAAAATGTTTCTGCTAAACAGACTTTCTCCTGGGTTCAAGTCACATCACCAAGATTTTGGTTTGCTATATTTAAGTAAATTAGAAAAAAAAAATGTTGGCCTTGCAAACGCTGCTTCTTTTATGACTGTGATCCCTTCACTTACCTGCCCCGTACTGTACACTTACACTACATACTTATAGGCTGCTGAGGAGTACTGAGCAGTAAAAATCTTCTTGATGGGCAATCTAATTTAAATGACAGCTGTGTATTGGACACATGATATAAGGGGGGAAACGTAAAAAGTAGAAGACATGAAACCCAGAGTTTACAAATAAAAATGCTTCACCAATAAACATAAGGTACTGGGATGGATCATGTTACTTTCCCGGCAAATTCTTTTAATAGCAGTATGTTAAGTTTTGCTCTAAGTAACTTCTTGCTGTCTAAATTGTTGGTGAGCTTTGTTATGTCTTATGGAGAACCTGAAAGTGTGGGCCAGGAATATAATTTTTTTTAATCATTTCTCTCAGTTTATTTATCTCTTTTTTTTAATACTAGGATAATTGCTTAATTGATGGTACAAGTTTAGTCCTTTCTAAACAAAATGACTTATTTGTTCTTTAAAGTTAATGACATTTCTCAGTTGCACTTGATTAAGAGACCCATTGTATTTAGGAAACTGTCCGGTCGTGTCTCCTGAACTGGTTAGTGGTGATCGTGCTGCATTTAGGACTCAGGTTTCCCTAAGTACTGCTATCAATCCACTTACAATTTTTTTTTTTTATTAGAAGTAGGTTGGAGAGGTTGTCCTTAGAAAGCTTGTCTTCTCTATACTTGTAAGAGGAATTTTGAAGTATTTCTTTACCTAGTGGAAATTTTAAAAATATTTGGAGGTATTACAAACTACTGGAAATGACTACAAACTAGTGAAAAGGAGAGATCTCTGGGCTTTATAATAGACATTTGGGGGAGAGCTTCCAGAGAATGTATTTTGAAAAAAGGAACCATACCATCTATTTCAGTAGCAGTTTACTGTTCAGTAGTTAAATATGTTGGTTTCTTGCCCTTCAAAAATGTACCTTAAGTCAAAGATTTTTCTTTCAACGTTTTAGCCACATTTGCTCATAAGTTTTCAATGGTTCTGTAAACAAAGTTGCTTGTGTAAGCAGTGGAAGGCTTTGTACACCAAACGGGATGTCTTTCAACAGTTGCCTGAGTAAAATACGTGTGAGTTTTTCCCTGGTGAGATTTCAAATATAGCTCTGAATGCTAATACAACCTGTGGGTAACATATGAAAAAAAGCGTGTGTGTTAAACATTACCATTCAGAAGAAAAATACTGTGTTTCGTTTGGCTGGAACGTTTTAAACTTTAGTAATGGTGAGGATCATTGCTTTAAAGAAAACATCACCGCATGTAATATTTATTCACGTCTGACAATCGAGAGTCAATGTTTTGTAACTAATTCACTTAGTAAAAGGGTGGTGTATGCTCAGGCAGAATTAAAAAGTCAACTGATTGTTAGAGTTTAGAAATATTCTATTAGAAAACTGCATGCTTTGGTCGATTTCTATTTTACATTAATACATGTAATTATAAAGTGCAAGGAGTTTGAATATTTTGAATTTTGAGTATTTTTGTTACAAAATTAATTTGCATCTGGTTGTGGTTTTCTAACTAGTTTGCTATTACAGGTTAACATTGCTGCCTCTCACAATATTTCACACATGAAATATCTGTGAATTGCATTATTTAGTTTGCGGCTAAATATTCACCCTTTTTTTAACTTAAAGGGGTAATTTAAATATAAGAGAAGAGACATACTTGAAAAAAGCTTCCTAAAATATTTATATTGAATAATAAATATTTTCTGTCCCCGACATAAATTAATCTAAAAAGTGCAACATTTTGGTTTAAGAGAAGTTTAAACTGTAAATAAACCCATGAGTCAAATGGCTACACTGAGTAGTTTCCTTCTGTACCTTTGACAGTTAATTTTACTTTATTTAGATTTTTACCACTCCCAGAATTGCCATTCTCAATCTATTCATGAGTCAGACACAGGGAAGCCAGTTCACCTAGTTTAAAATAAAATGACATTACTTCCCAGTTTTTCTCAGTACATCATTCCTTCTTCTCGCATTTTTCCTTTGTCAGCCCAAGGACCATTAGCCAACCGACATCAGAAGGAAGCATTTTATCATTTATGGTTCTGTCTCTACTGGGCTAGTCACATTCATCTTCCCTCACGGGGTTATTACAGATCAACCTGGCTGTGGTTTTGCATCAGGATTTTTAAAAAGATAATACTCATGTATTTTTTCATCCACATTTAGAAAACACATTGTGATCCATTAGAATAAAAAAAAAATTTGTATACAAAAGTGACACATAATGCTTTTGTTTGTATTAATCTAGAGCAAGACACCAGCTACCAGAAAGTTTGTGGCTAGTAATTAGGTGGAGGACTGTGCCTTGGAACCAGAGAGAATTGGTGTGCCAAGTACACAGTAGACCTAATGCCCTTCCAAATAGTTCCCCATTTGGAACCTTTCTCCTGCTGGTTTCTCTCTTCATTTTTGCTCATCGAAATACTGTCAGTTCCTGGTGGTCCAAGTAGACTTGATTCCAAGGGCATCCTTTGTTCAGCCGGTGGCAATCCTGTAGACTTCTGTTGCATTTGTTGCCACTTTTGTGTTACTTGCCTTGTATTCAGTCCTCTTGAACATTAGAGCCATTGTGTGCTGGGCTTAAGTATATCAGTCCTCTGCCCTCAAGTAATGTGGCACTGGCTCGGGGCCTTGGGTGCAGCAGAAGAGATCTGCACCCAGTGTTTACCCGCAAGCTGATGTAACCTTTGGAGTTACCCGCAGTGCTTCAGTTTCCCTATCTGTTCAATATGGGAAGTTGAGATGAAATGGTATTTGAAAAAATATGCAGCCAAATCCAAGAGCTTCAGAGTATTTTCAGAATACTTTGTTTTATATATTTCAACTATATCCAAAAGAATAATATAACCACCACCATCTTCAGTGTGCTTATCTCTATGTACCTATCTCCAAGACACATCAAAGCCATCTTAGCTTCAACTTTTAAAAATATACACATTTTTATGTTATATTTTTTTAGGAGGCATTTTTATGTTAAAGCCTCCTAAATTTACTCTTTTCATCTCTTTTTCCTCTCTCCCTAAGGAAGGTTATTCCCACACATAGGTTTTAGACTTATTATATTTGTCTCTATTCATAGCATTGTTTCGCTTATTTTAAAAAGCAACATAGGGATTTCCCTGGTGGTCCAGTGGCTAAGACTCCGAGCTGCCAACACAGGGGCCCGGGTTCCATCCCTGGTCAGGGAACTAGATCCCGCATGATGAAACTGAAGATCCCGCATGTCACAACAAAGGTCCTGCATGCAACAATGAAAATCCCGCTTGCTGCAACTAAGACCCGGTACAGCCAAATAAATAAATACATAAATAAACAAATAAATAAAATATTTTTTAAATAAAATAACAAAATTTAAAAGTGACATAAATAGCACCATACTGTATACGTATGTTCTTTTTAACTAAACATTTTTTTTTTGAGATTTACCCACACTGATATATGCTGCTTTGGTCCATTCCATTATCAATGCTGTAATATTCCATCGATGAACATACCATCACTTTTTTTGGGTAATTATTATTTTTTTTTAATTTTATTAAAGTATAGTTGATTTACAATGTTGTGTTAATTTCTGCTGTACAGCGAAGTGATTCAATTATACATATATATTCTTTTTCATATTCTTTTCCATTATGGTTTATTACCGGATATTGAATACAGTTCCCTGTGGTATACAGTAGGAACATACTATCATTGGTTTATCTATTTTGTAATGTTCACTATTTCAAATAATGCTGCTATGAAATTCTCCTACACATCTCCTTGTGCACAGGTTGTCTCTCTAGAATTTTACACAGAAATGGAATTGTCGGTCGTAGGCTTATGCATATTTTCAGCTTTGATAACTGTCACTAAATTGTTTTCCCAAATGTTTGCACCAATTTACACTGCTCCTAGCAGTATGGGAGAGTTTCTGCTGCATTTATATTGTCACCAACACCTGCTAAGATTAGACTCTCAAATATTTTCCCACTTCAGATGGGTATAAAATGGCAACTCATTATTGTTTTAGATTATATTTTCCTAACTGCTAATGAGACTGTACGTTAGACGCGTGGCTTTCCTCTGCTCTGAATTGTTTGCTCTTATACTTTGCCTATCCTTTTCATATTTGGGGTGACTTATTTTTCTTACTGATTTATCATTCTTTTTCCATTCTGGATTCTAATTCCTTATTGGTTATGTTTGCTGTAAAAATATTTCCCCGTTCTGTGGCTTAGCCAGGCGTTGTTTATGGTGTCTTTAAAAATGCATAAGGTTGGGCTTCCCTGGTGGCGCAGTGGTTGAGAATCCGCCTGCCGATGCAGGGGACACTGGTTCGTGCCCCGGTCCGGGAAGATGCCACATGCTACGGAGCGGCTGCGCCTGTGAGCCATGGTCGCTGAGCCTGCGCGTCCGGAGCCGGTGCTCCGCAGCGGGAGAGGCCACAACAGTGAGAGGCCCGCGTACCGCAAAAAAAAAAAATGCTTACGTTTTATTTTTAATGTCATGAAATATATTTCCTCTAGAGTTTGTCCTTTTGTCTCTTGTTTAAGGAAATCTTCCTTAGCCTGAAGTCATAGGTTTATTTACCTATATTTTCTTGTAAGTTTCATAAAGTTTTGCTTTGTTTTTAAATCTACCTAAAATGTATTTTTGTGTTTGGTATGAGGTAAAAATCTACTTTTCCTCCCACATAGATATCTGATTGTCCAAGCACCATTTATTAAATAGCCCATCCTTTTCTTATACTTTGAAAATGTCACCTCCATCCTATATCAGATTCATACATACATCTGTGTGTCTCTTTTCTTTGTATCGGTGTAGTTGTCTCTCCTTGGACCACAACAGTGGAGTCAACTGCTTTATGTCTTGACATCTGGTAAGTTCCCCAACTGTGTTCTTCAAAATAGTCTTGGTTTGTTCTTGGCCTTTTTCTCTTCCATTAGATTTTAGGGTTAATATATATATACTTTTTCAAAGTGGAAAAACAGATTATAATATTTTGGGGGGAGATGCTAGTATCTGTAAATAACTTTCTGTGGAATTTCAAGTTGGAAATATTCATTTAATATTTTCTGCCTTTAAATTTTGGATATTCATTGAACTGTGTTATGTAGTTGATACTAAGCTACCTTCAAATCTGCTGCTGAATTTGGCCATCCTGAATTTTGGTTCATGAATAGAGTTGGAAAAGTTAATTTAGTTTAAGAAAAAAAAAATCGGAGGTTGACTAAGCTGAAAAGTGTTCTGTTGCAAAAACTGAGGGGTTTTGTTTTCTTAAGTAGCATTTGAATTGAGATGTAGAGGTAAGGCCAGGTAATCGCTTTCTTTTCTCCTTTTGTCATTAAGTAGAGATAGAACAATGGGTGTTATTTGAAAGCTGCCCTTCTAACCTTTGCTGCTTTTAAAATGCCTTCAGGTCATCACAGGTTTCTTAGTGGTGTTTTAATTTTTTTTAATTTAATGTTTAACTTCAGAAAGAATTGCTTAGAAACACTCAACCTTGTTGAGCTGCAGGAAAATGGTTAGATAATTCTATCTATTGGTGATGATAAGGGATTTCATAACATGTTTATTTGGGGGCCTGATTAAAAATAAGATTGTCAAAGTTATATCTAACTGAAAATTTACTTTGAATTCTTTCATCCTTAAAACATCTAATATTGGAAATGAATAGTATTCAAAAGTAGGAAGACTTCTAGGGCTGTGATTTGTTTTTAATGTATTCTGCTTTATACAAACTTAGAAAATACTTTGAATTATCCTCATTGACTATGAATCTATATCATAATTGTTTTATAAATATTTGGGGTTTTTTCCTTACTTACCTCATTGCCTTCATCCACTGGAAGAAGAAATGATGCTAAGACATTCAATTCATTCCATTCTATAATTTACCATGGATTGGCCCTAGGTGTTGCTGTGTATACCTGTAGAGAGTGCAGTTTCTGGTTCACAGTGTTGATTTTTCTCCATTTCTCATCCACTTTCTGCTCTGAACTTTTTGGCCACGTTCCTCAGCTGTGTGTGTGTGGCCAAGAGAAAAAAACAAAAACCAAAAAACCCCACGGAGTTAGCCATTCTCCTTTGGAGCCTTCAGCAGGATTGTGGTGTTAGGAAATTTTTACTTTATTATAATGCAATGATTTTAGTTTGTGGTTATTTTTTGTTCTTTCATTGGTTTATTCCAACTTAATAAAGACTAAGAGAAGCCTAGTCAGAGAATTCCTTTACAGATACACATAGGAACATATAGTTGGAATTGAAGATAGTTGCTTATTTATTCATTCACTCATCATACATACACGGACATATTATGACTAGAGTGACCATATAAGGTGCTGTCCAAAGCAGAACACTTTTGAGAGTGAAAGGGGGCATTAGGAACAATAAACACAAACCAGGGTCTTCCCTGGCAAGCCATCAGGCTCTGAGCATTGTGTATCATGCTTCCTACAATCAGGAAGTTTTTTGAAAACCTAGTTAACTCTCTCAGAATGGGAAAGGAAGGGAAAGAATTGATTAGAAGGAAGGGGGAGGCTTCTGTATAGGCACTGCCCCTATTAATATAAAACAAACACCCAGAGACTGCAGGTTTATTGGGTGCTAAGTGTGCCCTGCCTGTAATCTGCTAGTTTCATTGAATTCACACATCCTTGGTCCTGCTTTTCTAGAAATCGTGTCTGTCTCTACCTTGCTTTTTTATTATCCTTAGACATTTTGGAAAACTATATAATTAACATACAACATTGTATTAGCTTTAGGTGTACCTTCGACATTTAAAAAATGTAAATGTCTTTAGCATCTGCATTTCTTTTATTTTGGACTGGTAACATACTTCTGGCCCTAGCCTTTGTTACTAGTCTTCTTATTTTATAGTTAGATTAATTAGACTTCCAGGCCATTCTCTAGGCAAAATCAATTGGCTATTTCTTTTGACTGCTTGAGACGCCTCCTGGAAGGACAGGTGATTTTCATTGCTCTTCAGTCATTCAAGTCACAGGATCTGTAGGTTCTTGTTTTGGATTATAAAGAATCTGAAAGGAGCACAGACGTTCACCTCCGGTCTGGGCCTTGCTAATTTTTGGACCTGAGTGCAGATGATTCTCGAAGCAGAACAGCTTTGTGTGCCTGTGTTCCAGCACTGTGGCTTTGCAGTTTGCCTCTCCCTCCAAAGGGAGAGGGCGTGTTGAGTGGAGGGGAGAAAGAAGCAGGAAGGGGTTGCCTTGCCTTGTGTGGCAGACAGGATGGGGAGAATGTATGGACTGTTTGGGAAAGAGTCATTCTGGTTTTGTGGGTTATACCCCTCCCTTTTCTGAAATCTATACTTGAAAGTACAAAATATGGGAGTGTGTGTTTGCTGATAGTCAGATCAAAGGTTCCCAGGGGGCTGAACTACTTGAAAAGGGAAAGGAGGAGAGTAGCTCTCTGCAACCTGACCTCTACCTGCTCTCATTGTAACCAGGCTTGTGATAGGCAACTAGATAGAAAACCACTGGGTATGACCTTCCCAGGTGCTTCTGAGATGGAAAGTATGGCCCTGTGTATGGATATGGTAAATTTGAGCCATTGGAGGTAGAAAGACAGTAACATACATGCTAACATAAATATTGAAACAGATTGCTCATCTTTCATCGGAGCCCCTTGGTTTAGAATCCTTTTGTTCAGCAATAATGAACGTAACTATCGACTAATACTGTTTAAAAGACTGATACTTGTGGCACCAGAGGTAAGCGTAACCTGAGTAACTTCTTGACCCTTTGCAAATATTTACAGGTTGAAAGAATATAGTTTGACAAAAGAGCCAAGTGATTTTGTAGTGGTTTACTTTCTGGTTTTCCTACAGTTCAGTAGATAGCTTATCTGGAAAAAAAGGAAAGATTTTTTTTTTTTTTGGTGGTAGTGTAATAGAGTATTCTAAACTGCTTTGTTGTTTTTAAGCTTTTTTGAAACAGAATCTGGATGATTTTTTTTTATTGAGGGAGGCTGGAGATAGTGGTAATAGCATGACATATTATGCTGTTATGAATATATTAAAGCACTTTAAAATCTTTTCTACGTTTTGGCATGGTGATTAAAAATATATATGGTCGGCATACAGCTACCTTTTCTCAGAATAGATGTTGGGTTAAAAAATGTATTTTTATGAGCTTCTCAAAACAACTATTAGGAATGATATATTTGTGAAAAGGAGAACAACCGTCCCCAAATAAATGATTTTATGGAAACAACGAACTCTTCGCTAGATTTCCTCTTCTGGTTTTGTGGTTCTAATAATGTCATAGGTTTCCCCTAGGACTGACACCTTTAATTCTCCCGTCCCTTTGCACAGTTAAGTGCTGGCTGAAATCTTCTCAAGGCTGAAAGAATGACACATTCAAGCAGCCTTTGACAGTGTTTAAACACCTCTTATCAAAACTTAATTTCCATGAATGATTGATTTTGGCACTTGATGGAAGGCTGAAGAATGTTCAATTACCCATTTTCATGTGCTAATGAAGCCTAAAGTGACTTAAGGGGATTCCTTTACACCGGGGCAGCCTGTTTGGATATGCACATGACTTCTTAGGTTTCTCTCCCAGGGTTTGTCTCTACTAAATAGTTGTTTTATTGAGTAACTGTGGCTAATCTGTGTGCTTGGCCACAGGCCTTGGCCTTCCTCTGCAGAGCGGACTGTAATTAGTGAAGCTGTCAAACCAGGTGTTTAATTTCAAGAAAACTTATTTTGTACAAGTCTTGCAGTAACTTGCAAAGTCAATGAGGTGGTTTTCTATTTGTTCACAGGCTCTCCTTGGGTATCAGGTTTTGAGTAAAATCAATATGGAAAACATTTTAAACGGGAAAAAGCAACTTTCAATTCCAGATTTGGGGTTTTAAAGCTTGACCGTTAGATTCCATTTTTCACACACTGCACTAGAATTTTGATTAAAACGTTTAGTCCAAGCTTGGCCGGAAGTATAAGTATAAAATTTAAGGATGTCCTGGCTTCTTTTTTTGAAGGGGAGTTGAAGGAGAGAGGAGAAAAATTGCACTATAGGAAAATTCTTAGTATTCTCCCCACTAAAATATATGCTGGTCATGGATTTAAATCTTGATGTTTCTGCTACACGTTCTTTTATGATCAATCTTCAGTAAATTTTAGCGTTAACAAGCCAGAAAACTTTAGATTTAGATATCCTTCTGGGTTGAGATTCCCTTGGGGTTGATAATTCTGTAGATTCCAGAAAGGTTGTTTCTCTGGCTTCTGAAGACTTCTGAAGACTGAAGGAAATCGGAGGTTGGTTTTGTGACCCCAGATGTGCTACTTCTATAGCCTCTTAAGTTCCAAACAACAACAGTCCTCATCCAAACTGCTTATTACTTCCTCACGGGTTCCAGTTCCTTCTAATGAAGGTGTCTGACTCGAGCCCCAAGCATGGAAAGTGCTGGATTCCCGGGAGATCAGATTCTTGTTTAGATTGAGGCAAACATGCTGTGTGTAAACACTTAAGCCTCTCCTTCTGGGTGTGTTCAGACTCAGGCAAGACTGACAGTGGCTTTTTCTTTTTTTTTCCCCCTTTTTTATTTTCCTCCCCTCTGTGGATGGGGTAGGGATGACCTCCTACATAGCAATTGAGTCGTTGATTACTGACCCCTGGCATGATCTTTACTTTTGTAGGAAGAGGGAAGTATGTCAGGGAAAGGAGCAGCTTTGCTTCCTCTAAGGACCCCTGCCGAATGAGCTTGCAGTTAATAAATTTGCCTTTTGGGGTGAACCTAAACTCTGATTAAACGGAAGCTTGAGATTCTTTTAAAACGTCATTTAACTTCAGGTATCATTTTGGCAACCATTTGTCCTTAGAGGACACCTTTCCTTTTCCTCCACCCTCCCACTAGTTATTCTCCCATTCCCCCACCAAAACAAAACAAGACAAGAACAGAAAGAGAACAAAAATGAGACCATTAGCAGATATCACCAAAGTATCCTCAGGGTTTGGCTGGTACTCATAATGGAGAAATGCTATCTTCCTTCCAGCTCTGCAAGGTGACGTCCATGTCCTGGTCTCCACTTTCCATCAGAAACTGCCTGTCCTGCTTCCTACTCAGATACTGTGTTGTAGGGGAAAGAGTATTAAACTGGATACTAAAGTATTAAATATCCAGTAATAATATCCAGTATTAAACTGGATATTAAAGGTATCCCCCGCATGGCTTCTCTACTTGGACAACAGAGGAAAATCATCTTGTTCCCGGGGCCAGAGTGTACGTTTAAAATGTCTGAGTTTTCTCCTAACTCCCACGTTCAGTGATTGTTTATGCCACTTGCATATAATATGGAAGGTGTGTTAACATATGATAACACACTGCACTCAAATTAATTATTATTATTTGCAGTTTCCCCAGTGTATTTCATGAGGCCTTAGTCACAGTTAGATCTGACCTGTTTTCCTTCTGAGTGATTCCTGTCTCGTTTTTTCTTAGTCTGCTGCATTACCATTTCACGTGTTCTTTAGGAGTTGGTGAATCAAAAATTATTTGAGGCAAAAGCAACTATCGGGCTTCCCTGGTGGCGCAGTGGTGGCAAAATGATCTGCTCTATTACATCTTCCAAATTATGTGGAAGTAAACATGCGGGGGAATTGACAATTAAAAAGTTATATTCCAAACTAATTTTCTTGGTGCATTTAATCTTCTTAATTTCTTAAGACTATTAAACAAAGGAGATAATATAGACATTTCCCACATTGTCTGGACTTTTCCCTACTTCTTTAACACTTAAGACCTTCTCTTACTGTCATTCCTCACTTGGGGGTTAGCAAATCAGGGCATGCCTACCTATTCCTTTTCTATCACACTGGTTAGCCTTCTTTATGTTTTCCTGAACTCAACTACTAAAGACTCTCCAGCTCCAGGCTCTCCCACTTTCCTCCACAACGGAGTCACCTCCAGCTTCCTAATGCACTGACGGTACTACGCCCTGTGAGGGGAGGGACGAGGCCTGTCCTCTCCCCCGCTGTATCCCTTTCACTCACTGGGTGTTGGTCCAGTGAAAAATGTACCACTTTGATGAAATCTCTTTTTATCTCCAGAGCCCCTAATGGCTTTACATTATATGCAAGCTAAATTTCATGCACCTTTATCCCGCATTCTTGTCAGAGCCTTTTAGGAAATGGTCCCAATGTTTCTCACGTAACTCACATTAGTGGGAATTCTCTCCCAGGTTTACCTTCCTTCCTGTCTTGGTGCAGAGCTGGGGTACCCCCTTCTTTAAGTACCTGCTTTCTAGGATTTTCTTCCTTCCCCAGACAGGAAGGGACAGCCCCTCAGGTAACATCTGAGTGTAGGAGGGAGAGTGGGGTTGTTTGGTGGTGCCCCAGTCTTCATCCCTGATTCTCCAGGGCTTTACCAGATGCTTTGCTCCAAATAGATGTGTGATTACTGGCAATCTCTTTCCCCTCTTGCGTGCCCTGTCTTCTGCTCCCACCAGCCCCTCCCACCTGGAATCGCCTCCCTTTCAACTCTGCCTTTCACCAAGTTCCCATCCATGGCCAGACACCATCTTTCCCTCCTGAAGACCCCAGAGACTGAGCATAATTCCCACATGGCAGGGATCAGATTCTGCCAAGTGTTCGTATCTTCCCCTTGGGTCAGCTACCTTCTCCTGTCTTATCACTATCTTAGTCATTATTGTCTCCCCTAGAACCCTTGACTGGGGCCTGTTATGCCCTTGGTTTTGCTTCTCAGCATGAAGTAAATTCACTTTGACAAAAGATATTTGAAGCAAGGACAGTGAACAAATTCCGAATGCATGAACTATACTAGAGTTATATATGTGACAATCAGGTCGTTTTTTAAAATTAATTTTTATTGGATTATAGTTGCTTTACAATGTTGTGTTAGTGTCTGCTGTAGACAATCAGGTTTTAAACTGTGACTCCTGTGCTCCAAAGTAGATTCATTCCAGTTCCAATTTATATTGTAGCAAATATTAACGCGGATTTAAGGATTACTTTCTCTTTCTTCTCGTCCAGAGAGCTGGATCACACTAAGATGGAGAAGAAATTGAGAAAGGCTCCACATTTACGCGGATGAGTAATTAGCACTCCTTAGGTAAATCATTCCCCCAGGGTTATATTTTGTTTTAATTTTCCTCCGAACTCTGCTCACTTCAAAAATTCACACAAGGCTTCCCTGGTGGCGCAGTGGTTGAGAGTCCGCCTGCCGATGCAGGGGACACGGGTTCGTGCCCCGGTCCGGGAAGATCCCACGTGCCGCGGAGCGGCTGGGCCCGTGAGCCATGGCCGCTGAGCCTGCGCGTCCGGAGCCTGTGCTCCGCAACGGGAGAGGCCACAACAGTGAGAGGCCCGCATACCAAAAAAAAAAAAAAAAAAAAAATCACACATATTCAGAGCTGCAGTAAAGGGAGGGAGAGAGTACAGAAGATATATCCATATAGGTACATACAGAGGAAAGAAAAAGCTATATCCAGGTGGAGAATAAAAATGAATCAGTAAATCAGGGGTACAAGCAGGAGAGAAAGCATTGAAATTAAAGAAGGGGCTAAGAGAAGGGGGCAGAGGCCAGGGGAAGTTGCTGAGCCTCTGCCGGGAGGGGGTGTGGTGTCCTACCGCCCCTGATTATCTGAGTCACCACTATGGCAGGTCAGAGTCAGACGAAGTCCCGTAGGCCACTCAGAAAGCTATGGGGTGCCCACATGTGCCCAGGGCCCCCCTCTGGAGTGTGGTGAGGTTGGTTTAGGCCCTCTGCAAGCTAATTTAGCTCCAGCCTCACGGCTTGAATACCCAAGGCTCCGGCGGGACATTCCTAAAGGTGTTTCCAACCCTTTATTTTTTCTCCTTCAGGAACAGACCCCTTTTTCAGAGAAACGTTTACTCAGAATCTCAATAAATAAAAAATACGTAAGTGATAGCTTATTAATATGAATAAAATGCATAATACCATAAATTTATATATTTAAAACATTCATTTATTATGAGATGAATCAGTTCAACACTCGTTGAATCCCAAATATGAAATCTATGGTTATGTAGTATAGTTACAGCCTTCCATCTGCCTGGGCATCCAATTAATTTCTATATGTTGTTTTGTGTTCACTTTATCAGATCAATCCATTTCGTGACAGTATTGCCTAATTCGGTTCGATTCATCTTAAGACTGATTAATCGTGTTACATCTGTCGTCAAGTTCTCTTTTTAGATTTTCCTTTCTTTGATCTCTAATTTGAGAATCAAAAAAACACCCACAATGTACAAGTACTGACACCAGAGCTATGTACAGCATGCAGCTGTGGACCTCTCAACGCCACGTGCCCTGTTATCACACGGGTCACTTTTTAAAAAAAAAAATATTTATTTATTATATATTTATTTATTTTGGCTGCGGCAGGTCTTAGTTGCGGTACTCGGGATGTTCGTTGCGACAAGAGAACTCTTAGTTGCGGTATGCATGTGGGACCTAGTGGAGTCTTACCCACTGGACCACCAGGGAAGTCCCTCACACAGGTCACTTTTAGCAGAGAATTGGCCTGGGATCTCAAACCATTTCTGGGATCTCACTGAGCTCAGCCTGTAGGGACTGGAGGTCCATTCAGATAGCTTTACATGCACAAACTTGCTCAGGGCTAAGATTTTTTTTTTTTTTTTTTTTTGCGGTATGCGGGCCTCTCACTGCTGCGGCCTCTCCCGTTGCGGAGCACAGGCTCCGGACGCACAGGCTCAGCGGCCATGGCCCACGGGCCCAGCCGCTCCGCGGCACGTGGGATCCTCCCGGACCGGGGCACGAACCCGCGTCCCCTGCATCGGCAGGTGGACTCTCAACCACTGCGCCACCAGGGAAGCCCGGGCTAAGATTTTTTAAAGACTCATGCCAGACAAGTGGCCTTCTAATCAATAATGCACATCTGAGGAGTTCAGCTGTAGCCACAGAACAACAGCAGGAGCAGCCTGCAGAGCCCAGTTTGCAAACTGTTGCTCTGGTACACCTGGCACCGTTATTATCCAGATAGTACAACTTTTTTTTTTTTCTTTTTTTTTTGCGGTACACGGGCCTCTCACTGTGTGGCCTCTCCCGCTGCGGAGCACAGGCTCCGGACGTGCAGGCTCAGCGGCCATGGCTCACGGGCCCAGCCGCTCCGCGGCATGTGGGATCCTCCCAGACCGGGGCGCGAACCCGTGTCCCGTGCATCGGCCGGCGGACTCTCAACCACTGTGCCAGCAGGGAAGCCCGATAGTACAACTTTTCATGGTTATTGTCCTCTCTCATTTTGTCTTTTTGTCTTGGAGTAGTTCTCTTTTGTTTGTTTGTTTTGTTTAGCTTTTTTACTTTAAAGAGTTGCATCGCATTGTTACAGATATTACGCAATACACAAAAGGCTGAAATTTGTCACTTTTTGTTATAGAAAATCCTAGATGTAAGACTCTATGAAGAACCTCCAGCGCCCGATTTTGGTCTGGCCTGTGGAAAGGGAAGTTCGCACGACACTGGGATATCCTGATGTTGAACTAAACCTTAAACCTAAAAATGCACTTTGTGTGTGTGACCTGAATTCTCCAGCCAGTTTCTAGACTAGCATATGGAGAACATTAGGGCTTGGTTGGGTCTTGCCTTCCTGAGATAGAAGTAGGACAGGGTGCGAGTGGAGGAAGGCTTGAACGTGTGAGGAGTGTGCGCTCAGTGCCATTCTCCCTGATCAGCTGTGCCCAAGGACACGAGTCAAGAGCCTCCTCATTCTGCCCTTACTTTACACCCTATCCTGGAAAACAGAGTATGTGGTAGAAGGAGGACAAGCCTCAAAGTCAGAAGTCCTCATTACTTGAAATTTCTAATGTGCATGGACAGTGGCATCTCCAAAGGGACAGGGACTTGGAAGTGGCCCTCGCTCACCTCAACATACAACGTAAGTGAAAACAGTGTGCTTGGTGGCTACAGCCCCCAACTCTCAATCAGCCTGCTGCCAAGCTCCCACCACCTCCACCCGCAAAGAAAGAGCCCACGGTTACGCTTGCTTTGCAGCTTGCAAGGCTCCCCACTGCCAGCCTATGCCTCCAGATATATCCAGGTGAATCGTTTTCTAGAGCAACTTCAGAAAATTCAGTAGCTCTGAAAAGTTGAACCTGAGTGATATGTCCTAAGGAAAAGATTACTTGCCCCTTTGTATGTTTGGAAATACTGATTTTAAGTTTTAGAGTTTGTTTTCTACTTTTTTTGTTTTTTAGTTGGTTAGATGGCTGAATAAATATGGAGTTAGATGTATAAGACCTGCCATGTCCTTTTTTTCTCTTTACGTCCTACTCTCGATATTTGCAAGTATATGTCCAGCATCCTTCCAAATCCTTCAAAAACAGAAATAATTTTATAGCCGCCCACCCAAACTGAGCTTATCTTCACCATGCATGTAAACTGCCTTCTGACCTTTCCTTGAAGCTCCACCTTTCATTCAAGGATCATCCTCACAGCGAACCAACTGTCTTCATCTTCGTTAGTGCTGCCAAGAGTTTCAGAAAACCCCACGTTGGTCCAATAGGGCTACAGAGGCTGAAGCGGCTGCAGGGCTTGCTCAATGCATGGTTCTTGAAACACACCCTCCATTAAGCTAACAGACCACAGCTTGGAACTTAGTGGGTGTTACATAAAGTTCTGTTGAAATGAATGACCCAGATTCCCACCTCAGAAGAATAACTTGTCAGAGACCTTCACGTTGCTCAGGAATGTCAGAACCACTCTGAATGGTTCAAACAGCAATATTAGATCTGCTCATTTACCATGATCTGACCCTCCACTCATTTCCCATCTCATTTAGGATAGAATCCATGGTCTGTGACGGGTTGGCAAATGTTTTCTGGGAAGGGCCAAATAGTAAATATTTTAGGCTTTGTACGTGTGTTGGTCTGCTCAGGCTGCCATAACAAATTACCACAGATTGGGTGGCTTAAGCAACAGAAATTTATTTCCTCACAGTTCTGGAAACTGGAAGCCTGAGATCAGGGTGCCATCATGGTCAGGTTCTGGTGAGGACCCTCTTTCTGGATTACAGCTGGCTGCCTCTCCCTGTGTCCTCACATAGAGGCGGGGCTAGCGGGGTGAGGGTTGGGAGAGGAAGAGCAAGCTCTCTCGTCTCTTTTTATAGGGGCACCAATCCCATCAGGAGGGCCCCACCCTCATGAACTCATCTAAACCTAATTATCTCCCAAATACCCCATTTCCAAATACCACTACATTGGGGGTTCCAGCCTCAACATACAAATTTGTTGGGGACAAAATTCAGTCCATAGCAGTGGGCTACATGGTCTCTGTCACAACTTCTCAACTCTGCCATTGAAGCACAAAAGCAACCAGAAAAAAATAAGTATGCTGAAATTTTAATTCTTTGAATTTTCATATGAAAACTTGTCATGAATTATTATACTTATTTTGATTTTTTTTCCATTGTTAGCTCATGGGCCACACAAAAACAAGCAACAGACCAGACTCGGTCTCTGGGGCATAGTGTACCAACTGCTGACCTATGAGGCCATACTTGTCTGACTTCTTCTTGCTTCTTTGACCTTCTCTCACTGCTGCCTTCTCCTCACCCCAGTGTAGCCTCCATGTTCTCTACCATTCCTTCCCAGGCTCTTTCCTGTGTCCCTAATTTCCCAGGGACTTGCCCTCTGCCTTTACTGGGTTTGGTCACCTCCTCACAGGGGCCTTTCCTGATGGTCATGTCTAAGAGAACTTCCTCCTTCCTCCTTTGCCGTCCTGTTATCTTGCTTCATTTTGTTATTTCATAGCTCTTGTCACTGCCTAAATGTATGTATCTATTTGTTTACTTGTTTTTTAAATTTTTCTTATTTTATACTGGAGTATAGTTGATTAACAATGATGTGTTTATCACAGGGGTACAGCAAAGTGATTCAGTTATATGCATACAAGTATCCGTTCTTTTTTTTTTTTTCACTCTTTTTCAAATTCTGTATACTTCTTTGCTGTCTGCCTCTCCAGCCAGAATGCTAACACCATGAATGCAAGGAATTTGCCTGCCTTGTTCACTGTTGTATCTGGAACCATTTCTGGTACATAAAAGATGCTCAAAAAAATACTTGAATAAAAAAATATTAAATAAATGAATGATGAATGAATGCAAATGCTGAAGTACTTAAGAATTTTTAAAAGTTTGAAACCAAATTCTTTTAATATATATGTTATCTACCTTTAGTATATAATAGCTACTACCATTGTCACTTCTAAAGTTTGGATTTATCCTGAAAAGATAGAAAGTGGGTTTTTTTGTGTTTTTTTATAGAAACTTAAAAGGCAGCAGTTGGTTTTCTGGTGACAGGTGCCTTTCTCTGTCTTTTAAAAATAGCCAAAGTTGTAAATTACTGTGATCAAAATAGTTTGGGAAAATGATGGTCTGGATTTTGCTTTTTTTGTCTGTCTTTTTGTGAGATGGGGTTGAGGGGAAAGGAAGGAGGCCCAGGGACAGAATAGGTTCATAGAGTTCAAGGCACAGTCCCCTGGGTCGCCCAGTGAACGTCCTTAAATTGAAAAGAACAGAGTCTTGCCCTTGCAGTCTGAGCAGTGATCATCCAGAGGCTACCCCACCCCCGACCCCAAGTATTCCCTTTTCTGGGATGGATAACTCAAAGGTGGGGTGGTTTCATTTCTTCCTTTCTTTTACAAGGTGGTAATCTCTTAGCTGCCTATGGAAATAAGGCTGCTTTGAAAGAGGAGCTTTACACCTTGTAAAGTTTTCCCCCAGGGCAGGTCAGCCATCCTTAACGCTTCTTGAAGTTAAAATTTCTTTTCTCTCTTTTTTTGTTTTTTTAACTTTGTTAATGAAGTAGAAAGTGAACTTCGCTGCACTTGTTAAAAAGTGTTACTTGGGTAAAAAAATTATGTCTGTGTCTTTTTCCCGTACCAATGTGTAAAATCATCAGTTTTAAGGTACATTAAAACATTTCAAACTTCTCAAGATTTAAAAGAAAAGCAAAGTGCTAAACAATGAATATAATGTGCTACCTTTTGTGTAAGAAATAGTGGAGAAATGAGATATCTATTTGCGTTAGCTTCTGTTTGCTAAAGAAGAATAAAGAAGAAAGGGTAACGATGGTCTCTGATGGACAGCTGGGACTGTGAGGGCCAGTAGGAGGGCAAGGCTGGAGACAGGACCAAGGGTGAGACTCACCCTGTATATCTTTTTATATCATTCTGACTTTGAGTCATGTAATATATTCTCTATCCAAAAATGTAAAATAAAAATAAAAATTTTCCAAATTCTTAACTCCCATCTTATTTTGATCTTTGGCACTTACGCTTCTAAACTTTTCTTTCTTTCTTTCTTTCTTTCTTTCTTACTTTTCTTTTTTTTGGAGGGAAGTGCAATTTTTCAAAAAAACCGTGGTCAAATACACACGACATAAAATTTACCATTTTAAACAGTGCAATTCAAAGGCGTTAAGTACTTTCACAATGTTGGGCAACCACCACCAATACCCCCATTTTCAGAACGTTTTCATCATCTTAAACCATAGCTCTATAGGCACTAAACAATAAGTCTCCCATTGCAGCTCCTTGTAACCTCTATTCTACTTTCTGTCTCTGTGAGTTTGGCTATTCTAGGTACCTCATGTAAGTGGAATCATATGATATTCGTCCATCTGTGTCTAGCTTATTTCACTTAGCATGCATGTTGTAGCATGTATAGAATTTCATTACTTTTTATGGCTGAATAATATTCCACTGCATGTATATACCACGTTTTGTTAATCCATTCATCTGCTGATGGGCATGTGTGTTATTTCCACCTTTTAGCTATTATGAGTAACACTGCTTTCTTTATACCTTATATACTTATGGCATGTAATTATTTGCATTTTGTCTTTCACCCCTTCTAGACTGGGAACTTTGAGAGTGAGGGCCATGTCTTATGTATCTTATTCATCTCTCTGAATCCCCAGAGCGGGTAGAGTCATAAGCAGGTGTTTACTTGGCACTTGTCTGTCTGTCAAATGACTAAGTGGTAGGTTGAAAATGAGTTTTGAGTTTACTTCATAAGGGACAATAGAGAAGTCAAAGGTGTTTGTTCAGCTCTGTCAGTTTTGAAGCAATGATCTTGTTTATTTGGTATTAGTTTTGAGTTAAAATACACTTAGGTGATAGGAAATAGCTGCAGAAATGCAGCCATTTTCCAAACACAACATGGCAGCCAGACGGCAGTATTAATGAACGCAAGCTAATAGAAAACACTCCTGCTCTGTGTGTGTCTGAGTGTGGGTATGTGACTTCACTGTGAACTGGCCATAGAGGCTGACCTGTGCACTGCCACCCTACCCCTACCGGAGGGCACCATGTTAAGAATAAAGTGCCTAAGTTTAGAAACAGGCAAAAGGGAGGCAGCAATGGGGCTTGGGGTAAGTTCACGCAGTTGCTTGGCCATTCTGACCCTGGGCAGATGTCCCCTCATCTCTTAATGATGGATGATACACCAGGTTTGACCACTGAACAACCCTGGTTCCAAGGCCAGCTGCCAGCATTTTTAACTTTTTGCAAAAGGACCCTGAAGGGAGGTTGATTTAGCGGCAGCCCCTCATGGTTGACTCTGTCAGTCAGGGTGATGATGTGTGGAGCAGGGGCAGATGAAAGGCCAGGCCCACTTTTGGAACAAGAAATAAAGCCTGTCGCGGGCTGAGAAAAGGGGGTGGGGTAGAGGTGGGAGAGTTCTCTGTTATTTTGAATGTGTGCCTCTGGTTTTTGGAGAAATAATATTGAATATGGTGGAACTGGAGAGCTGTAAAGAACCATACTGATAACCTAGTCCAGCTTGTTGGATTTATTGGTATGGAAATTAACAGATGAAGTTGTTTAAGAGGTCTTGCATGTGGCTATAGTACTCTGAGGACAAGTTGGGAAAATATCAAGACATTTTCATCTGAACTGCTCAGGCTTTATGACACAACTTGATTTTCCAATGATGGCTATTCCCTCAGCAGAACACCATTTTTTTTTTTTTTTTTACACAAAGCTGGAATGAATAGACATTTGATTCCAGGAAAATAAGTTTGCTAGTAATGGACTGTATAGTTATTAAAATAGTGCTGTTCATGAAAGGATGCTCAACGTCACTAATTGTTAGAGAAATGCAAATCAAACCCACAATGAGGTGTCACCTCACACCAGTCAGAATGGCCATTATCAAAAAATCTACAAACAATAAATGCTGGAGTGGGTGTGGAGAAAAGAGAACCCTCTTGCACTGTCGGTGGGAATGTAAATTGATACAGCCACTATGGAGAAGAGTATGAGGTTCCTTAAAAACCTAAAAATAGAACTACCATATGACCCAGCAATCCCACTCCTGGGCATATACTCTGAGAAAACCATAATTCAAAAAGAGACATGTAGCACAATATTCACTGCAGCACTCTTTACAATAGCCAGGACATGGAAGCAACCTAAGTGCCCATCGACAGATGAATGGATAAAGAAGATGTGGCACATATATACAATGGAATATTACTCAGCCATAAAAAGAAACGAAATTGAGTTATTTATAGTGAGGTGGATGGACCTAGAGTCTGTCATATGGAGTGAAGTAAGTCAGAAAGAGAAAAACAAACACCGTATGCTAACACATATATATGGAATCTAAAAAAAAAAAAAAAAAAAGGTTCTGAAGAACCTAGGGCCAGGACAGGAATAAAGACGCAGACGTAGAGAACTGACTTGAGGACATGGGGAGGGGGAAAGGTAAGCTGGGACAAAGTGAGAGAGTGGCATGGACATATATACACTACCCAATGTAAAATTGATAGCTAGTGGGAAGCAGCCACATAGCACAGGAAGATCAGCTCCGTGCTTTGTGACCACCTAGAGGGGTGGGATAGGGAGGGTGGGAGGGAGACGCAAGAGGGAGGAGATAAGGGGATATATGTATATGCATAACTGATTCACTTTGTTATAAAGCAGAAACTAACACACCATTGTAAAGCAATTATACTCCAATAAAGATGTTAAAAAAAAAAACCATATTCTCTAGATCAGGGTTCCTTAATTTAGGCACAGCCCCAGTTGTGGGAGGCTGTTCTGTGTATTGCAGGATTTTTAGCAGCATCTCTGGTCTTTACTCACTAGATGCCAGTAGCGCATGCTCCCCCTGCCACACCCCAACTGTGACAATCAAAATATCTCCAGACATTGCTAAATGTCCCCTGGGGAGGTGGGGGGAGAATCACCCTGGGTTGAGAACCACAGCTCTAAATTATAATTTTATCCAGATTTTATTTTATTATTTTGTGTCCTTTTTGTTACCCTTTGTTATGATATAGTCAAGTTTCATGTAGTTTTCCCCTAAGAAGTTATTCTTTCTCTTGGGTGCAAAAATAAGTTTTAAGCTCTACTGATAGTTTGTCTAATAGCTCAGCTTCCCATATTTACTTAAGCTGGTTTGATTATAGGTAGATTATGCCAACTCAGCTCTTTGGACAGATGTTTAAGCTGTTAAGAACAAAACAATAAATTCTATACGGATGGTGAAAAAATAAATAAATAAAATAGTGTTAATGTAATGATTTATAGTGGTTTTTTAAGAAATGACTTAGAGGGCTTCCCTGGTGGCGCAGTGGTTGAGAGTCCGCCTGCCGATGCAGGGGGCACGGGTTCGTGCCCCGGTCCGGGAAGATCCCACATGCCGTGGAGCAGCTGGGCCCGTGAGCCATGGCTGCTGAGCCTGCGCGTCTGGAGCCTGTGCTCCACAAAGGGAGAGGCCACAACAGTGAGAGGCCCGTGTACAGAAAAAAAAAAAGAAATGACTTAGACATACAGAAAAACTGGTAAGATAGTACAGGGAGTTTCTTCTGTTATTAACATCCTACCTCAGTATGGATCATTTGTCAGAACTAATGAACCAGTATTGATTGATACGTTCTATTAACTAAAGTCCATACTTTTTTCAGGTTTCCTTAGTTTTTACCCATGTCCTTTTTCTATTCCAGGATGCCATCCAGGATACCATATTATTGTCATGTCTTCCTTAGGCTTCTCTGGTCTGTGACAGTTCCTCAGACTTTCCTTGTTTTTCATGACCTTGACAGTTTTGAGGAGTTCTTGGTCAGGTGTTTTGTACCATGTCCCTCATTATCTCATTATCCCTCATTATCTCATTTTTTTTTCATGATTAGACTAGGGGTTATAGTCTAATATAACTATATAAGACTTCCTTCCTTGGGGCAGAAGACCACAGAGATAAAGTACCATGTCATCATATCACATCAAGGGTACATATTATCGACATAACTTACCACCATTGATGTTAACCTTGACCACCTAGCTGAGGTCGTGTTTGGCGGGTTTCTCCACAGTACTTTGTCCCCCCATCTTCTAATACTGTACTCTTTGGAAGGAAGTCGTATGCATAGCCAACATTTGAGGAGTAGGGAGTTATGTTCCATTTCCTCAAGGGCAGCGTATCTACATAAATTATTTGGTGTACAGCGTTTTCATATTCTAAGAAAAGCTTAATCTTGTATATATTACTTACTCATGTAAATTTACCCAGGTGGCATCTCAAAATAATATGAATAACTGAAACATAGGGAAATCACAAATATTGAGTTAGTCTAGAACTTTTGCTTATTTCTTCCCCCTACAATTTTTTTTTTTAATCAGAACTGAAAACTTGATAAACTTGCATTTTTGTCCTCTGTGGCAGGAGTCAGCTGGCTAAGAAATGGAATGGAATGGTTGGAGAAATGGATATGAATATTCCACATACTGGTTATTCAGCTCCTAAGAAATAAATGATTCCTTGTGTCTATTACTGATTAATTTCTTTATTCTCTCTCTCTCCTTAATTTTTGAAAGTTTACTTAATGTTGAGAGAGAGAAAACCAGCATTTACTTAGTACTTCTTGTATGCCTGGTGGTATACATTTATATTATCTGACAGAAATATAAGAGAGCTGATCGGGTGGTCAGGGTTGGTAGGAGTGTATTTTTCCTGTTTCACAGATGAGGAAAGTGATACTTGGAGTGATTAAGCCATTTGCTCAACGTTTACACGGACTAGTCCAGATCCAGGCCAGGTCTGCAAAACCCTTAAGTGCTCTTTGTACTTTACTCTGCACTCCCATCTCCAATGGTGAATTTTTTTTGGGTTTTTTGGTGTGTTTGTTTTTATGGCCGCAAGGCTTGTGGGATCTTAGTTCCCCAACCAGGGATCGAACCTGGGCCCTCATCAGTGAAAGCGTGGAGTCCTAACCACTGGCCCGCCAGGGAAGTCCCTTTCATGATGAATTTGATAGAGGAGAAGGGAGGGTTTGCCGTGATAGAGAGAACATTCTAAAACCATGTCCTTGGCATTCCACACAAGATCATTTTTCTATGACTTGTATAACTTATAAATTGCTTGTTGGCTTTTTGCTATTTGGGTAAATCCCTTTACCCCTAAATCTCAGTTTCCAAATGGGTAAAAAGAGAACTTTGAGTAGGTCATCTCAGAACGCCTTCCCAGCAATCACACTGCATCCTCTTCGAGGCCAGCCCTTGCCCATTCTTTTCTAGCTTCACATCCTCTGAGGATTTTGACTCTGTTGGAGTGGACTGTGGCTTTTCTGAAAGGCTAATAGCGTTAATAAGTAGAGTAGAAATGTAGGCCATTCATAACAATAACTTGTTAAAGATAGTGTTGTTTGGTTTTTGATAATTGAAAGGAAACACAAGTGTGTGCACTAAATCACGTTGGCAAGAGTGTGTAATCTGAGGCCAAGTGTAAACTGAAGAGACTTCAGGCTTGCTGACATCAAATTCTTTGATTATGTTTTCTTTTTCTTTTGTTAAGTACTTCCAGTTTCCTACTGGTTTCCCTTCTCGACCTCCTCCCCTACTCCCCTTCCAATTTCAGCAAAAGATGCAGAGAATGGAGAAAAAGCCAAAGAAGACTCTCTATGTGTGTGTGTGTGTCTATGTGTGTGTTCGGGGCGGGGGGGCGGTGCGGTTGGGGAGTGGCAGTGCAGCAGACTCTCCCTGCCACTGAAATTTGCCCAGTAACTTAGACTTCATCCCTGAGTGGAGAAAGCCAGACAGGGTTGGTTTTCTTCGAGTTTACAAACCTGAGGCTCTTGCTCCTTTACTTGGGGGAGAAAGGAAGCTTTCCTGAGCGCTATTACAGGAAAAGATAATGATGGTCATGCCATTAATTACAAAGCCAAAGAGACATTCCCATTTTCCTCCAAACTGAATGTTTATTTCTTCAAGCATGTGCCAACACTCATGAGATTGTCACTAAGGAGATTGATGATTCTGAGAAAGTCATTTTAAGTCTGATGGTTCAGTTTCCTCATATCTAAAATGGGAGTTACAGAATCTGTCTTCCCACCCTAAAGACTGGTATAGAGATAAAATAAGACAAGAAGGAGCATAGGATGTTTAAGGTGCCACAGAAGCATGATGGTATTTCTACTGAACGAGCAAGCTTTTCTAGAAGAATTGGAACTATGAAATCCCATGTGACTCTACCTAGTAAGGCAATGTGTACCCTTAAGCAACACATAGAATTTCGAACATCACTCTACTATTTCTTACAGATTCAAGGTCATCACCATGAATATTGGCTATAGAATTTTCAAAGTCCCTGGAGTCAAATTTAGAATGGGGCTAGTTGTTCAGTAGCCTACTCATTGATTATCTGAACAAAAAGAGGTCCTGAATTTTCTTAGGTATATCTATCTACCTATTTGTTACTTGTGAAAACAAACAGGAATGTTTATTTAGGTACAATAAATATTAGCTTAATAAAAGCAGATATTCACACCTCCCTCTCAAAAGAGAATTGGTGGCTTCAAGCTGCTGTGATTTTTTTTTTTTTTTTTTTTTTTTTTTGCGCTACGCGGGCCTCTCACTGTTGTGGCCTCTCCCATTGCGGAGCACAGGCTCCGGACGCGCAGGCTCAGCGGCCATGGCTCACGAGCCCAGCCGCTCCGCGGCATGTGGGATCTTCCCGGACCGGGGCACGAACCCGCGTCCCCTGCATCGGCAGGCGGACTCTCAACCACTCCGTCACCAGGGAAGCCCGTTGCTGTGATTTTTTTGAGTTCTTGTTTGTTCTGCTTTTTCATTTCTTTCTCACTGAAAGGACTGTTGGCTGCCCCTCTTGTGTAATATATGCAGTTTCCTTCATCCTCTCTGATTGCTTTTTCTGATTTTCTGCTTTAGTGCTTGGAAATCTGGTAATTAATTCATTAGCAGTGTCTTTGATACCAAAGTAAATGACCAGCAGCGGGGAATGGCCATGATTTGTGGATGCAAACTTTGTTGCTTCTATTAGTTATTTCGTCTCTTATAGACCATGGACGTTACTCTATTCGTATTTTCTTCCTTTTCCTCTATCTACTATGGTGTATTTTCTATAGCGTTTGCATGACTCTGGCACTTTTAAGACTACTTTAGTGTGTAACAGTGGTTTGGATTTTAGTGATTTAACATAAGTTCTGATCAAGCCCTCCGCTCCCCTAAGAAGCTTTCCTTAAGTAGGCAAGGGAGGTGGTTACTTTTTTTTCATTTGACAGGAACTTTGCTTAATTCCTTGTCTTGTCATCTCTGTTGAGTAAGCTGGGTTCTTAGCTTTTCCTTAGGGTAGGAGCTACGCTAATTGCCTGAAAAAGCCTGTCGTTTAGGACAAGTTGGATACTCTTTGCATAACTGTCCCCGTTTTTTACAAACAAGGAAACACTGGGGCTGTTTTCAGTAGCACAGGCCACATGGCTTGTGGCAGGGCCAGGACTGGTGCTGATGGAATCTGCTGGTGTCTGACTCCAAGTTGTTTTTCTACCACATCTCAACTGTGACCTGAAGCCTTACTTCTCTGATAAAAGATCCAGAAAAACCAAGCCAAGTGCCTCCATGTCCATTTAAGCTCTTGAAGCCTGTTTGATTCCTTTTGTGCCTATCAGGCCATCTCTCCCTGTGGAGCATGGCCTTGTGGCTGTCTCCACAAACCCCCCAAATTAAATGCATAGCCTATGGCTATGACCATAGCTTTCTTCAAAGTTTCAAGGACATTTGGCCTTTAAAAAAAATGATATGTTGGGCTTCCCTGGTGGTGCAGTGATTGAGAGTCCGCCTGCTGATGCAGCGGACACGGGTTCGTGTCCCGGTCCGGGAAGATCCCACATGCCGCGGAGCGGCTGGGCCCGTGAGCCGTGTCCGCTGAGCCTGCGCGTCCGGAGCCTGTGCTCCGCAACGGGAGGGGCCACAGCAGTGAGAGGTCCGCGTACCGCAAAAAAAAAACATAAAATGGTATGTCCTAACGCAATATCGTTTGTACATTACAGATGACATTTCCTCCCACCTAATTAGTACTGTGTCCCATTCAGAGGATTAAAATACCTCAGACACCTCCTCGTTTCATTTACATGCTATGGTAGCAGATTGCAGTTAAAATTTTTAATTTGTCTTGGATTGCTCTTCTGTGAAAGGAAATGACTTTCTCATGAGACAAACAGGTGACATTTGAAAATGGCATTATGCTGTAAATTCAAACTATTATTTTCTGCATTCTTAATCATCTGTCCGGTGGAAGAAGTCGCATCAGAAGGTGTGCAGCTTTTAAAATTTCACCGAATCTGAGTCTGTCTTTTTCTATCCAGTAGAGTACAAATGAAGGCAATTGGTTTTTCCATGGGGTAGGACAAGAGTTCACCTTGGTTTTTATACAAAGTGTACCAGACACTAGGTTTAGCTTATCCTTCCACGAGGTTATTTGCAGGTAGTGAAATCCCTTGCTTGTTAAAAAAGAAAAAAAAAAAAAAAAGGCGGAGAAATGGAAATGGTTCTGCCCGTAGGAAGATGACTGGACCTAGCACTTGGGGGCGAATCCCAGTTTCCTGCCTGCTGCAGGTTCTATTTATTATCTCTGCAAAGGTAGAGCATTTTTGACCTCTGCAAGAAAGAAAAGAATATGTAAAAGGCATGATTTTTAAATGTCATGCTGTATGTAGTTGAGATTTTTTTTTCCAAACAAGAAAACCACCTCTGGGCTATCTGGTAAAGTTGAAATATGTTATCAATCAACTTCTTTCACATGTAAAAGGAGAAAAGAAGGGGCGGAGCAGTGGAAATGGAGACCTTATGTTAAGTTCGAAAAGCACTTGAGGCCTAAATGTTAAAATGCAAAATTGTTATTGTGTAATTTAGGCTCTTCCACAGCTGTATTCCTTTGTGTTGTTGAATTCATTAACTTTCATGCCTTATGCTGGACATAATCCATAGTACAGAATCATCGAGAAGCACGAGAGGACTGAACTTGCCATAGACGGTCCATAACTTTCAGCTCACAGACACTCCTCAGGTTTAGAATGCTGGCAATCTTTTAGGCTTAAAAACATTTAATTAGTATTTATTCTCCATAGTGATGCAAGTTGAAGATTGCACTTCTTTTTTTTTTTTAATTGCTTTCCAGTTGAAAGGCAGGTTTAGAGTATTCAAATTGTGAATCTGCTTCGTAGAAGAAATGTTTTAGTATGAGATGAAGGCTGCTTAGTGTGTTCAGGCTGAACTGAGAAGAGAGATGTATGTAAAAGGAACTTTCATTTCTCTCCTAAGAAAATTAAAAAGAATGATCCGTATCCTCCCATATAAAGGTGTAACAGCATGGCATTATGATGCATTTTCTTTCTGTCAAATAGGGACTCTTTGGGAGTTAATAAGTTGCGTGTGGAGTTTTCTCACAAAGTCATTTGGCCTTATAACATCGTAATGTCTTTCTGGTGTTTAGTCATGGAGAGTAATAAGAACAATAAACATGACTAAAACTTCGTAATCTTATATACAGGGGACTCAGAAGTTTTGAAACAGACCTTATACATTTCGTAAAGTTAAGTGAAACATTACGAAAGCATTCTTTCATTTTCTCTCATTTCTTTTTCCTTTATTGACTCAAAAATCTTCTCAAAAATTCTGTAACTCAGGAGAGGTCTATTAACTGAGACACCTAGGATGTTGTACCTTTCCTTGTGAGCTACATTAAGGAAATCAGACAACTTCTTTGAAAGAAGGTGGTTTTCTGTTTCATTTAACATAGTTTTCAATACAGAGGGAATCCCATTTGTGTATTTTATTTAAAGAGCAGAAAACTGAACAATATGTTTTTCTCTGATGCTGTGGAGGGGAGGGAGGATTGTGAATTTCCTGCTCGTTAGTGACAGTAAGAGGAAAGTGTGCGGAGCAGCGCCTGGCTGACCAACAACAGATGGGTATCACCTAATAATTAGTTTCTTGCTTCTCACTAAGTTCAGCCCTTAGATCTGCAGGTCTTTGTTTTTCCTTAGAGGGAGAGGTATTTGTGCATAGAAAGATGTCTATTTGTAGAAGGGGTCTGTAGATTAAGAATGAATGCTCATCAAAATAGTTCTGGATGAGAAGCAAACAGAAAACTCCCCATCTGTGGGAAAACACGGACCAGCAAAACCACAGACAGGAAACAGTGCTAAATCTAAACGAGTCACAGCAGTAAGTTTCAGCAAATGGGAAAGAGAACGTAAGATGTGCTGTTTTTACCAAAGACATGTGTCAGAGTTTGAGCATCACCTACCGCAACTTCCATTTTTTCTCTCCTCAGCCCCGCTCCTCCCACCCTGCTGAAATTCACATCCCCACCACCCACCTTATTTTTCCACAATATGTCCTATGTGATCTATTCAGATCTCATTAAACTGATTTACTGGGCCCGCTGGCTCTGCTCACCCTCAGTTTATTCCTACTTTGTTTAAAATTCGGGAAGTGCTGGGGGAGGGGCTGAAATTAATCGCTGCACTTGTGCAAACGGAGTGCCAGCTGATTTATGGCAAAGGTTATAAAGGAAAAGTATTAAGTGTGCCTCATTCCATTTGGCAAAGCCATCCTGCACAATGTCCACAGAAACCCCAAGAGCCCTGTTTTGTAGAAAGAAGGGGGGAAAAACTCCACCGAAGATGTGCTCTTCTTCTTTTGAGCATTAATTAAGACTGTAAATCACAGGCCACATGAAACAACTGTATACGACAGAACGTGGATGGTTGGGGAATTCTGCTGGGCTTGTGTGATCAGTCTGAATACCTACACCAAAGCCCTAATGGGAGGGCAGACTTCAAAGGGCAGTTTTGGCATGAAGGAGAGGTCTGCTCCAGCGCAGCAGGGAGAGAAAGAATAGTAAAGTACCGGCTGCTGCACGGAAAATAGGTGGCAGGGGACCAGGAAGGAGGGGAAGAGAGAGAATGAGAGTGGAGCGGTTGATTGTTTTCTCTCTTAAGAGTGTCAGATAGGTATTAAATGATGTATTATTCCTTTATCATAAAACAGTGGTTTTGATTGTATGGTAAAACAGCTAAATTCCCAATGAAAAAAAAAAAAAACTTCTATTTGGGGGGAGAGGAAACTGTTGTTTATATTCTTATTTTTTTTACCCATGTAAAATGTCCTTTGGCTGCTTTTTTGACCATTTCACCATCTCTTCGTGCTGGGTCTCGGGCAACTTGGAAAAGCGGTAGTTAGCCTGTTACGCGAGATCCCCTGCGTGGGTTTGCAAATGTGAATTTACTTACTTGATTCTCTTTCCACAATGCAGGATCCAGCCGTCAGCACCATAGAGCTGAGATAGTGTTATTTTCCTTGGAGAGCTCTTCTGCATTCCTCTTCTACCCCAGCATACATGCTGAAGACCTGCAATAAATATTTTTTTCTTTCATCCTTCTTTTAAGGCTGATTAAACGTGTTCTTTGCATTCAGAGGTAATGTGATAGCTCCTTTTCAGCATGTGCTTTTTTCTCTTCTGGTGAGGCTGGATTTGTGTTGATTTTTTACCTCACCTTGAGCTGGTCCAGCGCCTCCTGGTCCAACTGTGTGTATTTTTAGCACAGCAGTTCAAGACGGAGGTTAAGACCAAGTTCATGGCTCTGGAACAGAACTTTAATGTTGGACCTTTGCTTCATGAGTCTAGTACTCTAACCAACTGAGGTAATGCCACTGAGAATTAGACATGGCCCCTCATTGAAAATGCTGTTTTCTGTGGGTCGTGATAGTGAGCAGTTGAAAGCAACTTGAATATCAAATCACAAGGGTTTGGTTAAATAAATCAGTATGTTCATATAATGGGATACTAAGACAGTATAGAAACATAGGCATTTGTATAGAAATGTGTTCACATCATATTATTAAGTTAAAAAATACTGTATTACATATGTATGATCCTATGTTTGATTTTTTTCTACTTTATTTAAGTATAATTGGAGTAAACCAAACTATACATATTCAAAGTATACAATCTGATGAGTTTTGACATCAGCAGACACCTGTGAAATCATCGCCACAATCAGCATAATAAACATTCAATCAGCTCCCCTCCAAAAAGTTTCCTTGTGCCTTTGTAATTGTATTAATCCATTCTTCCTCCCACCCCTCTCCACAGGCAAACACTGATCTGCTTCCTATCACTATAAATTAGATAGCATTTTCTAGAATTTTATATAAATGGAATCATGCAGTATGTGCTCATTCTTTTTGGCTTCTTTCACTCAACATAATGATTTTGAGATTTACCCATGTTGTGTGTATCAAGAGTTCATTCCTTTAAGTTGTTGAATAGTAGACCATGGTCTATTCATCTTGTGGTGGTCATTGTTCTACTTATAGCTCCCTGGTAGCTTTCTTGGCCTTATGGAACCTCACCTTAACATAGTAAGCATATTCAGTCAGAGACTCAAGGAGACTCACCTGCCGATTTCTTAAGCCCTTCTTCTGCATAGCTCCCTCTGTTTGGTTCTTTGCCATACAAATTCCAACCATCTCTGCTGCCTTGTTCTTTGATATTTGGCACCTCAGGTTAATGAGATGGCAGTAGTCTTCTTGGGGTCCCTTCATTTGCTGTATCTTATAGGTGCTCAGGCAGAAAGTTGGGGGGTGGTAGGGCTCATCTTGTTAGTTTCCCGTCTCTCAGAGATCACAGTTCTGTATCTGAAAACATTTGTATCATATTTTTGTCCAGCGTTCTAGTTGACTTTAGTTGGAGAATTGGTTTAGAACTAATGACTTAATCATAACTGGCAATGTTAAGTCCACATGAATTAATTTGTGATAGTGATATCTAACATTCGGTAAGAAGATTTGTTTTTAAAAATCTTAATGATTTTCCGAAAGGGGAAGGTGACTCTTAGTAGGTATTTATCTTCTTATTTCTCAGGGCAAGTACACCACTTTAAGAGGATTCTGTGCGAGTGCAGAATCAGGAAGCAATTGTAGTATAGTTCGTACTCCTATGGCAGGGAGAAATCTTACTGACTCAAATTTCTTTGAAATCACTTTTCATTTTTCATTGGGAGCTTTCCTCATTGACTAGAGTGAACCAAAGCTAATATAGAACAATTAAGATAGTTCAAATGCCCATTTACCAGATGGAACCCATGCAGCTCATAGAGGCAGAGGAAGCTTGGTGTAGGATGTGTGTACTATCTGCTTAATGAGATAGAAAGAGTCCAGCCTAGACCTTTTTGTTTTTCTTTCAAACACATTCCCCAGTCGACAGATTCTATTGATAAAAACAATCTGCTTCAAAATCAGAGGAAACAACGAACAACCTTTATTTTTGGTGTTTCAGTAATAATATGTTATCATCATCCAAAGGTTTAGCTAAAGGTTACAAAAAGGAAAATGCAAATATCACTTATGGAATAGACATACAGCTGATAAAACCCTTGCCCTTTTTTCCATCCATGCTTTGGGAATCTACCAGTGTTGTACCCAGGCTTGATTTTTGACTAGAAACTTCTAGAAATTTTCTCATTTAAGTCTCAGCCAAGCCTCACCAAGTACTTGGCTAGAACAATTCCCAGAGGTTAATTTTTTTAGTTTAAATTTTCTTTGTGACTATTTTTGTATTGTGGCAAAATGCACGTAAGATTTACCATCTTGCCCATATTTTAGAGTATAGTTAAATGATATTAAGCACATTCATATTGTTGTCCAGCCATCACTACCATTCATCCCCAGATTGCTTTTCATCTTGCACAACTGAAACTCTTAGTATAATGTCCTCAAGGTTCATCCATGATATAGCATATGTCAGAATTTTCTTCCTTTTTAAGGCTAAATAATATTCTATTTTATGTATATACAACATTTGGCTTATCCATTCATCTGTCAATGTACAATTGGGTTGTTTCCAAGTTTTAGCTATTGTGACTAATGCTGATGTGAACATGAGTATACAAATATCTTTTTGATACTCCACTCTCAATTCTTTTAGGTATATAACCAGAAATGGAATTTCTGGACTATATGGTAATTTTATTTTTAATTTTTTGAGGAATCACCGTGCTGTTGTCCACAGCGACTGCAACATTTTACAATCTAACCAACAGTGCACAAAGATTCCATTTTATCCACAAATGCTCCAACACTTGTTATTTTCTTGGTTTTTGATAGTAGCGTATTCTCTCATCATGGTTTTGATTTGCATTTCCCTATTTTTAGTGATGCTGAGCATCTTTGCATGTGTTTATTGACTATCCATATATCTTATTTATTTATTTATTTATTTATTTATTTATTTATTTTGGCTGCACCGGGTCTTAGTTGAGGCATGTGGACTTCTTAGTTGTGGCATGTGAATTCTTAGTTGCGGCATGTGGGATTTAGTTCCCTGGCCAGGGATTGAACCCGTGCCTCCTACATTGGGAGCTCGGAGTCTTACCCACTGGACCCTATATATCTTCTTTGGAGAATTGGCTATTCAAATCCTTTGCCCACATTTGAATCAGGATTGGCTTTTTGTTGCTGTTGTTGAGTCTTAGGGGTTCTTTATTATATATTCTGAATATTAATCTCTTGAAAGATACATGATTTGCAAATATTTTCTTCCACTCCATTTGCTACCTTTCACTCTGTTGATAGTGTCCTTTGATACACAGGTTTTAATTTTCACAAAGTTTAGTTTGTCTATTTTCTCTTTGTCTTTTTTTTTTTTTTTTTTTGAAGTTTCTCCACCAGTCATTACAAGAGTTTATTGGGACCTTCAGTTTTCTTGCCTGTGCATTACTGATTTTTTTTTTTAACATCTTTATTGGGGTATAATTGCTTTACAATGGTGTGTTAGTTTCTGCTTTATAACAAAGTGAATCAGTTATACATATACATATGTTCCCATATCTGTTCCGTCTTGCATCTCCCTCCCTCCCACCCTCCCTATCCCACCCCTCCAGGCGGTCACAAAGCACCGAGCTGATCTCCCTGTGCTATGCGGCTGCACGTTTGGTAGTGTGTATATGTCCGTGCCTCTCTCTCGCTTTGTCACAGCTCACCCTTCCCCCTCCCCATATCCTCAAGTCCATTCTCTAGTAGGTCTGTGTCTTTATTCCTGTCTTACCCCTAGGTTCTTCATGCCATTATTTTTTTCTTAAATTCCACATATATGTGTTAGCATACGGTATTTGTCTTTCTCTTTCTGACTTACTTCACTCTGTATGAGTCTATCCACCTCATTACAAATAGCTCAATTTCGTTTTTTTTATGGCTGAGTAATATTCCATTGTATATATGTGCCACATCTTCTTTATCCATTCGTCCGATGATGGACACTTAGGTTGTTTCCATCTCTGGGCTATTGTAAATAGAGCTGCAATGAACATTGTGGTACATGACTCTTTTTGAATTATGGTTTTCTCAGGGTATATGCCCAGTAGTGGGATTGCTGGGTCATATGGTAGTTCTATTTGTAGTTTTTTAAGGAACCTCCATACTGTTCTCCACAGTGACTGTATCAATTTACATTCCCACCAACAGTGTAAGAGGGTTCCCTTTTCTCCACACCCTCTCCAGCATTTATTGTTTCTAGATTTTTTGATGATGGCCATTCTGACTGGTGTGAGATGATATCTCATTGTAGTTTTGACTTGCATTTCTCTAATGATTAGTGATGTTGAGCATTCTTTCATGTGTTTGTTGGCAGTCTGTATATCTTCTTTGGAGAAATGTCTATTTAGGTCTTCTGCCCATTTTTGGATTGGGTTGTTTGTTTTTTTGTTATTAAGCTGCATGAGCTGCTTATAAATTTTGGAGATTAATCCTTTGTCAGTTGCTTCATTTGCAAATATTTTCTCCCATTCTGAGGGTTGTCTTTTGGTCTTGTTTATGGTTTCCTTTGCTGCGCAAAAGCTTTTAAGTTTCATTAGGTCCCATTTGTTTACTTTTGTTTTTATTTCCATTTCTCTAGGAGGTGGGTCAAAAAGGACCTTGCTGTGATTTATGTCATAGAGTGTCCTGCCTATGTTTTCCTCTAAGAGTTTGATAGTTTCTGGCCTTACATTTAGGTCTTTAATCCATTTTGAGCTTATTTTTGTGTATGGTATTAGGGAGTGATCTAATCTCATACTTTTACATGTAGCTGTCCAGTTTTCCCAGCACCACTTATTGAATAGGCTGTCCTTTCTCCACTGTACATTCCTGCCTCCTTTGTCAAAGATAAGGTGACCATATGTGTGTGGGTTTATCTCTGGGCTTTCTATCCTGTTCCATTGATCTATATTTCTGTTTTTGTGCCAGTACCATACTGTCTTGATTACTGTAGCTTTGTAGTACAGTCTGAAGTCAGGAAGCCTGATTCCTCCAGCTCCGTTTTTCGTTCTCAAGATTGCTTTGCCTATTCGTGGTCTTTTGTGTTTCCATACAAATTGTGAGATTTTTTGTTCTAGTTCTGTGAAAAATGCCACTGGTGGTTTGATAGGGATTGCATTGAATCTGTAGATTGCTTTGGGTAGTAGAGTCATTTTCACAATGTTGATTCTTCCAATCCAAGAACACGGTATATCTCTCCATCTATTTGTATCATCTTTAATTTCTTTCATCAGTGTCTTATAATTTTCTGCATACAGGTCTTTTGTCTCCTTAGGTAGGTTTATTCCTAGATATTTTATTCTTTTTGTTGCAATGGTAAATGGGAGTGTTTTCTTGATTTCACTTTCAGATTTTTCATCCTTAGTATATAGGAATGCCAGAGATTTCTGTGCATTAATTTTGTATCCTGCTACTTTACCAAATTCATTGATTACCTCTAGTAGTTTTCTGGTAGCATCTTTAGGATTCTCTATGTATAGTATCATGTCATCTGCAAAGAGTAACAGCTTTACTTCTTCTTTTCCGATTTGGATTCCTTTTATTTCCTTTTCTTCTCTGATTGCTGTGGCTGAAACTTCCAAAACTATGTTGAATAAGAGTGGTGAGAGTGGGCAACCTTGTCTTGTTCCTGATCTTAGTGGAAATGCTTTCAGTTTTTCACCATTGAGGACGATGTTGGCTGTGGGTTTGTCATATATGGCCTTTATTATGTTGAGGAAAGTTCCCTCTATGCCTACTTTCTGCAGGGTTTTTATCATAAATGGGTGTTGAATTTTGTCAAAAGCTTTTTCTGCATCTATTGAGATGATCATATGGTTTTTCTCCTTCAATTTGTTAATATGGTGTATCACGTTGATTGATTTGTGTATATTGAAGAATCCTTGCATTCCTGGAATAAACCCCACTTGATCATGGTGTATGATCCGTTTAATGTGCTGTTGGATTCTGTTTGCTAGTATTTTGTTGAGGATTTTTGCATCTATGTTCATCGGTGATATTGGCCTGTAGTTTTCTTTCTTTGTGACATCCTTGTCTGGTTTTGGTATCAGGGTGATGGTGGCCTCGTAGAATGAGTTGGGGAGTGTTCCTCCCTCTGCTATATTTTGGAAGAGTTTGAGAAGGATAGGTGATAGCTCTTCTCTAAATGTTTGATAGAATTCGCCTGTGAAGCCATCTGGTCCTGGGCTTTTGTTTGTTGGAAGATTTTTAATCACAGTTTCAATTTCAGTGCTTGTGATTGGTCTGTTCATATTTTCTATTTCTTCCTGATTCAGTCTTGGCAGGTTGTGCCTTTCTAAGAATTTGTCCATTTCTTCCAGGTTGTCCATTTTACTGGCATAGAGTTGCTTGTAGTAATCTCTCATGATCTTTTGTATTTCTGCAGTGTCAGTTGTTACTTCTCCTTTTTCATTTCTAATTCTATCGATTTGAGTCTTCTCCCTTTTTTTCTTGATGAGTCTGGCTAATGGTTTATCTATTTTGTTTATCCTTTCAAAGAACCAGCTTTTAGTTTTATTGATCTTTGCTATTGTTTCCTTCATTTCTTTTTCATTTATTTCTGATCTGATTTTTATGATTTCTTTCCTTCTGCTAACTTTGGGGTTTTTTTGTTCTTCTTTCTCTAATTGCTTTAGATGCAAGGTTAGGTTGTTTAGTCGAGATGTTTCCTGTTTCTTAAGGTAGGGTTGTATTGCTATAAACTTCCCTCTTAGAACTGCTTTTGCTGCATCCCATAGATTTTGAGTCGTCGTGTCTCCATTGTCATTTGTTTCTAGGTATTTTTTTATTTCCTCTTTGATTTCTTCAGTGATCACTTCGTTATTAAGTAGTGTATTGTTTAGCCTCCGTGTGTTTGTATTTTTTACAGATGTTTTCCTGTAATTGATACCTAGTCTCATAGCGTTGTGGTCGGAAAAGATACTTGATACAATTTCAATTTTCTTAAATTTACCAAGGCTTGATTTGTGACCCAAGATATGATCTATCCTGGAGAATGTTCCATGAGCACTTGAGAAAAATGTGTATTCTGTTGTTTTTGGATGGAATGTCCTATAAATATCAATTAACTCCATCTCGTTTAATGTATCATTTAAAGCTTGTGTTTCCTTATTTATTTTCATTTTGGATGATCTGTCCATTGGTGAAAGTGGGGTGTTAAAGTCCCCTACTATGAATGTGTTACTGTCGATTTCCCCTTTTATGGCTGTCAGTATTTGCCTTATGTATTGAGGTGCTCCTATGTTGGGTGCATAAATATTTACAATTGTTATATCTTCTTCTTGGATCGATCCCGTGATCATTATGTAGTGTCCTTCTTTGTCTCTTCTAATAGTCTTTGTTTTAAAGTCTATTTTGTCTGATATGAGAATTGCTACTCCAGCTTTCTTTTGGTTTCCATTTGTATGAAATACCTTTTTCCATCCCCTTACTTTCAGTCTGTATGTGTCTCTAGGTCTGAAGTGGGTCTCTTGTAGACAGCAAATATATGCATCTTGTTTTTGTATCCACTCAGCCAATCTGTGTCTTTTGGTGGGAGCATTTAGTCCATTTACATTTAAGGTAATTATCGATATGTGTGTTCCCATTCCCATTTTCTTAATTGTTTTGGGTTCGTTATTGTAGGTTTTTTCTTTCTTTTGTGTTTCTTGCCTAGAGAAGTTCCTTTAGCAGTTGTTGTAGAGCTGGTTTGGTGGTGCTGAACTCTTTCAGCTTTTGCTTGTCTGTAAAGGTTTTAATTTCTCCATCAAATCTGAATGAGATCCTTGCTGGGTAGAGTAATCTTGGTTGCAGGTTTTTCTCCTTCAACACTTTCAATATGTCCTGCCACTCCCTTCTGGCTGCTGAAACATCAGCTGTTAACCTTATGGGGATTCCCTTGTGTGTTATTTGTTGTTCTTCCCTTGCTGCTTTTAATATGTTTTCTTTGTATTTAATTTTTGACAGTTTGATTAATATGTGTCTTGGCGTATTTCTCCTTGGATTTATCCTGTATGGGACTCTCTGTGCTTCCTGTACTTGATTAACTATTTCCTTTCCCATATTAGGGAAGTTTTCAACTATAATCTCTTCAAATATTTTCTCAGTCCCTTTCTTTTTCTCTTCTTCTTCTAGAACCCCTATAATTCGAATGTTGGTGCGTTTAATGTTGTCCCAGAGGTCTCTGAGACTGTCCTCAGTTCTTTTCATTCTCTTTTCATTATTCTGCTCTGCAGTAGCTATTTCCACTATTTTATCTTCCAGGTCACTTATCCGTTCTTTTGCCTCAGTTATTCTGCTACTGATCCCATCTAGAGTGTTTTTCATTTCATTTATTGTGTTGTTCATCATTGTTTGTTTCATCTTTAGTTCTTCTAGGTCCTTGTTAACTGATTCTTGCATTTGTCTATTCTATTTCCAAGATTTTGGATTATCTTTACTATCATTATTCTGAATTCTTTTTCAGGTAGACTGCCTATTTCCTCTTCATTTGTTAGGTCTGGTGGGTTTTTATCTTGCTCCTTAATCTGCTGTGTGTTTTTCTGTCTTTTCATTTTGCTTATCTTACTGTGTTTGGGGTCTCCTTATTGCAGGCTGAAGGTTCGTAGTTCCTGTTGTTTTTTGTGTCTGTCCCCAGTGGCTAAGGTTGGTTCAGTGGGTTGTGTAGGCTTCCTGGTGGAGGGGACTAGTGCCTGTGTTCTGGTGGATGAGGCTGGATCTTGTCTTTCTGGTGGGCAGGTCCACGTCTGGTGATGTGTTTTGGGGTGTCTGTAGACTTATTATGATTTGGGGCAGCCTCTGTGCTAATGGGTGGGGTTGTGTTCCTGTCTTGCTAGTTGTTTGGCATAGGATGTCCATCACTGTAGCTTGCTGGTCGTTGAGTGAAGCTGGGTGCTGGCGTTGAGATGGAGATCTCTGGGAGATTTTCACTGTTTGATATGTGCAGCTGGGAGGCCTCTTGTGGACCAGTGTCCTGAAGTTGGCTCTCCCACCTCAGAGGCACAGCACTGACTCCTGGCTGCAGCACCAAGAGCCTTTCATCCACAGGGCTCCTTAATTTGGGATGATTCGTTGTCTATTCAGGTATTCCACAGATGCAGGATACATCAAGTTGATTGTGGAGCTTTAATCCGCTGCTTCTGAGGCTGCTGGGAGAGATTTCCCTTTCTCTTCTTTGTTCTCACAGCTCCCAGGGGCTCAGCTTTGGATTTGGCCCCGCCTGTGCGTGTAGGTCGCCAGAGGGCGTCTGTTCTTTGCTCAGACAGGACGGGGTTAAAGGAGCCGCTGATTCGGAGGCTCTGGCTCACTCAGGCCGGCGGGTAGGGAGGGTCACGGAGTGTGGGGCGGGCCTGCGGCCGGCGGCGTGATGTTGCTAGCCTGAGGCGCGCCGTGCGTTCTCCCGGGGCAGTTGTCCCTGGATCCCGGGACCCTGGCAGTGGCGGGCTGCACAGGCTCCCCGGAAGGGGGTGTGGATAGTGACCTGTGTTCGCACACAGGCTTCTTGGTGGCGGCAGCAGCGGCCTTAGCGTCTCATGTCTGTCTCTGGGCTCCGCGCTGTTAGCCGCGGCTCGCGGCCGTCTCTGGAGCTCTCTTAAGCAGCGTTCTTAATCCCCTCTCCTCGTGCACCAGGAAACAAAGAGGGAAGAAAAAGTCTCTTGCCTCTTCGGCAGGTCCAGGCTTTTCCCCGGACTCCCTCCCGGCTAGCCGCGGTGCACTAACCCCCTGCAGGCTGTGTTCACGCCGCCAACCTCAGTCCTCTCCCGGCGCTCCAACAGAAGCCGGAGCCTCAGCTCCCAGCCCCGCCCGCCCCGGCGGGCGAGCAGACAAGCCTCTCGGCTGCTGAGTGCCGGTCGGCCCTGATCCTCTGTGCGGGAATCTCCCCGCTTTGCCCTCCGCACCCCTGTTGCTGTGCTCTCCTCCGCGGCTCCCAAGCTCCCCCACTCCGCCACCCGCAGTCTCCGCCTCCAAAGCTCCCCCACTCCGCCACCCGCAGTCTCCGCCCGCGAAGGGGCTTCCTAGTGTGTGGACACTTTTCCTCCTTCACAGCTCCCTCCCGCTGGTGCCGGACCCGTCCCTATCCTTTTGTCTCTGTTTATTTTTTTCTTTTGCCCTAACCAGGTACGTGGGGGGTTCCTTGCCTTTTGGGAGGTCTGAGGTCTTCTGCCAGCGTTCAGTAGGTGCTCCGTAGGAGTTGTTCCACGCGGAGATGTATTTCTGGTCTATCTGTGGGGAGGAAGGTGATCTCCGCGTCTTACTCTTCCGCCATCTTCCCGGAAGTCTCCCCTGACTCTTTCTCTCTTTGTCTTTTGAAAGTTTGATAGTAATATGTCTCAGTGTGGATCTCTTTAAGTTCATCTTACTTGAAGTCCATTGAGCTTTGTGGTTGTTTATATTCATGTCTTTCATCAAATTTAGGAAATTTTCAGCCATTATTTCTTCAAATATTCATTCTTCCTCTTTCTCTCTCTCTTTTCCTTCTGGGACTCCCATGGTGAGTGTCGGTCTACTTGACTTCCAAAATAATTACGTCAGACGGATTTTTCCAGTGGAATTGTCATTTAGTTCGGGCAATGGATTCCTGGTACTTCTTACTCCACCACCTTCCCAGAATCTTCTCCTTCAATTGCCTCTTTTTAGAGTTAATTTATTTTATTTATTTATTTTTGGCTGTGTTGGGTCTTCATTGCTGCACGGGGGCTTTCTATAGTTGAGGCGAGTGGGGGCTACTCTTTGTTGAGGTGCACAGGCTTCTCATTGTGGTGGCTTCTCTTGTTGTGGAGCACGGGCTCTAGGCACGTGGGCTTCAGTAGTTGTGGCACGCAAGTTCAGTAGTTGTGGCTCATGGGCTCTGGAGCATAGGCTCAGTAGTTGTGGCACATGGCCTTAGTTGCTCCATGGCATGTGGGATCTTCCCAGACCAGGGCTCGAATCCGTGTCCCCTGCATTGGCAGGCAGATTCTTAACCCCTGCGCCACCAGGGAAGCCCTCAGTTGCCATTTTGAACACACATGTTTTATCCTTCTACATGTATTTTCAGGAATCTTATTCAGATTGGCATAGAACTTGTCCATCCTAATGACCCATAACTAGAGAAGATCAAACGAGATGACATATAAGTATGTGTTTTAAAAATATTTAGAAAATAATTAAGGTATGTTATTTCTTGCTCACATACCTTTAGAAAATGCAGAAGTAGCTATGGTATGAGCATTCCCTTTGATTTCTTGCGGTAATCTCTATCTTTCCAGTTTGTATTGTTGAGGTGGGGAGAGGCTAAGAGGTTTCCTCAAAGGATAAGGACATTTCTTACAAAAGAGACAGGTAAGGAGCATTTTTGTAGATATAGATTTTTATTACATCAAGAATATAAAATTACATTTGGTCTGTGTATTCAGAAAAGTCTTCTTAAGTTTTTCTTTCATATAAGAGAGAAGTGAATCAATTCCTGTTATAGTTTTATAAGTTTCTGTATTATACAGCACACTGATTATAAGGAGAGGAATTATCCTCTATAACTACTATTTTGGTTACTCATAAATGTTTCTGAAACATTGTGCCAACTTATCAGACAAGTCTATAGTCCTAAGCCCACTCATTTCAGGAAGCAACCTGTTTTTTTCTTTTTATTTATTGCTTTTATTTCAAAAGAATTGAAATATAGGCCACCTGAAATTTGCTCCTTTCTGTCTCTCCTTATCATTAAATTCAAGTATATAATGTTACCCCTAATATGTTCAGTGAAACATGATTAAAATGTTACTTAAAAAGTTAAAATAAGCTAGTTTGCAAAACAATAGTACTGAATGGGTTAGTACAACACAAACCTATTGTCATCTAATATTAGAATTAAGTATTTCTTGCTGACATCCCTGCCTTAATCAGTTAGCTAGTCCATAGTGGCTTAGTAAGACTGTATTTAGCCTATTTTCCAAATGGCAATTAAGAAATGGTTTCATTTCCTAGTACAGGTTTGCCGGTGAAATCTCTCTGGCTTGTCCACCCCTATGAATTCTCTGTCTCCGTCCTTCCCCCTCCCCTCCCCACACCTCTCTAGAAACTCTTTTCCTTTCCTCATCCCTAAGACCAAAGCTCTCCAAACATTCCCTGTGTGTTTGTACAGTGCACAGTGAGGAAGAAATGATTAAGCAGTGAAATGTTTGAAACCCAGCTAATGCAAGGATTACCATCTATTTAACTCTTTCTTATCTTGAACTGGGAGGTGCTTAATGGCTGGACTTATTGTTCTCCTTTTTTTGACATTAATGAAGAAATCAGAGCATCCAGCTGATTTCCAAAGGTGTCTTAAGAGTGACCTGCTGAATTGATTTATTTGTCCCCTCCTTCCAACATTGTTCCAGACTGGAGCAATGGAGAGCGTGGTATTGTTAGAATAAATACACGTGTGCATGCGTGCTTGCACACACAATACAGGCACACCACCTCTGTCCACACTCAAGCCAGAGTGTATTTAGCCTCTAATAAAAGGATTGAAGGGGCTTGCAGGTAGTCTGCTTAAGAGATATACTCCTAGTTTCTGTTCTACTTTCTCAGTGATTAAGAATCCTTTCAGTAGCAGCCTGCAGCTCCTCTGTATAAAGCAGGCTTTCCAGTTCTAACCTGTATCTTGTGGGCTCAGGTGTTGTTGGAGTACATACCTTACTGTAGTAGATCAAAATCTTATATATTTCTTATTTTTTATAGGTAGAAGAATTATTATTAACTTGCATTTTATGAATTAAGAATAAAAACTCCACTTTTAATGTGAACATCGTGGTGTGTGTCCTTTGTTACCTACTTCCATGATCATATAATTATAGAGGAACATAAAGGTATACAGCATTTTCTGTCATTGTTTTGTTTGGTTTTTTTTTTGCGGTACGTGGGCCTCTCACTGTTGTGGCCTCTCCCGTTGCGGAGCACAGGCTCTGGATGCGCAGGCTCAGCGGCCATGGCTCACGGGCCCAGCCGCTCCGCAGCATGTGGGATCTTCCTGGACCGGGGCACAAACCTGTGTCCCCTGCATCGGCAGGCAGTCTCTCAACCACTGTGCCACCAGGGAAGTCCACTGTCGTTTTTGAAAAATCAGGTCATATTGTGTCTCTTGCTCTTCTCAATAAATGCATGAGGGAAATCCTTCTAAAGCTATTACAGATCCAACTTCTATTTAATTTGTACCTGGCATTCATTGGTATGGCTGTGCCTCAGTGTATTCAACCATTCTCTGTTAATGGGCATTCATTTAGTTTCCTATTTTTTCACACTATAAACAACACAACTTTCTAGGAGAGGTAATAGTAACATGGATGGTGAAATTGAACTGCTTGGATTAGAATCCTGTTAACACCACTTACCAACTGTTTGATCTTGGGCAAGTTACGCAGCTACTCTCTGCCTCATTTTCCTCCTCTCAAAATGGAAAGAATGAAAGTATTTACCTCCTATGTCTCTTCCACAGCAAAATTGAACACTTGCCTAGCCTTAGGGCAAGAATAATTCAGCTCACCTGTTCAGCTCTCTAGTTGGAGGAAGGAGTCAAGGTAGACCTTCAGGCTGCGTCCTTCTTGGGTGGGTGGGATGGGCCTTCCAAGGATCCTGTTTGGAGCCTCAGGACTCAGAGCTGTGTGTGTTTGGGATCGAGTGGGGATTCCATCCAGATTTCCTCAGGTCTTCCCATCCAGGTCTTACCTTCACATAGGCAGAGCCCAAAGCCTCCCTTCCCCACTCCAGGCCTGCCCAACCACAGCAGGTGCTCCCTACTTGGATTTGCATTGAGAGGGGAGGGCAGTAGGAACACCGCAAGCCACCATCTTCCTGAAATCCTGTCCAGAAGAAAACTACCTACCTAGACTTGGCCTCATAGAAATATATTTTTCTGCTTAACAAATTAAAAATGAAGTATCTACTCTCAATCCTGGATAATTCAATCGGAATAGACCTTGATGGTTAGAAAGTTGTGATGGCCAATTCTTGTAATACTATGCAAGACCTAGGATTACTTGTACATGTGCTAGTATCATCGGAATAGATGCTTAATTAAAAAGAAAAAGAGGGCTTCCCTGGTGGCGCAGTGGTTGAGAGTCTGCCTGCCGATGCAGAGGACGCAAGTTCGTGCCCTGGTCCGGGAAGATCCCACATGCTGCGGAGTGGCTGGGTCCGTGAGCCATGGCTGCTGAGCCTGCGCGTCCGGAGCCTACGCTCCACAGGAATGTTTCTTGTGTTGAATTCTGTCTCTCCTCCCCACCAGGTATTTTGAGCTGGCATCCCTATTAATGTTACTATACGTCTCTGTTACTTTTCATTGACATTGTTCATTTGAGAGCATCTTCTTCTGAATGACATAAGGCCTCCCCTGGCTCTATCCACAGTGATGATATATTTTCACATTGCTGAAAGCTTAGTATTTCTGGACAGGAGCAGAATGACTTAGCTGAGGAAGGTTCTAAAATTTAAAAATATATGAAACATATCGATCTCAAATAATGATTAAGAAAAAAGTCATTGTTTAGGGAATTACTGTTTACTATGTTCTTTTGTTTCCACTACTTCAAATTATGTGTTTTTACCTGAACACCAAAGCAATACTTGCTAATTGCAGAGAGCTGGAAGATACATACAGAAAAGTAAAAAGATTAAAGTAAGCCATCAGGTGTGGCTATAAAGGAGTAGCAGGAGGAAGTTTTTTTGGCATGATGGTACCACCCTGTAACTTGATTGTTACAAGAATCTATACATGTGTTAAAATTCACTTTACCGTATGATAATTGAAAAACAAAGTTAAACAAAAATAGAACTATCTATAATTCTTCCACCTAGCTTTAATCGTTTTTAACATCTTGGTGTATTTCCGTCTCCTATTTCTATGAATACAACTACAGATGCATTTCTCTTTTACAAAATTGCTCTTATACGTTTATGTATATACTGACTTTAAATATCTTAAACATTTTTTGTATCATCAAATATTATTTTGAAATATCTTTACATGGTTGGAAAATGTTCTATCATGAGATGTAGCTAATTTACTTAACTATTCTCTTACTGTAGTATATTTCCACAATTGAGTGTGCAAAAAAAGTTAATTTAAAAATAAATGCTTAACTTTCACTCCTACTAGAATTATCCTCAGAAGAAAATCCTTTTCTCACCATGAGCTACAAAGATCTGTTGCTTCTGCAGCCTCAGCTCACGTCACTCACCCAGCCACAGCAGTGGCCCTTCAGCCCCCAGAACTCACTGGGCTTCCTGGTTTTGGAGCTGGGATGCTTCTCTTCTTTCCATCCCGCCTGGCCTCCGCCTCTGTCCTCTTCCTCTCTCTCCAGTCGGCAAGGCTGACACCTTTAAGCTTCAGCTTAAAAGTTCCCTCACAAAGTGGTCTCCCTTGAACACCCAGTTCCCTGCCATTCCTCTCTTCTCTCACACAGCACTCTCTCCTTTTTTCCTTTCCTATCACTTCCCACACATGGTGATTATATTTTTACATTTACTTGTTTCATGTCAGTCTCTCCCTTAATGATAAGCTCCATGAAGGGTATGGACCATGTCGTTTTTGCTAAATACTGCATACCCGCTGCTTAGCACAGTGCCTGCTACATAGTGGGGACTCAGTAAATCATCGATGGCTGGCTGAGTGGCTGAGTGAACCGAATGAAGAGCTGTCATCCTCTAGTGACACAGACCTAATGATTACAAAAATATGTTGGGAGAGCTTACATTCAGACTTTAGTATTTTTAATTAAATTGACAGTAAGTGGCATTGAAATCGGTAGGTGACCATCAGTGTAACTTAATTTAATAAAATGGGTTGAGATCCTATTATTCTGCACTGGAGTGAGTATTTTAAATTCTAAGGAAAGGCTTTTTCTCACTTGCAGTTCTTTTCTGTGTTAATTTTATGCCCTACTCCTCACCCCTACTCTGTCTTTCTCTCTACATACACACACGCGCGTGCGCGCACACACACGTTTGCCTATGTATATCTATATCTGTATTTTTTAAGTCACCATTGCTTTTAAAGTTCTCAATTTTTTTGGAAAAGAAAAGCTTTACATTTTTTTCCCGTCAACCACCTTCTCCCTTTTTGTTCTTCTTTCCTTTTTTGTTGTTACCTTTTTTCTATTCTTCCCATACACACACACATACACACCAAATTCTGTCAACACTCTAACTCCATTTCTCTTCCTTTGAACTGTTTAGAAGATTTAAAAATTGTAGCTGAGTAATTAAATTGAATACTAGGTAAAATTTGGCACTACGTTACTGTGTGCAGGTTTGCTTGTTTTGTTTTTTGTTGTTGTCTGTTTACTTAATAAATCACTTAGTATTTTTCGCCAGGGGAAGCCAGAAGTCAACCATCACTGCAAAGCATAAAATAGATCCTATCCAGGGCGAACATTTGGGTGTGGAGGGAGCAGTATCTGACATTAAATCACATAACCTGTTTCTACACTTCAATTCCTTCAGTCTTTTACTAACGCTTCCTAGAAAATCTTAATTGTCTAATTCAAAGTGGATCAAGGACCTAGAGTTAAAAGGTTTGGATTCCTGCTACTTCCCAAGCAGGTGAATGGATCATTCCCATTCTTGTGATTGTTAAGCCCATTTCTAAGCTTGGTAGTCATCAAAGCAGGTTAAATCAGGTTCTTTCTCCAAGGACATCCTATCCACCTAGATAAGACCAAGGAAAGGAGGAACGATCACTCTGATTTCCAGTGAGAATCGGGAGACAACAAAAAGGTAATGAACATCATTTTTACTGAGGACTTTTTCCCCTCAAAATGAGAAGAAAAAAAAAGGTGAATATATAGCCACCTTTAGAAACTTCACTTTCACTTTAAAGTGACGAGGAAACCAAATGGCTAGAAATGTTAAATCCAAGTTAACCCTTAAAGATAAGATAATTGGATACATTGTAAATGAAAAATATGGCATTAGAATATTTTTTAGGTAATTAAAAAAGAACTTTTATCTTTCTGTTAAGTCACTGTGGCTAGAAAATGCAATTTCTCAGCTGTCTTACCAAGATTCCAACCAATTCAGGAACTATCCCAATAAAACACCATCCTAATTATGACATAGCTCAGGTGGTGTGAATAGCAGTGTTAAGCCGCAGAGAAGTGGCTATTGCACAAGTGGCAGCAGGGAGATAGCGGTGTCAATAGGATTCAAAACTTGGATTAAGGGTCGCAAGTCCATGCTTTTACTGCTTTCCTTAAGATACGTGGTTTTAAAAAAAAATTGTTTCGTATCAGACTGTTTAAAACAAACAAACCTTATTTAGTTTGCTAGATTTTTTTCCTGGTGTCTGGAACTATGCCCTCATTTATTGTGGCTTATTCAAAACAGCATATTTTAAAGCAATAATTAAAGTACAGATGATCAACAAGGCTAAATATATATGCTATGCTAATCTTTGTACAGTGTTCTGAGAAATCAATGTTGTTGTTCTCTTTTGTTAGTGGCTGAAAGTAGTTAAGAAATATTTTCATTAAAACCTGGCTGAGGGTTTCCCTGGTGGCGCAGTGGTTGGGAGTCCGACTGCCCATGCAGGGGACGCGGGTTCGTGCCCCGGTCCGGGAAGATCCCACATGTTACGGAGCGGCTGGGCCCGTGAGCCGTGGCCGCTGAGCCTGCGCGTCCAGAGCCTGTGCTCCACAACGGGAGAGACCACAACAGTGAGAGGCCCGCATACCGCAAAAAAAAAAAAAACACCTGGTTGACATTCATTACTCTAAGAAACAATGAAGGGGCAGAGGATAAATATCCTTTGGCTTTTGTGTGGTTATCATTGGTTCTCTCTAAAACGTGATGGACAAAATACTACAGAGAGGTACGAATCTATTTCTTTGTGCTCCAGTCTGATGAGGGTATGGGGCAAGATTTAGAAGAACTTGGAGCTTTAAAACTCAAACTAAGGGCTTCCCTGGTGGCGCAGTGGTTGAGAATCCACCTGCCACTCCAGGGGACACGGGTTCGAGCCCTGGTCTGGGAAGATCCCACATGCCGCCGAGCAACTAGGCCCGTGAGCCACAACTACTGAGCCTGCGTGGCTGGAGCCTGTGCTCCGCAACAAGAGAGGCTGCGATAGTGAGAGGCCCGTGCACCACGATGAAGAGTCGCCCCCACTCGCTGCAACTAGAGAAAGCCCACACACAGAAACGAAGACCCGACACAGCCAAAAATACACAAAACAAAACAAACTCAAACTAAATGTATTATTTATTAAGCAAAGGCTAAACAAAACCAATGTTTGTGTTCTAGACAAACGTTCTAAATAACAATCCCTTCTCCCCCACTAAGGCTCACAAGATAGATGCAGAGCCTACCCCAGATCCTCATGGGTGATTTTATTATAAAATACACTCTCACAACCATTGCCGCCAAATGTCTGATTTTTTACCTTGAGCAAGACAAAAAAAAAAAAACCCACCATTGTTAGAGGAAAGGAAAGTATTCGTCCTGATCCTAGCAGAGCTGCTTTAGGGAAGAAAACACACACACGCGCACACACACACACACACACACACACACAATGTGTGTATAGGATGCTAATCAGGCCTACTCAGAAAAGCCCTAATTAATGTAATTAAAATCTGTCAGATCAAACTGATTAGCCTGATACTCAAGCCGGAGTAGAGGGAGTGGGGCTCCTGGGGGGAGGGGAAGCAGGGACCGCTAAGGTGGGGTTAGTTTTCAGTAGAAGGAGGTGGTTGGTCTCCAAGGTGATCAAAGCAACTTGTCTTTCATTTCCATGGAATAAGGACAGTGGGCTCCTGGCCACAGATCTAGTTTCCTGTGTCTCTAGTTCCTGGCACGTCCTAAACCATTCAGGTGGGAGAAGCAGGTCCTTTCTGGGCTGATGGAAGGCAGTGGAAAAGGCTGCTTGTCCTCCCTCTTTGACAGCAGAATACAAACACATGAAGCATTTTGCATCTCCTGGCAATCCCCTGTCGCAGTCTTTGGCCATGACCACTGACACACCAGCAGGAAGGAGACAAAGGCCATGTCATGTGATCGTCCCGATAGGGCTGTTGACACAGGCCTCTTGCAGAGCCGCTTTGGGGGGGTTGTGGGAGAGCTGCTCTGCACTGGGTGAGGGAGAGCTCTGCTCCGGGCGGCTCCTTCAGAGGTCCGGAGGGGAACTCCAGGCCGCTTGAGTGGAAAAGTGAGTATTTCATCAACAGTGGGGGAGAGGCTTATTCTAGCCAAATTAAAGAAGAATGAAGGACAAGTAAATTCAGGGTTCAGAAATTCTCTGAGCTTCTAATTGTGTCCTGAGAATATATTCTTTCCTATAGAGGGAAGATGACATTCTTCCTAATAACAGTTTTTCTGAAGTTTCAAGTAAGATCATCATAGGTACTTTTCACTTTTTTACTGATGAAGAAGTTTGAAAAGCAACACTCATTAAGAGATTGACGATCACCATAGGAAGTGACCTATATGATCTTTCCTTGTTTCTTAAACTAATAAATACAGAGGACCAAGTGTCCCAGGTTTTCTAAATTCTTTATGCACATTGCATCTATTTTGATTTCTCTGCTAACACCTATATCAGAAATACTAGGAAAGGAAAAAAGAATAACTAGTGGAGGTGAGGGAAGAATTTGGAGTCTTAATTTGTTTCCTTAATCCTAAGTACTACACATAGTGTACCCCTCATTTTTAGTCACAATTTATGCCATTTCTTTAGTTTTTGAGGACAGTGAGAGAAGTAGTTAATTTGGGTTTTATTGGCATAGTACATTTTAAAAATAGTCTTTAGCAGTGAAATAGGTCTTTGTGGAAATGGCTGTCAAGAGACAGACACGTGGATAGTTGGTCTAAAGGTAAATTGAGAATTGCATATCTTCTTTTCATTGTGTGTGTGGCTTAGCTAATCACGCAAGAGTAGGATATAAAGAGGTAAATCTTTGTTATGGAAAATTCACTGGGACTTTCCAAGGGGGAAAATGTGTATTAGGATGACCACTTCTGTCATCCTTATCTTCAGAGTTACATTTCGCTACAACCTCTCATAATAGTTGCACCAAAGGAATTAGAATTACATGAACCTTCACTAAGAAAATTATTTATGGTAACGGAGAGAGTAAGAGCCAGGAGTTGAGAACCCTGGATATTGTCAGTTTTTCCTGTTGATAAGCCAAGTGTGAACCAATCCCAACCCTCTCTGATCCTTGGTTTCCTCAGAGCTGAAACACGGGAGCTGGTTAGAAGAACTGCACAGTTCTAAAAGTCTGGGGCATTTTAATAAATAAATTCAAAGTAGAGGGAGGGTCTTTTTTTTTTTTTTTTTTTTGGGCTGTGTTGGGTCTTCGTTTCTGTGCGAGGGCTTTCTCTAGTTGTGGCAAGCGGGGGCCACTCTTCATCGCGGTGCACAGACCTCTCACTATCGCGGCCTCTTTTGTTGCGGAGCACAGGCTCCAGATGCACAGGCTCAGTAGTTGTGCCTCACAGGCCCAGTTGCGCCGTGGCATGTGGGATCTTCCCGGACCAGGGCTCGAACCCGTGTCCCCTGCGTTGGCAGGCGGATTCCCAACCACTGCGCCACCAGGGAAGCCTGGGAGAGTCTTTTTTTTTTTTTTTAGCTGTAAAACTTCAGATTTGGCACTTCTTAAACAGCTTATGCCAGAAATTCTGAAATGTTGCAAATAGCAAATGAGTGCTATGCCTTTGTTTATATTTTATTTGGTATGAAAAACCAGAATTTGGAAAATGCCTCTCCCCTTACCAGACTTCTGATGGCACGGGCTCTGCATCTCTCAAAAACAACATCTCTGGAAGAAACAATGTGTGAGTGGACCTGGGCAGGATTGGGGCGCTCAGAGCTGACCACACTGCGTTATCCTGATATCAGCAGTTTAGCTGCTGTCCACGGCCGTACTGATCAGGCTAGGCCAAGCCTATGTTTGACTCAGCCCCCTTTTCTCGAAATTTCACAATTTTATGGCTCTTCTGATTGCACTGATATCCTTGAAAAAGACAGCTTAGTTAGTTAGTGAACCTGCAGTAAAGTGTGGCTGCCTGGTCAGCACAGGGTCTTATCAGGAGGGAAATGCGTTTTATGGAATAGTGAAGGCCAGGCTGTAGGGGAAGTCTTTTCTCTCTTCCCTTGGTGTTACTTTTGTCTTGCTTCAGAGTTGACCTTTTCCATTCCTTAGTATTTTAGAGCTCTTTCTTTTCTAAATGTGAGGGAAAGGCTTTCCAACTGTCTGTTAGCACTTCTGGGGCAGCATAGTACCGGGAAGGGCGGGTGAGTTGTACAGACACTGATTCTGGAAAGCAAACTGGTTGCAGCCCTCCAAAGCTGACCATGCTATACCTCTACTGTTTCTACCAAAACGAGCTCGGCAACAACTGGTGAAATCTATAACCTCATTTACCAATAATCCTTAGGTGGCTGCCCTAATTTTATGCGTTATTTCTAGACGGATTTATCTTCCATGCATACCCTTAGTAAATAAACACTTCCTTTACTCCCCAGTCCTTTTCCCCCAACCTGAAGCCCTGGCCTCCACACTGTCTCCTGGCTACCTCTCTTCTCCCTACTTCCCACTCCTTCAAAGTTTGGGCCAAAGTAACTTCCTGACATAGTTCCCACAATTCTGTAAGTGGCCTTCGTTTCTGCCAGAGTAGATGGGAGAAAGGCCGGCGTTCTTCCCTTCCTTTCCACCCCTGTTCTCCAGCCATGGCTGCTGGCATCCATCCTTGGTGCCACCATCCCCCACCATAGTTGTTGAGGCTCGGCTCAGAGGACACTTTCTCTGTCACCCTCCCCTGGTCACCCACCCCTCCCCGGTGTGGCCTCTGTCACATCCTGCCTAGGACGGTATGCGCATGCGCATATGCACATGCGCGGTACCACAACGAATAGTAAACTTCGGTCCTGAAACGGTGTCCGAATTTATCTGGGCGTCTTTCTCAGTGCCTGGCGCAGGTAGGCCTGCTATAACGGTCTGCTGAACGAATGAATATAGGAAAGAATGACGAATGACTGCCTTGACCCTTCAATTCAATTTGGTCCCTTTTCCTGATCCTCTGTCTTTATTTCTTGTCTTTTGGCCTTGTTAACGCAAATTGAGGTGATCAAAGATTTCAAACACACACTTCTCTCCCCCCACTAAACTTTGTGCTGCTTCTTTAATTCTCCTACAAGTGCAAAATAATAAATTACTTGAAATTCCGAACTGTTACGATTTGGTGGAGAGTAAGGTAGGAGATGGCAGTGAATAAGGAGCGCTCGTGCTAGTCTCAGCTGCAAGACTGGTGTGGTGTGAACTTGGAGAAGTCGCCTAACCTTATTGGGTCTCTGTTTCCACTTCCGTACAATGAGGGGATTGGACTGCCGCAAAGTGATTCTCGGGCATGGACCTTGGACCCCTCAGGTTGCGTCCCCAGTCAGATTTCTGCTTTTATCTATATTCCAGTTGCTCAGAGCACTGTAAGATTTCGATAGGTTTAATAGAAGAAAAAAAAAGCAGAGGTGGTTCCACTACTAAAAAAAAAAAAAAAAAAAAAATGTTTGGATACTATACTACATTATCTCTAAGGTTCCATACAGAATTCTAAAACTGTGTGATTTTAAGAGCGCATGAGAAAAGCTTTACAAAAATTAAAATGAAAGCCTGAAAGAGAATTATTACAGGAATTTTTTAACCAGAACTATTTATGGTACTTCAGAATATAAAACGTTGAGGCTCTTTTTAAATTGTTCTTTATTATTTTGCAAAAACAGATGAGCTTATTTGAAAATAATGTATATTCTTGAGCTGTCATCTTTCCAGGCATGCTAGGTTTTTTCCCTTCATCCATTTCAGCTACAAAGACAAAACCTCCCTACCTACAGAAGGCTGGGTATGGACTTGCTAGTTTCGTGTGATAAATTTAGTACAAAGTTACACCTTCAAAAACATATGAGTCAGTACTTAGGTGATTTCAGTCATTCATCTTTTCTCTTTTCTTGAGGGAAAATAAAGCAAACCAGTATACTCACACCTAAGCTATTGAGAGAAACACTTTGCCCAAGTTACAAATGAAAACATTTTTAAAAAGTCACGTCCTTAAAGAATTGTATACTTTTCATTCTTATAATCCAATGATAAATTGTACTTAGAAAAAAATTTATAAAACTATATTTGGAAGAGGTAAACTCATAAAGTCTTTACATCAGATTGGGTGGTTTTCCTGCGATACCTGTAGTGTTGTATCAGTTTTCAAAAAAAAAAATTCTTCTGGAAAATTCAGATTTCATCTGTCATAAGACCACAATGCTGTCTATTCAGTTTGTGTATTCTTTGCACTTAAAACCTTTGGGCCCAACTGAAGAGAAACTTAAGAAAGGTCAGAAAGCAAAAAAGTTCCCTTAATTATACCTGGGAGTAAAAAGCATGGTAACAAGAAAATGTGACATGTAATATGGCCCTTGTTAATCGTTAACTCTTTGAGTTGGACCTGGCTCCTTAAACAAACATAACCACGGTGGGATGGGTCCTCTTTCCCCTGTAGACCCAGGCTTAAGAACTAAGCTGGAGGATAGAGGCGGCCTCTTCCCCAGACTTAGAGAGTGGACTCGCAGCAGGAGGGCTTTCACTGTCTCTTCAAACAGGAAGGGAAGGGATCATGTTACTTCAACTGCTATTTTCACATAAAGAAGGCAGAGAAGGGGGACCGGTTCTGTAAATGTCTTTCAGATCAGAGGGTAGCTGACCTGGCTTTCTCAGCTGTTACTTTGCTTGTTTAACTGACCCGTTGTCTGAACAGGTGTGTGGTACAGCAAAGTGTTGCTTAGGATAGCTGGCATAACTTTCTTTTCCGGGCTAGAAGTAGACCACAACATGGCTTGTCCAGGAAGATTCTGGAGTCTGAACTCTTGAAGGGGGAAATGATGCTGAAACCTGAATTTTTTTTATAGAAGGCAAAAATTATTTTTGAAAAGGTGAGTGGGTGGCCTCTGATGGTTGTACTGTATTTTGGGAATGATGTAGCCTTTAGAGTTTCCAAATAACAAGTTTTTTTCTTTTTTTTAATATATAAATTGGATAATTAAGATTTACATTTTTAAGAAAATTAACATTATGCTAAGTGAAATAAGCCAGACACAAAAGGACAAATATTGTATGATTCCACTTATGTGAGGTACCTAGAATAGTCCAATTCACAGAGACATTAAGTAGAATGGGGGTTACCGAGGACTGGGGCTGGGAAGGAATGGCGAGTTGGTGTTTAGTGGGTTTGAGGATCATGAAAAAGTTGTGGAGATGGATAGCAGTGATAGTTGCACAACAGCGTGAATATATTTAATGCCACTGAACTGTGCACTTAAAAATGGTTAAAATGATAAATGTTATGTATATTTTGCCCAATTTTTTAAAAAAAATTAGCTATCATAAATATTGTTCAAAGACATTTTTATTATAAGATATACCAAAGGAAGCCTGTAGAAATTTGGTTCAGTTGACTTGGAGATTAGCATGACTAAGACAAAACCAGTGGCTTGGTTTTGTTTTGCTTTTTAAGTGAACTGAGTCTTCGGGTAATATTTTTTACTTCATAGAAGCTTTTCCACGTCCCATGTGTTCGAGGCATTGTCTCCTTGAATTTCTAGTGAACCAGATGCCTTTTATCTCTTTTATGCTTTATGTGCTTTACATTTAATTAACACTTCTAAAAATAATTATCAACTTGACGTTAATCATATATACTTTACCTCATCAGACCATCACAGCAAAATATCCAACGTATTAAATTCAATAGTTATTTTGGATCCATGGTTGGAAGACAGACTGTCTCCTGCCTGTTAGCCATTGATGACGATTTGGGGGGATGGCAGATTTACACCCAAAGACTTCTTAACTAGCTGTGTTTAAATCATATAACTTTAAAAATTCATAGTGATCATCTAGAGGTTATTAAAACCTAAACATTTGAACATATTATTATTTTCTACAAATTTACACCTTAATTTAAAGGGATTGTTTTGAGTGAAACTTTATTTTAATTAAATTTGAGTTTTAGAACAAATGTATTCTTTTATTTTCTTCAGTTTAGGCAAACTGGACCCAATTTCCCTTCCTGCTTCCCCTGGTGATTTTATATACACCAGTTTTAAGAGCATGGAGACTCCCTTCTTCTGTCCTCTTCCTCCCTCCCCAATTAAGAAAAAGCTTTTTGCAGTCTAGGATCAAATAATCTAATTTCAATTTGTAGTCAAAACATCTTTGAACCTGACAGAGGTAAGATCTCTTCCTAAAAACTAAAACTCGCTTCGAAAATTAAAATTAAGACAACCAAATTCGAAGGAAGCAGAAATGCTAAGTCGTAAGTAATTTCTTTTGAGGAGCAGTCTCCCCTTTATATGTATTTTTCCCCCTGTGTTTTATTTACAATTTAAAAAATAGAGAACACTGTTGCAACCCAGACTATACATATATATTCTGTTCTATCGTATCCTGATTCCTTTAACCCTTTTAAATACACTTTTAATGAGCACCGAAGGATGCTGACAAAGGTTGAAAACGCTAGCGCTCTAAAGAGGTTTGCTTGTTTTCACTGAGACCTAGCTCTTGAGTAAAAGGGTTGAAGTTGAAATTGGGTTCCCTGAACTGAGAGAGGCTCCCTGAATAAAAGTGTCTTGGCTAATGTCCTTTTTTATGGTTTATTTTAGCAGTAGCACCAGGCCTCCCCCAAATGTTTACAATCCCCTGTTTGGGTAGAAAGTTCATGCCTTCGAGCATCCTTAGCCCCTGGTTTACAGAGTGGTGAGGTAGTTTGAATGAGTGTCTAGAGTACAAAGGTTATGAACTACTTGTAACAACTTCCAGAATAAAAGCCCCTCTTTGGTTTCACTGCAGAGCTTGATCATTGGGTTGGTCTCTTTTTTTTTCATGGAGACTAAATTCTTGGATCACAGGTCATCTGCTGGAAGCATCAGTCTGCCTACTGCTTGGTGAAGTGGCCCGAAGACTGATAGTGTTTCAGGTAGCTGTCATTATTCGATTGCAGCAGACAAATACAGAACAAGAGCATCTAAAAGTTTTTACACAAACAATTATGTATAGAGAAAACTGAAGGAAGACACAAACTCAGATATTTTACAGAAAGGTTTTTAAATGTTTTTTGACCAAGTAGATGATTTGCCTCTTATTCTTCTTATAAATAATTTAAGATCTTTTGTGTGTATGCCTGGTTATATTTTTGCTCTAAACTGAAAATCAAATTGCTACTTGTTCCCTTCTATCTGTCTGTCTCTCACTTAAAACTAATTCTGAATTGTGCTAGTGGGAGGGGAGTGTGTCTTCAGTTCTTCAGTGGTATTCAGTTTTCTTTCAAGATATTCTTCCAAGAATATGTTAAGTATTTAAAAGACTATTAAGTGAATAATAAGCATAGCTCTTCAACTTCTGTGCTTTGCAAACCAGTATATGAAAGACTTGGACATTTCAGCCTAAGAAGATAAGTGTCAGATTAATATATAAGCTTTAAGAAGATAAGGACCACGTGCATTTTAACTTCTTCAGGTAGAGCTAAGAATAGCTACACGAAGCTTAATCAATTATTTTATGCTAATTGTAATGAATCATACCTGTAGTTTCTAAGGAGAAAGGAGAGAGAAGCTTAGTTTAATGCTTTTCAAACTTTTCTATGCCAAGAAAAGGTATACATTTCTTTTGTCTTTATGGGACGAGTGTTTATGTGTTCCTTTATAAGCAAAAACACACTACTTACTGATCTTTTCACAGAGGAGACATATATTTTGAATTCGTAGTGAAGATAGGGTTCTGACATCTCCATACACACCATTTTACTTAAGATACTACCATAAATATTGGCACGTGGTTTATACGCTTAGAACAAAATATACTGAAATGATCCCTACTTCTTTTGGATTTGTGACCTGGGCTTCATCAGCTAACCAGCACTTCTCAGTCCTGGATTATCTGAGCCAAGGAAGGAAACCATTCACATCCAGGATGGCTCTGCCAGGGCTTCCCAACAATGAATGGGTTAGGACTTGGTTCACCGCACCCAAACTGCTCACCCTCCCCTGGGCGTGGGTACCTTTGCAGAAGGGGTTGTCGTGAAGGATGATCTTCCCACTCAGCACTTCTTGGTTCAAAACATGCCATGGAGTACTGTTCAACAGTTATAAATCACCGCCAGTTGAACTTTCCTAGTACTCTGGCGGGTAGGAGACTGGGCGGACAGCCTTAAATATATATCAAGTAATACCCTACTCTGCAGTTTGCTGAAACAAACTGTTTTTCAAAAGAATTTTTTTTCATTTAGGTATATTTTTGTGAACAAAATGCTATTGTTACATTGGGAGGGTACATACACACATGTCCTGCATTATTATATATATGGGATGTTTTATTAATCTGGTTAGCAACCTGGTTCACAATTATGAGTAGTTGTCTATACATCTTTTATATTTTATTTACTTGTTAGAACATTTTAAGTGCAAAATGTTTGTCATTAGGATGTCTGAAATCTTAAAAAAGAAAAGAAAAGAGAAGAAATATGTGTCCCTTTGAAAATCCTACAGATTAGATTATCAGCACAGCTAATACTTCAGGGACCTTGTGTCTCCCTAACTTGCCAATATCTATTTGTTGAGTGTTGCAAGAGTTTGCTAATTAAACAATTCAGGAGGTGTTTTGAGTGGAGTTTGTGGACATTTCACCAATTAAACAATTTATTGCTGCAGTTGAAAAAAGTTAGCTGGTGTTTATTAACTAACTTTCTTGCCATGTTTATGGAGAATCATTAGTGCAACTTCTGGTCCCCTGACTCGCTTTTAAAGGGTTCATAGTCATTATTGACACTTTAGTTGCCAAGGTGCCTGTTATCATTCCAAGCACAGCCAACACTTTGCTGAATTTGCAAATTTAAGTTAGGTCATAAGACTCTTTTGACTGAGAGGCCAAATAAAATTAAATCTGTATATATGAGAAGAGGATTGGGTGAGGGTCATTCTTAAGAACAAACATCAAATTTTTCACTCAGGGAAAAAACTCGATGTTTCCGATATAAAGGTAGAAATTGTATTTAAGATGAAAAGAAGACCCTTTCAAGCTAGGAATGTCCATATCATAATTCTTAACAGATGAAGCTACCAAGCAGTTTTGTTTCATTAGTTAAGTGCAAACTTCCATCACCAACTCTGTTGTCACAGCCCAGCAGGATTTAGGACGTTGGCTTCCTACTCCAATGTCCAGTGAGGGCTCAGCAGTCACGTGGAGAAAGCACAGGGCATTTGGACTGGCCCACAGACCCCTAAGGGTTTAAGGGTGGTTTCTCGTCTCTACCTTCCTGCCGCCACTCCTATACAGGTGACTGAACTCTAACTAATTGGCCATTCCTAAAATGCAATTAGTAGGAATATTAATCCAGGCTTGACAAGAGTGGAAAAACTGTCTCATTCAGCAGATACCATATCTAATCTGCTCCAAGGTGTATAAACTTGCTTGGGCTTGAATCCCTTAGACCTAATAGCCCGTTTTATCAGCCGTACATGAACCGCTCAGAAGCAACAAGAGAAGCTCCTGCAAAGGAAGTGGGTTTGAGTCTACTTGCCCTTTGTTGTGGTCAGTAAAGGAACTACTTGTGCTTTTTAATTAGAAGGGTGGGACCAGAGTCTTCTTAATTGCAATTTGAGCTATAATGTAAAACATTTAAAGAAGAATAATTTTTTTTTTAAGAAATTCATTTACATTCTCTCTTTTCTTTGAGTGACTTCTCATTTTACATGTTTTACTTAACCCCTCCACCAGAATATATTCAGCTTTCTCACCTCGGAATACATTTGTGAAGCTGCAACGCTGCTCGTGTTGCTTATTTAGTTTGTGAAGGTGCCCAAAGCGTGCAAAGCCCTGGCTGGTAAGAATGCAGAAACGCTGGGTGTGCCCTTTGTTCTTGGAATGGGGATTCAAAAGTGCCCACAAAGTATGAATTCAGCAGTGCACATTTGGAATAGTCAGAAAGGGTTCATCAAAAATTGCAGACAGCTGCTTGTGCTAAGTAGGATTTATCCTTAGAACTAGACAAGGAAATTTGTATTTCCTGTTTTAATTAGAAGGGACTTTCACAACATAAGAATAAAAGGCATGGTTTACCCCAGAGACACGCATCTGCTTTATATAAAAATAAATGCATTATAAGTGTGAGAAATTGCTTGAAGATGGCCATGATGTTGAGAATATGCTGTGTATTTACTTTATAGTCATCTGAGGTTTTCTTTTCCAGTAAGGTTAAGAACCTCAAGAATTTTTATGAGTGGTTTAGAGAAAAGCATGTTCAAGCACTCTTGTTAAAGTTATATTTGCACAGAAAGGTGAAAAGAAGCTTTTTACCTCATACACCTGCCAAATATATTCACATAAAGGCAGCTTTTTCTTGTAGACCTTGAGAGGAGGCAGTGGTTCTTAATTTTTCACCACAATTGTTGGTTTGGGATGCATACTGAATAGAGTATAAGTCGATAGGAATGTGTGTGTGTGTGTTCTGATTTTGTAGGATGATTTACTGGTTTGTTGCACAATATTGATTTTTCTTTTTAATAAATCAGCTTTACATATATCTATGCCAAATTCACTGTGTTACAAAGAAAAACATGTCAAAGAACCATTTAAAATCATTTGGAGTGACAGGATTCCTACCAGAACCATAAATCGTCTTTTAAAATGAAACTAGATATAATAATCATTTGGTCCTTGGTTCCTGCTCTATATAAAACCCAGTTTTCGTCTCTGTGCTTCTCTTACTCTAAGAAAATATGCCTTAAACCTTAGATAATTTGTTTTCTTTTTAAGTAAACAAATATAAAGGAGATGGGAGGGGCAGAGTGTGCTGAGGCCCCAGGATGGACCTTGGATGGTCATGCCTGGGAGGGCTCTCACAGTCCTTTCCCCAACTCCATCCTTGGGAGTGATGCGGCCGTGGTCCACACACAGGGATGCCAGTGGTAGGGGCACCTGGGGTAAGCTCCTCCCACAGTCATGCATCAGCCTTGGACCAGCGTCCTTCTCTCACGTGAGCCCCTTCCCCTCTTTCTTGCTGCATTCTACCCCAGCCCCAATTCAGAACCAGAAATTCCAGAAACTCTGAAATTCTTTGTTCAGCCCTTGCTGTTAAAAGTAGGTAGAACATGATGCAAATTAATTTATAGTCTTCCTCTCTTGCCGCATGCTGGTTCCTCCTTGGGCAGCAGCACTTCTGGGTTGTATAGGTTTACATTCTTAAAATGCCTTGTGACTTTTCCTCGCCTTGGCCCCTCCTTACATTACATACCGTCGTGCAGCAATATCTGGCAAAAGTTCTTTCCCACTCTCAGATGCACTTCTTAGAACAGCCTCAGGGCAAGTGATGCTGGCCTCCGTTTGCTTCCGTCTCAAGTGAGTAGCTAACCCATCTCTAACTCCATCTCCATCACGTCACTGTTCCTGCTCAAGAGATCACCACGCTCAAAAATCACTTAGTGAACAAAATTTAAATTTATAGCATTCAACTTCTCCATCCACTCATTCAGTAATTCTCTTGTCCAACAAATATTTCTTGAGTACCTACAAGTACCAAGCATAGTTCTAAGTGCTGAGGACTAGAGGTAAAAAGACAAAGAACAAAAGCAAAAAATACATTCTGTAACTTTAATGGGGATTACATTCTAGTGGGATAGACAGATAAATCAATAAACAAACAAATTAATTAATGCAATTCCAGATTTTAATGAGACAGTGATCATGACAGTAGAATTAAAACAGTGCAAAGTGCTAGAGAATGATGAGTTAGGGTGCTATTTCTAGACAAAGGTAGATAAGAAAGCTCTCCCTGAGGAGGTGGCATCTGAGTATAGACTGCAATGAAATGAGTGAGCGATCCATACAAGGTCTGGTGAGAGAAGAGCACAGATTCAAAGGTGAGAATGATTTTGTTTGTTAGAGAAACGGCAAAAAGACAGTGTGGCTAGAGCCTGGAGAACCAGTGGGAGAGTGAAAGGAGATGAGATTTGAGAGCTAGAACGTGGAAGGTCTTGACTATCATGGTAAGTAAGTAGTTTAATTTCATTCTGAGGATGATGGAAAGCCCTTGGCAAGTTTTATCATTGGAATGACATGATCTGATTTATGCTTTACGAGCTCTCTGAATGTTGGGTAAAGAGTGGATGGTGGAGGACAAGACGGGGAGAAGACCATCTAGTAGACTCTTTCAATAGTCCAGGCAAGAGATGATAGTGTCTGGGGCTAGGGTAGTGCTGCTGGAGGTGGTGAGATGTGGTTGAAGGATTTGGGATATATTTGGAGGGTAGAGCTAGTGAGACAGGCTGATGGACTGGATGTGGAAGGAGGGGATAGAGAGAAATAGGGAAGCATAAATGATTGATGATTCCTAAATTTGATCTTGGTGGATGGAGGTGCCACTCACTGAGACTGGAAGATAGGGAGAAGAGTGATTTGGGGAGGGGAAAATCTATTCTATTTTGGTTTGTTAAGAAGGAGACGTCCATAAAACATCAAAGTAAAGATGTCAAGTAGGTTGCTGGTTAGAGAAGTCTGGTGCTCAGTGGAGTGTTCCCAGCTAGAGATCTAAAATTGGGAGTTGTCAGCACGTAGATGGTTATTTAAATCCAAGCATTAGATGCTGCAGCTGAACCCTAGTTCACGCCACCTCTTAAAGGAGGAAGATGAGAATCCAACAAAGAAGACTAGAAGCAGTGGCTAGTGAAGAAAACAGGAGAGTGTAGTGCTTAGAAGTCAAATGAAGAATTTCCTCAAGAAGGAGTGCACCATTGTGTCAAGTGATGCTCATAGATAAACACGATGAGAACAGAGAATTGCCCACTCATTTGGCAAGATGGAAGCCATTGGTGAACATGTGATTTCAAGTGCAATTGTGGGAGTGAAAACTTGATTGCAGTGGATTGGGGAGAAATTGGGATGAAAGAAAGTAGAGTCTGAAGACACAGATGACTCTCTTGTGTACTGGTAATTATGACAGAAGTGGAACTATATAATTGAAAACGATATGCAAGGGAGGCCAGATCATAGACTCAAAATTGGGTGATAAGGGAAGTCAGAACAGGAGATAAATATCAGAGAGTGAAAAAGTAGGGCAACTCATCATTGGGCTAAAAGATCTGATGTGATTTGAGAAATTTTTGGAGTCAGGATAGTAAAGTCAATATCCTGGGAAGACCGGAGAGGAGGAGATTGAGACAGACGCTTGGAGGAAGGATGCTTCTCGGTTATTCATGATGTGATGCCATTAAGTGGACTGGGAATGGGTGGCTGGGGTAGGAATGAAGGCGAGAAAAGATCAGATGATGTCGGAAGTAACAAGAAGTAACTAGCAAGGAAGAAGGGAGCCAGGTGTGAAAGTCAGTAAGAGGGGGATAGACCAGGGGGTCTGTGGATAATGGCAGCGAGCAGAGGTGTGGCATATGCATGTCGTGTCCTTCAACAGAAGGGATTGGGGGTGGGGAGAAATGATCTAGACGCAGTCACGAGAAGCAAGAAGAATCCCAGACTCAATGCCGTAACTGCCCCTCTCTCCCTACCGCCCCAATTCCTTTTTTTGGTTTTCAGCCAGCGTCCTGAGATTTAGCCAGAACGGTTAACTCGTTCGACTAACCTGGACTGATTGCATTCCAGCAATTCATATCCACCTTGTCCTTCAGAACCTGACTCAAGAGTTATCGCCCCAGCCAGATGTCTGAATTCATCTGCCTTGGGTATGATAATTGTGTCCCTCAGCTCAGTGTTATTTCAAATCTATTTTCCATTATGCAGTTAGATTCTGAGTTCCTCCACTTCATCTCAGTCATCTCTAGCAACAAGCACTGTGGTATAAAGACACACTATTTCTTGTTTGAGTTGAGGGTCTTAATAAGGAAATTGAGGCTCAGAGACATTGACTGATGGGCTTGAAGCTTTCAGCTAATTAGGGGCAGAGGTCTTTGTACATTTCAGAGGCATTGGGAGACTTTAATGATGTCTAACAGGCCAATTCAGCCCTGGCCCATCCATGATCCGTTTCTACTTTTTAGAGAATGGACTTAGAATATAGACCTGTCAAAGAAGAAGTGAAGTGGACAGGCTTTAAAGCAGTTTCAAGATATGGTCAGGAGGTGATCGATCTATCCTGATGTACAACTAACCATCCCATGTCATTTTGCTTATCGGATTGACAAAGATGATAGCTGAAAAATGCCAGTATAGGCAAGGGTGAGGGAAAAACAACTATTGGTGAAGTTGTAAATACATTCATCAGTGTTGGAAAGCAAGTGGGACATATATATTACAATTTAAAAGAAAAAAAAAAACTCCTGGCTCCACTGTCTACATATCTTGTTCTTACAACTCGGGCTATTTATAAAGAGGTTCTTGATCATTTCAGATTTAGAGCTAGCTATAGAATCTTAAAAATATATTTTTGCTCCATCTATTGGGACACATCTCTGTAATGCAGTGTTTCTTTTTATTCTTAAGATCTAAGCAGTATCAAGAGTAATTTTCTATGTCTTTTTGTCCTATAGCATTCATTTTCAATCTATTTTTCTTTTCATAGGGAAGGAGGTTTTCATGAGGTTACTCTGTAGCACAAAAGTTCATATCTTGAAACTGATTTTTCCACAGATTTATACTGCAGAACAGTTTGAGATGCATTTCCAGTCCTCCAGATACCACTGCCAGCACAGTTGCTGTTGGGAGTACAAAAAAGCAGAATCTCAACAATGTATTTGTAATGTGATATGTACCAAAAACCTTGGCCAAATCCGGCCATTTCTAAGAGTGGACTAGCTTTTATATGGACTTGCTCTAACAGAAGTTATTCCTGATAGAAGAAGTTAGGAAGCGCTTTCAAGACCGTTTACACCTCCCCACCTCCAACACACATATCTTTTCTAATTATGGGTTTTGACTAAGTTGTGGCTTGCTGTGGTTAATAGGACGGCTGCTAATGTGTTGGGCCATGTTGATTCTTCCCCAGTTGCCTATGAGGGTTTGGTGGGGGGCACTGGGTGGAAATGAATAATCACTGTTGGCTTCTGTTTTTCAAAGTCAAAGGAAATGGCAGGCCTCCTCCTTCCACCCCCCCAAAAAAACCTAATGAAGATGGATGGATTCCCTCCCACCCAAAGGGCGAAGAGGATGCCCTCCGTCCACAATAAGAATGGCAGGGTGATTCTTGGGTCCCGGCAAATGCAGCCCTTTCCTTGTGCTGTTTTCCTGACTGTGGCCGCTGCTCAGCCCCTAAAACCTCTACCTCCAGGTCAGGCTGAGGTTAATGTAAACTAACTCAACACCTCCTTTCCAGATCATTCTTCAAATGGCAAAAAAAAATTACCAGGGGAAATAACATGCTTGGATTTTCCAACGCTGCCTTGTACACCGAGGATTTCACCTCTTGGTTACAGAGCAGGTAGTCTTGGCACCAACTAGAATGATCTAAAGTTGGTAGAGTTTACCTGATCTTAATCTATATTCTGTCTATAAATGTCACGCAACCCCACCTCTGAAAAATGAGCAGTCACATCTCAAAACAAGAACATTAATTGTGGCTGGCATGAGTTTTCTCCTCATTTTCGGGTATTTAAGAATCAGGTTTGATTACCTGCTCTGTGTGATACGTTTTTTCTCTAAAGCGTTACTTATTGCATAAAGATAATATATCCATTTAGTAATTCCTGGTTCCTTGAAAAATAATTTCTAAAAAATAGAAAAAGATGTGAAAGAGTGGCATTATGATCAATCCCAAAAATATTTTTTTGTCGACTCTGGAAATTCCATTTTAAGTGTACTACGTATTGAATCAAGTTCTTGATCAAGTCATTTGTTAGCCTGAGATTAAAAAGATGGAGTGAGGATAGTGGTTGAGAATGGTAGAAGGCAGAAATATGTCAAGAAGCTTTTGTTATGTTGGTTAATTTCCCCCTTGTGTACTAGTCTTATTTAAAATAAATGATCTTTCATCATTGTGGCAAGAGTGTGGCTTGTAGGGATTTAGCCTATACTCTGTTGACTTTCACATTTTAAAAGAGTTCAGTATAGAGGGTATGGCTTTGGATTTAAAACTGTTTGAGAGAATTCTAAGCTCACTCACTTTGTAATAATGCCCTCATATTAAAATTTTACCCCAAATCCAGCATCTGGGAGGGACCCGAATGCAAGAGGATGTACATATCTCATAGATGAAAGGGAGAATTCACTGTCCTATCTAAAAATAGTATTGTGTCTTCCACCAGTTACTATCAGCTGGAGGTAGGATTAAACAGTAGTTGTCTAGGAGGAAAAGACAATAACTGAGTGTGACCATTTCTTCTGTAAGGCTAGCCCAGGTGGTGAAAGTTAAGTATTGTCCTTTGTCCTCCAGAGTTTGCCTCCATGTCTGTTTGGCTCTTCTGCAAAATGTCCTCTGTGGGTGTTGAGCCGTAGACAGACACAATCCAGACCTGTTCGCGGGGCTCCCAGGTTCTTGGTGAGGGGCTCAGCTGGCAGGGAAGCTGCCAGACGGTTAAAACACACAGGTGGTTGTTTTTGCGATGGGTCCAAGTCCAGAGACTTGAAGAGTATTTGCCAAGTGACTTGAATCTGATATTTTAAGGAACATCTGAACATCTGAGTGAACATCTGAACATCTGAGTGAAACTGGAGAAAGGAAGCAGTACTTGAGGGCTTGTCTTCTGAGAGCAGGCAAAGCAGCGTCCATTTATCCTGACCTCTATGAGCAGGAAAATTCTCTCTAGTTTTCCTGGCAGTGGAAGCTTAAGTCGGGTCCTGATGTTTCAGATGTTCCCAGAGCTGGTTCTCCTTAGTGAGAAGGAAAGAATGCTCATTTAGCCTGAGTTCCCACCAATGCAGAATTAAAGCTAGCATTGATCAGGGAACTTCCCGCTGGGGTGGGGTGAGAGGGACAGCAGAGGGAAATAGCCCGTGGTACCTCACAGATTCCAGTGGGTTCTCACTCAGCCCGGTCTCTGAATTGCTCTTTGAACTTGGGACAGTTGCTTAATTGAGTCAGTGTTTCCTCACCTGTGGAAGAGAACTAATGCTTCTTGCTATTGGCCTACCTGGTCCTCAGTAGGACTTCAGCCAGCCAGAGCTGTGTTAATGTGACAAACCTCGCACAGGCTGCAGGGATGGTCCAGGACACCCATCAAACTTATTCTCATCTCCACAGTGCCTGGAGGATGTCCATGGCTTTAAAGTTTTCTGTCCATCTTGTCTATTATTTATTCAACAAGTATTTCTTGAGTATCTACTGTGTTTAGACCTGCCCCTACACAAATCAATCCACAAGAGCTAGACCCTAGAAGGCAGTACATTTTCAGAGAGCATCCTGTAACTTAGCTTCTTTGACAATGCCCTGTGTAGTTAATAAGCTGAAATGAACAGTGGCTAAAAGTCTCGAAGGAGGAGATGGTAACCAACAGTTCATTTCCTATGTGTATCGTTAGCATCCTGCGTCATTGGTAATGTTCAGGTTATTGTGATTATCTATGAAGAGGGCTACACTTCTGCTATGCAAATAGTTTTCAAAAGTCTGTTTTTAATTACTGCACAAAAGTTCATATGTGACTAGGCTGCCTGCCCAATAATATCATGTCACTATGTATTGTAGGAAATGATTACAATGTCATCTGTAGTTTATCAGTTTATTTTAAATAAAAACTGGGTCAATAGGCCTTCAGATAAGAGGTTAGGGTAAAAGAAGATTGAGACTTCATTGCTTCCATAGATTGAGCCTATGACTTCCAAAATCGGGGGCTGCCTGGTAATCCTAATGGATTGACTTCCAAAATTCCTTGTATTTGCCCTGCTGGACTTGTCTCTCTGGGGCTAAGCTGGATCTTAGCTGCAGATAGATATTATGGTTTATATACAGTAATTCCACTTAGTCCAGCTGTAAATTTAAGTCTTTTGTATTACTACAGCATTGAAAGGCAGCCTCACTCATGTCCGTGGAAGGGGTCCTGTCTTGCAGACATGTTTAACAGAAAATCAAGGATTTTCAATTAGTTGGTTGAGAGACCCTTGGAGAAACAGCCTCCCTGCCTAACCACACGTTGGTTGTGGTTTCCGCCTGTCCCTTCCAAAGGGGGCAAATGAAGAGATTCTGTTCGTGGTCATTAGTAGGCAAGCTTTGGTGGGGGCTTTGTTCTTAAATGGGGGCTTTATCTTATCCCTGCTGGTTAAGCCCCTCCATGCACTCCTCACCTGTCATATCTGTCATACATTTAATTCATCACGCTGGGAACAAGAGCTAGCTGATCATGTCAAAAGGCGGGAGGGAGCTGAAGGAGGGGGGCTTGGTCAAGTCAGTCTTAAAACTTTACCGTCAAAGATGATTACCAGATTTTAATAAAGATTTTTAAATAAAATTTTAATCGTAGGCAGTTTTGTAAGGGAGAATTTTCTGCTTCATGATTCTTCCTTCAAAGCGGGTTTTAGGATCTAGAATTTCTGAAACTAGGACATCAAACTCTGTTTAATTTTAGGAATCCAAATTAAAAATGTGATGGGTATTCAAAAAACAGCTCCTCTATCCAATATTTTTAACTTGCTTTTCGATTACCAAAGTAATATTCATTCTTAAAGATTTGAAAAATCTTGAAAAAATGCAGGAAAAAAATGAATTGTATTTCCACCACTTAGTTATAATTAATATTTTGTGTATCTATTTCCAATTTTTTGGATATATATGCAGATTTCCACCCAAAATCATTATAGTAATGTCAGCTATAAATCCAAGTATTTTCTCCATCTTTACACATATTCTGCAACAATTATTTATTATAAAATTAGGGCATGCTTATTGTAGAGTATTCTAACCACACATATGGACACTTACTAAGCACATTCTATGTGCCAGGCTCTTGTATACATGAATGTTCCATGTATATATTAACTGGGTTAGTCTTTACAACCTCTCAATGAACATAGTACAATTATTATTTCCATTTTGCTTATGAAGAATATGAGAAGTAGAAAAGGTAATTACCTTGCCTAAAGTCAGACAGCATGTAGATAGTGGAGACAAGATCTTAACCCAGGCAGGAAGACCTCAGAGCCACTTCTCTTTACCACTACCCCGAACAACCTCGTGGACTTTGCTTGTATAAATAATACATTTAATCTATCCTATATCACTTAATCATTTGGCTTGCTTCTAGTTTTTCAATTTTATAAACAGTGCTTATGTTCAGTAACCTGGTAGGTAATTATCTGGGAACACCTACAATTACTTCCCTAGAATAAATTCCTACAATTATCATTTCTGTGTTAAAATGTATGTGAGTTTGCTTCCTCAAAAAGCTGAACAGAATTACCATATGACAGAACATTTCTACTCCTAGATATACCCAAAAGAATTGAAAACAGGGACTCAGATATTTGTATGTTGATGTTCATAGCAGCATTGTTCTCAATAGCCCAAAGAGGAAAATAATGTGTCCATCATCAGATGAGTAAACAAAATGGCGTATATAAATGGTATATACAGACAGAAAAACAAAATGGAATATTAGTCAGCCATGAACAGGAATGAAGTTCTGACACACACTATATGTGGATAAACCCTGAAAACCCTATGGTAAGTGAAATAAGCTAGACACAGAAAGGCAAATACTGTATGTTTTCACTTATATGGGAAATTGGAATAGGCAAATTCATAGAGACAGAAAGTAGAATAGAGGTTACCAGAGGCTGGGAAGGGGAAGAGTTGGAGGGCGGGTGGGGAATGAGGAGTTATTGTCTAATAGATACAGAGTTTCTGTTTCAGGTGACGCAAATTGTTGGAAATAGCGGTAGTTGTTATACAATTGTGTGAATATAATCAATGCCACTGAATTATACACTTAAATGATTAAATAACCAAGTTGTGGGCTTCCCTGGTGGCGCAGTGGTGGAGAATCCGCCTGCCAATGCAGGGGACACGAGTTCGAGCCCTGATCCGGGAAGATCCCACATGCCGCAGAGCAACTAAGCCCGTGCGGCACAACTACTGAGCCTGTGCTCTAGAGCCCACGAGCCACAACTACTGAGCTCACACGCCTAGAGCCTGTGCTCTGCAACAGAAGAAGCCACCGCAACGAGAAGCCCACGCACCACAACAAAGAGTAGCCCCCGCTCACCGCAACTAGAGAAAGCCCACGCACCGCAACTAGTGAAAGCCCGCACACAGCAATGAAAACCCAACACAGCCAAAAATAAATAAATAAAATTACCAAGTTATTTTATATATTTACCACAATTTTAAAAATGTATGATAAGTTTGTCAAATTGCTCTGAATCACGATTTAGCATATCTTCAGCAACATTATTTTTTAAATTGAAAGCAATACATATATATATACATATATATAAATTATATTTGATTTATTTTGCGTGGGTAAACACACATGGTTCAGAATTCAAAAGGTGCCAAAGATATACAATGAAAACTCTACGCACATGACTAGCCACCCCGTTCTCCTCCCCAGAGGTAATGACTCTTTTCAGCCTCTTGTGTAGCCTTCCCTATGTATATGTGCAGTATATCTTCTCCCTTCCTTTTCACATAAATTGTATCTCATAAAACATTCATGTTAAATTGGTATCTATAGAAACCTCTCCCACTTCATTCACTTTTTAAAAGCCTGGTTAAATTTCCCCTCTCCCATCCATAGTCATACAATTGAACATTGTTATTTAACAGGCTGTATTGAGCTGGGGGTTTGGGCCAAGAGATAGAACCCCCCCACACACCTTGTCTGGAGACGTGGTTCAGTCTCGGGGTAATCTTTCCAACTCTAGATACGATGACAGCCTGATGGGCACCTCCTGAAAAGAGAAGGCAAACAGGCATTTTCTTTCCTCACTTAAAGAGATGAACGTTATCCTCTCTTGTTTGTTTTCTGAGAATAAACAAGTTCTTTAGGAATTGGTGCTTGATGAACGTTCTTTATTTGGCGGCTGTGGGACGTCCTCCGCCTTTGGCCACTGTTATGTCAGCATAGACAGAGCCTTCCTCGACTACAAGGGACTTCCCGTCACTCGCTGATCTTTGTGCCAAATGGGCTGGTGGCACGAGGTTGCCAAAAGCACACAGGAACATGGGTGTACAGATTTCAGATCTGGTACCACCCCTTCCTGTGCTAGCCGAGCATCTAGCCTTTCTCATAAAATGAGGGAGGTGACAGTAGATTCACTTCTGACAGCTAGAGTCTGTTAAGTGTAGAGTTGCTTAGCACAGGATCGGACCAATTAAAAAACGTAAGTCAGGGACTTGATTGTATATAACTCCCAATGATGTCTATATTTAACAAATAAAATAAAGTAACAGTTCCTCAGAATGCATAGATGAGGGTGTTAAAACTGCCTTGTGATGCAGAGCTGTTTTTTTGAAATCACAGTTATCAAAAATTGTTTATAGACTCATACAACTCCGAAGTGGTGTTAAGAGGAAAGAAATGGAAGCATCTTTAGAATTTAGGAAAAATATTACATGTTTCTTCTTACAATGGTGATAGATAGCTAGGCTAACCTTTTTTTATGGTATCAGTCATGGAAAAAAAGCAAACTGGAAGCTGAGCAAAATGCCCCACTTATAAATTCAGATCATGCTCTATCTTACTACTTAGCAGTGACACTACTCCTCCGATGGTTTGACAGCCCTCTCCACTGTTCGAATGCCATGGAGAAAGAGAGACCAGCTTCTCAGATACTCCAAATGACACGTGCCAAACACGTGGAAGGTAAATCCCCTAATTCAGTCGTTCTTCCAGCATTCTCTGGCAGACAGCCAAGCTAAATATTTCTGCTGGATAAAAAATACACTTGTGAGCTACACTTTTTTTTTTTTTTTTTTTTTTGAGCTACACTCTTAACTAGTTGCCTGACTTCAGTGGAAGGGGTTGCCTTAGTGAGGACGATGGGGAATAAGGAATTGGCTTCCAATGCCCTGTGTATGTTTTTTTCACCTTAAAAATTTTTTCTAAACTATTTATGAGCTGTGATTAGATTAACTTATGCTTGAAGGAAGGAGGAAAATTGGAAAATAGATTTAATGCAATTCTTCCTTCTCCCCTCCCTCCAACTCCCCCTCAATTTGCTTTTAACCATTATCTTTTCAGGTTTCCTAGGTGGCTGTCATTTTGTGTCTGTTGCATGTTTTTTAGCTACATAAATTTTCAAAGGCTCTTACGTTTGGTTTACTAAGAGGCCCAACATATGGACCAGCGGGTGCGTGTCAGATGGGGATTATAGTTAATTGTAATTTATGACAACACTGCTGACTTCATTAAGACTAATTAGAGGAGTAGAATTGGGAATCAACTTTCATATATACCCTTCTAATTGTTTTAGATGTTTTTATTTTACATAAAAGATAGGACATTTTTAGTAGCTATAAAAAGGAATACGAATGGAATCATATCATAGTACAGTTTTGTATCCTCCTTTTTTCATCCAGTGGTATATCATGAGCATTCTCTCATGTTGCATTTATTTAAAACCTTTTTATAATGGCCACATCATGTGGCTGTATCATAACCTATCTGGCAATTTCTATAGATATGAATATTCAGGCTGTTTCCATTTTGTCATTATTCTAAACAACATTGCAACTAATATGTTGATATAAATCTGACTCCTCAAATTATTTTCTTGTCGGTATATCTCCATCAGTGTAATCATTTGACCAAAGCTTATAAATCTTTAAAGCTCTTGGTGTATACTGCTGAATCTCTTTCCAGAAGAGTTATACTATCAAAGTATAGTTTGCAAATATCTGGACATTTAGATTTAACTTAAAATGTCAAGAATCTCCATGTTTTTATATTGTTCTCTATGTAAATATTGGTGGCTTTAGCAATATTTGAAAAATTGTTCTATGGCATAGCACTTCTACCATTTGTATTTAGGTCTTCCGCCCATTTTGGGATTGGGTTGTTTGTTTTTTTGATATGGAGCTGCACGAGCTGCTTGTATATTTTGGAGATTAACCCTTTGTCCGTTGCTTCGTTTGCAAATATTTTCTCCCTTTCCGAGGGTTGTCTTTTCATCTTGTTTATGGTTTCCTTTGCTGTGCAAAAGCTTTTAAGTTTCATTAGGTCCTATTTGTTTATTTTTGTTTTTATTTCCATTTCTCTAGGAGGTGGGTCAAAAAGGATCTTGCTATGATTTATGTCATAGAGTGTTCTACCTATGTTTTCCTCTAATAGTTTTCTTTGTTGCTGCATGCAGGCTTTCTCCAGTTGTGAAGAAGTAGCAGGGGCTACTCTTCATTGCAGTGTACAGGCTTCTCATTGCCGTGGCTTCTCTTGTTGCAGAGTACGGGCTTTAAGTGCATGGGCTTCAGTAGTTGTGGCATGCGGGCTCAGTAGTTGTGGCTTGCAGGCTCTGGAGCACAGGCTTAGTAGTTGTGGCTGACAGGCTTAGTTGTCCGTGGCATGTGGGATCTTCCCAGAGCAGGGATCGAACCCATGTTCCCTGCATTGGCAGGCAGATTCTTATCCACTGCGCCACCAGGGAAGTCCCAAATATTTATTCTTAAAACAATCTTCCAGGCTGTTTCTTTGAACAATCATGACTTATATCAATAGGTTCAAACCATCTACATTAAGAATGCATCTTGGGGCTTCCCTGGTGGCACCGTTGTTGAGAGTCTGCCTGCAGATGCAGGGGACGCGGGTTCGTGCCCCGGTCCGGGAGGATCCCACATGCCGCGGAGCGGCTGGGCCCGTGAGCCATGGCCGCTGAGCCTGCGCATCTGGAGCCTGTGCTCCGCAACGGGAGAGGCCACAACAGTGAGAGGCCCACGTACCGCAAAAAAAACAAAAAAACAAAAAAAGAATGCATCTTGCCATCACCATCCATTCATCTTTTAATTCAGACTATGATCAGAATCCAGTCTGGTAAGAGCAATAACATAAAGGCCAACAAATAATTGATACACAAAGATGACACTCCTGACCCATTTTCAGTAGAATGTAGAATTCTGAGTTGATTTTCTGGTATTGGGTATTGCATTGGCATTTACTCATCCACACTCTTGGTGGTGGTTTCCTTTTCCAGGCACAATATTCCTCCATAACTGTAATTAGGGACACAACCTACGGCCACAGACCCAAGCCAGCCTAAGGGACCCCGGTGGTCCTTGGCCTTGCTGCCCCAGTTCTTTGCTAATCTCAGAGGCAGATTGCCTATTACCTGGTGATCAACCCAAGCCATATATTCAGATGCCATTCCTGTGAATGTTCCACAGCCACAGTACATTTCCTTAGCCAGGGGACGATGGGGTAAGACAGTATTTCAAGTGCAGATTTAATCTAAAAGGTGGGCATCTAATTAAGTAAATCATTTGCTTCCCAAACTTGGCAGCACAAGATCTTTAAAACCTAGCTTGCTGGCTCCCATGCCAGTATTCTGATTTAACTGGTGTGAGGTGCGACCTGGCCATCAGAATTTTTTATTGTTCCCCAGGCCATTCTAATATTCAGAAAAGTTTGAGGACCACTGAGGGAAGGCTTTTGTGGGGCATATTATAATGACCTGCTGTCAGTGTGTTCCATTCACTGATGCCTTTGCCTGGGCTTTTGCATTTATGTCCACACCAAGTCATAGACATCTATCTTCTTTACCTACCGTGATGAAAAGCTCGCCTTCATTCTTCTTAGTTATTTCTTTGGGGGAGGAAAAGGGGAGAAAAGTGAGGAGTAAATTCATAGTCTAAAAGGCAGCAGAATAATGCAGGCATATTTTGGGGAGTAATATTTGAGTCTTAAGCAGAAATGCAGATTATAAAGGAGGCGGTTCTGGGAATCGTGACCTTCTCTGCCCTCTCTACACTAAAGTATAGCACACAATTGGGTGTGCCTCGTCTGCCACTAAGGTATTTCAAATTCTCCACGCCCAGCTCTCTGCTTCTCTGTTGTAGAGTTTGAGTATTGGTCCAATGCCAACGGGAAGAGCAGGGGGGAAGCAGAGAGATGGAACAATTCCCTCTTCTTTCCCACAGTTAGTCCCACAGTGAGTCTTTCCTCTGTAACCCAGTTCTAATGAAACTCAAGACCGGATAACCAGATCTCAGTGTGTCCTATTTGGAAACCTCTGCCCAGATGTGTGTGCAGCTTCTCCTGCCGTCTGCAGTGCCGTCTGCGCCGGGGAGCTTCGGGACAACCTTCTAACCATTTATGTCATGAGCCCTGAGGAAACGAGAGCAGAAACATGGTGGGGCACATTTAGCTCTTCCCTGGAAAGGGGATGGTTTCAATACTCTCATCCCAGACAGAATTCCAGGGTATGCTTTGAAGGGAACCTTATGCCAGCAGGCCTTTGAGCTTCCCCGGAAGACTGGGCTTGTGTTGTGTGCAGATTCAACTCCGGTGGGCCGGGGAAGGGGAAGCAGGGCTGGCACAAGGGTGTAGAGGAAGGGAGGAGAACTGGCTGCTGGCTGTTCTCTTCACCATGAGGCAACCAGGAGTAGGCATGCAGAATCCCAGTGGTCAGTGAATTTCTGCATCTGTGTGCATGTGTATCATTCTAAACCCACTGTATCTCTCAGTATCCTTTGGATTGCGTATATTAAGGGCAATATTATAGCCTAGCATATGATCTTCTTCAGTCTAAAAAATTGACGAGGCCATTTTATTGTCCCTGTCTTCAAATCAGCTGAACAGTATTAAGGAACTACTATTTTCATTTATTGTTCTGCCTAGATAACAGGTGGCTACATATCTTACTATTGTTTAAAAATTACTTGTGACTTTTAAGTTTGTATAAGAAGAGAAGAGATTAAAACTTTGTAACTCATTTCAGCCAGGATCTTTGTTTTTTTTAATTTTTGACTTTTTTTTTTTTTTTTTTTTGCTGTGTTGGGTCTTGCTGCTGCCCGCGGGCTTTCTCTAGTTGCGGCGAGCAGGGGCTGCTCTTCGTTGTGGTGCGCGGGCTTCTCATTGCGGTGGCTCCTCTTGTTGTAGAGCACGGGCTCTAGGTGCGCTGACTCAGTAGTTGTGGCTCGTGTCCTAGAGCGCAGGCTCAGTAGTTGTGGCGCACGGACTTGGTTGCTCCGCGGCATGTGGGATCTTCCCGGATCAGGGATCAAACCCGTGTCCCCTGCATTGGCGGGAGGATTCTTAATCACTGCGCCACCAGGGAAGTCCCTCAACCAGTATCTTTGTTAGGCCACCATCAGTCATTGTATACGGAGTCGCAGCCCCAGTGACCAATTGAGAAACGTGACCTGGCCCTTGAATTGACCCTGATGCAAGTCCTACTCCTTTGTCTGCATCCCTCAGGGCCAGGTGTGACTTAGACTTTGGAACTTCTGAGAATTTAGGGTGGTAATATTGATGCATATCCACCCAGTGAGGTGTTCTTATTCAAACATTAGTGTTTCTGAAGCAGAAAACAGCATGACATTTCACTAATTGAGGCAAAGACAACAGGCTGTCTTGGGTCAGCAGGGGTGGGGGCCATGCAAGCGTTTGGGGGAGGGAAGGGCCATGGGCAGGCTGTGATTCAGAGCAATAATTCCAGTAGCAGTGATGTTGATGAAATCCTGGTGGAACTGGAAATGGAGAAAACAATTCGAAGACCATTGTAGTATCTTGGTGATGAGAGTGGATGCATGGTGGTAGGAATAAAAAAGTGAAACAACTTTCAATTTTCAGAGCTTTTTGGATTGGGGGCTGGTAGATAAGATACTATAGGCCTTATACCAGTAACTAGACCAAAAGAAAATTACCCTCTCTGTCTGTGTCAGCTTTTTTCCCCTCTGAAATTAAAAAGTTAGATAAGATCTCTAGGGATTGTAACTTTTCATGGACCGAATGCTCCTAAACTTCAGACTCAAATTACTAATTGCCCACAGCATTCTGTATAATAGTTTAAAAATATATTAATGATGTAAGTTTGATGATTAATAAAGCATGGTATGATATATGCACTTTGGAATACTTCATAGCAATTTAAAATGATGCAGACATGGGCAGATGTTTTCAGTAATAGGTGAAAAAAAGTGGGTTATAAAACTATTTACAATAGGATGTTATTTTAAAAATGATACTTGGATAAACTCAATAATCTACACCATAATGGTTAACAACAATTGTTTTGTTAGGGTTCACTTGGTAGCAAGGAATAATAAACCCACTTAAACTATCTCAGGTATAAAGCCTTTTGTTGAAGATTTATGAACGGGGCACAGCAGATAATCTCATGGCCATCTATCAAAAGCAAATGCAATAAAGCTGCTGTGATATTGTATAAAATATTCATTTCTTTTTTAATTTAACCATGAGTACTGATTCCTTGTGTATTAAAATAAATGGGTAATTTATTTTTAAGTGTAAGTTTTTCTAAATTTCTGAATACTTCCTTTATCAGTATCACTGTTGATTCAATTCTCAAATAGAACCTTAAGAAACATCTTGCTTCTGCTTTGAGTTCTGTTAGTAACGATTTGTTGTTAAATTCAATGAAGGCATCTCATAACTCTACCTCTACCTATGAAAAAAAGGACATATTTTTGTGTGATGCTTTCTTAACTAAGCATAGGTTTTATAGTTTTGTATTATATAATAAATATCCTTTTACCTTTTAGATCAGAATGCTTATTTTATGGAGTCAATATTTCCAGTTTACTAATTATTAAAAATTATTTTTCATAGTTCAGAAGAAATGTGGACAATAAGAAAAAAAAGAATAATGTTTTTAAACCGCAGCATCTTCTTGGTTATACTTTACAGTATCAGCTGCTTCAAAACAATTTATTATCCCAAGAGTGGTGATTTAGAAGAATTCAGTTATTGGCTGATCACCTAGAAATGCTATTAACTCATCTCACTAAATAACTTGCTGGGTGTTTTTATATTCTCTGTGCCCTCTGTAAACACACTGACTTTTTACTCTCATGCTTCCCTCATCAACCCCTCTCTAACATTCCTTGAGCATTTCTGCTCTGTATTTTTTTTTTAAATATTTATTTATTTATTTATTTTTGGCTGGTTGGGTCTTCGTTGTTGCATGCAGGCTTTCTCTAGTTGCAGCGAGCGGGGGCTACTCTTTGTTGCGGTGCGCAGGCTTCTCATTGCAGTGGCTTCTCTTGTTGCGGATCATGGGCTCTAGGCGTGCAGGCTTCAGTAGTTGTGGCACGTGGGCTCAGTAGTTGTGGCTCACGGGCTCAGTAGTTGTGGCTTGTGGGCTCTAGAGCGCAGGCTCAGTAGTGTGGCACACGGGCTTAGTTGCTCCGTGGCATGTGGGATCTTCCCGGACCAGGGCTTGAACCCGTGTCCCCTGCATTGGCAGGCGGATTCTTAACCACTGCGCCACCAGGGAAGTCCTCTGCTCTGTATTTTCTGATTTGTATGCTTACCAAGAGATACTTGTATGTGTTCCCAAACTTGATGATGTTAGTTGTAATTATGTAATTTAATTAAATATTGTATAAACCAATGAAATATAAGTATTAAGACTTGGTTCCATTAAAACCCAGTAGAAATCTTTGGAAAGACTCGATAAATACTAGTTGAAAAAATTCCTATAATTGAAATAGATGTGGATGAAACAATTATAAAATATTGGGGAGGGGATAAATCTAGGAGGATTTTTGCCCTCAGGTTTCTTGGACTGAAAGGCATTGAAGTATGAGAGGGTTTATGCAGGAAAGACACTGGGGACTTCAGAAGGAAGAGGTTCATTCTCAGACAGAGGCCTTGGCCCTGCATCAAAGACAGTAAAATTGACATTCATTGATATATTATCAAATACAATGTTTAAGGTTAGTATTTATTGTTTTTTGTGAGTCTCTGGTTTAACTCTTTATATAATTTTTAAAAATTGGGGAGGCGCAAGATAGAGGTAGGAGGTTAAGGGGAACAAACTACTATGTATAAAATAAATAGGCTATAAGGATATATTGTGCAGCACAGGGAATATAACCAATATGTTATAATAACTATAAATGGAGTATAATCTTTAAAAATTATGAATCACTATGTTGCACACCTAAAACTTATATAATATTGTAAATCAACCATACCTCAATTTAAAAAAATTGATAGAAAAAAATCTGATCTTAGTTGCACTGAATAAGAAACATCAACTGTATTGACTAGCAACTAAATTGGAAAAATAAGTAATTTTGACCATCGTAATAGAACTTGGTTTGAATTATCAGTATCTCTTACTATATCAACAGATCTCATTTGCAAAATTTGTACAAAACAAAATTTTTATAAATTGAGCCATACTTTTAAAGCAAGAACAATTTACTATTTAGAGGAATCCTTCAGTGGCTTCCTTTCTCAAGCAAACTAATTTTCACAAACTCTTCACTTCCTACACTAAATTAGATTTTTAGAAGCTAAAGTAATATTCTAGCCATTCTTTTAGCTCTAGCTCTTCACCACTTCTATATATTTTGAGACAAATGGATTTTTATTTCCAGTGATCTGTTTCTTTCAGAATAAAGACATAATACTTAGCAACAATGACTTCTTGGGAAATCCAAGAGATAAAAAAAGCTTTACAAAGCCTTATATTAACTATTAAATATCCCTGGTTCTGATGTCTCTTCCTTGGCCCTCAGAGGCTATTGTGTTTGTTTTCCTGTAGGATTATCCCCGTTTTAACACACTGAGAATTCTATTACTGTCAGATGCTCATGCAGACTTCTAGTGGAAAGAAGACTATACTTTTAATCAAGTGTAGGCTTTCCCTTTGCAGGTGTAGTTGCAGAAAGCTTCTTTTTCCTTCATCGCCATGCTCCTATTCCAAAAGTCAAGGGAGTTGGTGTAAGACTATGATAAAAATCACTACGGGTAAAATCAAATTAAAGTATATAGAACTCCCAGGCTTCCCTGGTGGCGTAGTGGTTGAGAGTTCGCCTGCCGATGCAGGGGACACGGGCTCGTGCCCCGGTCCAGGAGGATCCCACATGCCGCGGAGCCTGTGCGTCTGGAGCCTGTGCTCCGCAATGGGAGAGGCCACAACAGTGAGAGGCCTGCGTACTGCAAAAAAAAAAAAAAAAAAAAAAAAAAAAAGTATATAGAACTCCAAATGTACGCTTGAAATCTTATGTGACACTAGTATTGAATAATAAGCAAAACATTGGAATTTTGCCACATTTTTGGTGTACAGAGAAAAGATTTTACAACGATAGTGACAGAAAAAAATTAGAAATCATAGTATTTTGTGTAATTTGGAATTAATATTGACAGGACCTGGTGAGGTTGAGTGGTAAAGGAATGAAAGGTTCTAGGTGGTAGTGTTGTTTAGTGGACCTAGCTTGGGTGTCTAGGTCGAAGGCAAAATCATAACCACAACTTGAAATAGTCTACCCCTCACTGATCCCTTTCAAATTAAGATGGCACACAAGTATTTTGTGTAGAAGCATTCAGGAAATTGGATGGTGTTGATTATGTTTACATCAATCTTCCTTTTAAAAAACACAGAAGATGGGACTTCCCTGGTGGTGCAGTGGTTAAGAATCCGCCTGCCAATGCAGGGGACACGGGTTCGAGCCCTGGTCCGGGAAGATCCCACATGCCGCGGAGCAACTAAGCCCGTGCGCCACAGCTACTGAGCCTGCACTCTAGAGCCCGGAAGCCACAACTACTGAGGCTGCGAGCCATAACTACTGAAGCCTGCGCGCCTAGAGCCCGTGCTCCGCAACAGGAGAAGCCACCGCAATGAGAAGCCCGCGCACCTCAATGAAGAGTAGTGCCTGCTCGCTGCAGCTTAAGTCCACCACATACACAGTAAAGACCCAACACAGCCAAAAATAAATTAATTAATTTTTAAAAAACCACACACAGAGAAGGGCTATTTACTTATTAATAGGAAAAAACGAGGCCTTTGTGTCAGAAGCATTTAAAACTCTGTAACACTGGAAAAAATAATCCTAATTAGATTCTTTAGGTCTGAATTAATATTATTTGAAGAAGGCATAATGCTTAGTGAACTATAGTTGAAATGTAATGGTAATTTTAGACTGCATGTTTAAGACGTCAAAGTGTGTTTCCTACACACAATTGATGATATGCAAAATGGCTGCATAACTTATTTATCTTTGTTTTAAACTGCTTGCACATCCTAAAACAATTTTGCAATCAGAATTATCAGCCCACTAAGCAGCAAGGAGTTTGTTTTGTTAATTGCTCTTGTTAAACCTAATTACCATGGGGTGGAATGGCTGTGAAGGGGAGGAAGGCCCAAAGACTGGCAGGGGAAGATTTTAGGGAGAGGTCCAGTGCTGTATGAGCGCACGAAAGCAGACCCCACAAAAGCAGACCCCACAAGGACTAGGTAAATTACTTAGGCCTGGGAAACTGTTACATTTGTTTTTAGCTGGTGAAGTTATTTTCAAGCTCTATTGTCAGAGGTAGGTTCCTCCCTTCTCTCATAAATATGCACATTTCTATGCCTGTGGCTTCTATCCAGAAACATTTTTTCAAGTTCCATGAACAAGGGCTGAGCAGCAGTATATACCTTCTCTAGACAAAGAGAAAGTATCTCCAGAGCCTCTGGCAATGCCTCATTCACAGGTGGGACCCGAGAGCCATTTTTTATCCGTTCATGCAGCGCACATTAGTCAACCATCCAACACACGCCAGGCACTGTGCTGCGTGTTGGGTGCTCAAAGATGCCTGGGATTGCTCGTGGGCCAGTAGGTAGCAGACTGCAGAGACAGGTCCTCACTCAGTGCATGGATTCATTGGTAGAGTAGGAGCAAAAAAGTGGTACACACGAGGAAATGGAGCCTGGAGGCACAGCCCGGCCTGGAAGCCAGGCGTCCTGGCCATGCCTGCCACGGTTACCATCTTCCAGCAGCTCTTTAGCAAAGCGTGTACTTCAATAACCCAATATCGTGTATTGACTGTCGTGCTGGTCTTTGCTGGTTGCGGCCTCTGAAATGAAAAATGTTTCAAAGAATGTCTAAAATTATATGAATGAATGTGTGTGTTTAATATGCATCACAACTTGAAGAATAGAAAAACGCAGTGTTTTTATTTCTAATGGTATTTTGGACAAAGTTCACTCCTAAGGAACAGAGGGACATTATCACTGGAGAAAACTTTCGTCTGGCAGAACCTTTTTATATTAGTGTAAACTAGATGTTAATGAAATAGAGGTCAATAAGGAGATAAACCTTTGATTTGTTTAAATATATTCTGAGTAGAACATCGAGACGAATTGGTGTCACTTGTCTGATGAGTGAAAAGCTTCGGGAGAACGTTGAGTTAAGCAGCGAGGTACTCGTGATTAGTCCTTTCTTGCTGGGTAAATGTGTTTACTTTTTCCACTGGTATTTATACTAGTTAATGTGTTGCACCAGATAAATCTACTTCCTGAGTCCATCTTTCAGCTTGTTCTCCTCCCTTTACAGCTAACAAATGATTTGACTTTGACACAGTTTATCAGTTGAGCCCCTGCTGGGCGCTCCCAGCTGCTGGCTCAGAATACTGCAGAGAAAAAGTGAGTTAGCGGCCATATTTTATTCCCGGTCCCTCTATCCGGAGGAGGGTGCATGACTCAGGGACCGATTCTGATGGCTATGAGTTGTTTGTTTTACCCTCCTGTTTTCAGCCCAAGACGGGCTCGTAATCATTTCCTAGTGGGGTCACTGTAAAACAGCACCCAGTGAGGCAGAATTTTCAATTTTATCAGAAGGGCGAAATTAAACATATTTGGTGACTGTTATACCTCTCATGCTGAAGGGCACTAAAGATGGCTTACATCTGCCAAACACTAAAAAAACTTGTCCCCCAACATGACTGCAATCCCAGAGACTGCTTCTTTTCGCAGGGGCGGGATAGCAAGCAGGTGTCTCCTTCACTTTGTATCAATGCTTCTCAACGTGCCTTCCCACTAACAGAAGGTGATAAACTTGAGTTCAACAGCGTGGGCCAGTCAGGCAGAAATTTAAAGTTTTAATTTTTCACCTTTTTAATATAAAATTTTATTTACAATACTGAAGAACATGATATAATGCACCCTATGACCCAGTTCAACAATTATCAACTCAAGACCTGGATTATTTCATCTGTACCCCAACCTGAGGAGTTTTGAAGCAAATCCCAGAAAGCATGATTTCACCCATAAGTATTTCAGTATGTATATCTGAAATACAAGGATTTCTTTTAAAAACAATCAAAAAATTATTGTATTTTTTAAGGACTGATCACAACGTACTCTTTAGGATACTGACTGGGGAAGGAATAGATGGCTCTAATAAAGATTTTTCAACATAAAAAATAAACCCTAGGGCTTCCCTGGTGGAGCAGTGGTTGAGAGTCCGCCTGCCGATGCAGGGGACACGGGTTCGTGCCCCGGTCCGGGAAGATCCCACGTGCCGCGGAGCGGCTGGGCCCGTGAGCCACGGCCGCTGAGCCTGCACGTCTGGAGCCCGTGCTCCGCAGCGGGAGAGGCCACAACAGTGAGAGGCCCGCATAACGCAAAAAAAAAAAAAAAAAAGCAAAAAAAAGAAACCCCTAAGGGCCAAAATTGTATTGCAAAGATAGTTTTGCTCCTTTCCTAAGTTTCTGGAAGGAGAGCACACACATGCAGGCAGACACCAAACTGGCATTTGAAGCTCTGTTGCTGAGATAGAGTTATATGCTTTGGAGCGCTGGGTGAGAAATGAATGCTTTGCTCTGAGTAGCTGGTGGTGGCAGCATAATTAGTGAGATGTCAGCTACAAATAGAATCACCGAGGCATATGCTCAGCACACATGAGCACTCGCAGATTTGGCAGCCAGCAGTGATCTAACAGTTGGATCCTCCGGGTGCCCCGTGCCACTCGTTGAGTCTAATGCGAAGTGCAGTCTAGTCACTGGTGTGTCCGCGAGCATGATTAGCTGTTACCGATTAGTGAACTGTCTGAGGCCCCAGGGGTATTGATTTGGAGGCAGCCCTCTGTTCCGACACCCCCTCCCCACCCTTCCTCAAGCTATGAGGAAGAGGAGAAAAGTAGAAGAGAAAAAGGGGTCCAGATGGGAAGACAAGAATGCTGAAAAGATCCTGTAGGAAGTAGGTCAGGTACTTTGGAGATTAGAGGAGCGCGCTTCATCCCTGAATGCTGGAACCAGGGACAAGTGCATACAATTAAGAGGCATTAGAACAGCAACAAGTAGCTTGGATTTATCAGCTTTAATTGTCTATTGTCAGGACAGAGCTCTCCTCCCGAGGATCATGGCGGTGGTCTACATCCTAATACTTTTAATGGACCTCCATTGTGGGATTATCTCTCCTAAAGACTGTGCCTGTTCTTTTAAAAGGAGCTGTTGGGAAGCCAGCCTGAAAAACACGAAGCCCTGGCTTTCCCTGTGATTGGTCCCATTCTAGGGTAATGCTGGGTTGCCCTTCTGTCCCCAGGGGCACACCTTAAGGGGGAAGATGCCTATTGAACATTAACCCCTCAGCCCCAGCTTCCCCTGTGTATTTGCAGGAAACAATGGGCTGTAGATGGAGATCAGATAAGCCAGGGCTGCCGGCTTCACAATCTCCACACTATCTTCTTGTTGAAAGGTTTCCTGGCGTATTCTTAGTATTCTTCTGTCAACATCGGAGAGTTTTTCAAAAGATAAGATGTCTATTAAATTAGGTTTGTCATTGTATTGCCTTCCCTTTCCTCCATCACCTCTCAACTCAGGTGGAGAAGAAAGCATTTAAAGGACCACTCACCAGTCTCCAAACCCAGGCACCGAATTAGGCAGGTTTAATTTTATTCCTGTCACCACCAGTTTAGCATTTAAAAGATTCTACAATAGGTGAGTCTCCCCCCTCCCCCTTTCCTAGCCCACCTGTACTTTAGGCCTCACAGGTGCTAAAGCATCCAGGAGGATGAGGATACGACACTCAACAGAGCCAGGTTCTGGTTTTGCTCTCTGTGGGAGCTGAGGCCTGCCTGGGGGCTGGCATCTATCTGCCGGGTTCCCAGCTGTCTGTAAGATCCAAGTATGGAAGGAGGGCCGGCAGGGATGAGCTTCCTGACCTCTGGCCCTCAGCTTCCTCAGCAGGAAAATAAGATGTTGGGCTGGGTCTATGGTCCTCACCGCCGTTGGCATGTGAAATCCCCTTTGGAGCAGAACTGGGGGATGGGGGACATCTTTCTGTCTTTAAACAAATTACAAAGGTCCTACTCCCCCCCACCCCGCCCCGTTTGGCGGGGAGTTCAAAGGATTTCACTATTATTTCTGTCTCTTCTCTCCTAACTCACTCTGGCACATAAAAATCAAGCCTCCGCAACCTCGAATCTTTGCTTAGAAAGGGTGGGAAGAAACCGTCAGTCCCTTTTTTTTTTTTTTTTTTTTGCAGTACGCGGGCCTCTCACTGTTGTGGCCTCTCCCGTTGCGGAGCACAGGCTCCGTACGCGCAGGCTCAGCGGCCATGGCTCACGGGCCCAGCCGCTCCGCGGCATGTGGGATCTTCCCGGACCGGGGCACGAACCCGTGTCCCCTGCATCGACAGGCGGACTCTCAACCACTGCGCCACCAGGGAAACCCTGTCAGTCCCATTTTTAATAAGAAACCATTCTTCCCTGATCCTTTGTTAAACACTCTGGGGTTTCAGGGAAGCAGAGTGTGGCAGGCCCAGCCGTGGGGCATTTTTCCTGTTCCGTGGGGACGGCCCCTGCCTGTGCGGCCTCTCCTGGCCTCACGGCTGCCCTTCTGGCTGCTGCTGCTTCTCAGGGCTCACCTTTGTGTTAAGACAACTCGCCCCTCTTTCATCTTACTCTGCTAAAACATCCTCTCTACAACCATCCTTTGTATTTCCACCTTGGATCCCTACTCCACCCCCCCCCCCTTCGGTGTGGTTTCTTCCTCCCACTGGAAGGTGCGAGAAGCAAACTTCTGCCGTGAGGTGTTCCTTCTCCTATGTGGCAGCTGCTTCTCCTCTTCCGTAAAGGAAGAGAAGAGGTAAGAGGAAGCAGAGTTTCAGGATGGACACCTTTCCCGTTGCTCTCTTTCTCCCTTATTTACAGCCCATATTTTGTCTCCTGTTAGTTTGTTTTATTCCTTTGTCCCACCAAATGCAAGACTAGGAAATGTTTTCTGGATTCAGAAATGATCTTCCTTCCTGTGTCCTTCCCCATAGCCTTTTCAGACATTTAAATCCCTCTCTTGTCTGACTGTTGGATAAAATAGATACATGATGAGGAAGAAACACCGACATTGGACACCCACCTTGGTTTCCCCCCAAATCACATAGAAATGATTATAGTTGCTGCTGTTGTTTATTAAGTGGGTGGATGTCAAACTCAATGAATAAATTTAAAATATGTAAATGATTCAATAAGAACACAAGTGTCTGTCTGCAGGGAAGGCTGACAACACTGAGGTATGATGAGACACAGGTGGTTCTGTAACTACTGCGACCTCGGACCTTGTGTGGGTTTTATAAAGTCCTTTGGATGGCGCTTGCCAGTGCTTTATTCCTAGGAAGGGGAGAGAACTCAGCTTTGGTTCTTCAATTTACTTAATTTTTGTTTCTCTTATTTAAGAATTCAAAATACTGACCTCATTTCAAAACACCCACAGCCCCCTAGGATCACTGACCCGAGGTTTAGGCCCTGAATACGTCTGTCCAAAGTGTTGGAGCGGTGAGCTGTGTCACGGGAAGGAAGCCTTGTGCTATTTTTAAACTGATGCAACCCATCATTGAAACATATCATGCACATATCATACCAGTGACACACACGCTGCATTGTAACATGGCATGTGTCATACATACATTCTCTCTCACTCACACACATCCCTGCCCTTCTTGTCCAGCTTTAAAAAAGGAAGGCAGCCAGCAAACCGAGCACAGTGATTTGAGTTGAAAAGGCTGTTAAAGTGTAAAAACCAAGTGCCCCTCTAGTGCTCAGCATGGCTTTGAGACATGTGGGAGGGCTTCAAAGCCTCAGTGCCCCTCTTTTAGAGCTCAGGCTTGCAGTTGGTCCCCAAATGTTTACCAGCATGAAGATGCCTGACTTACAGGAAGTGGGAAGTGGGTGTTGGGGTGAGGGTGGGGAGTGGGGAGAGGAGGGTGGGGTGTTCTCTTGATGTGGTTAGTCCGTCATTGACCTTGTCTGGGTAGAGCAGGAGTTGAATTAGAAAATGAAAACACGTTTCATTCTAGGCACATTTCATCCCATTTTTTACTTTCCTCAGGAAAAAAATTTTTCTTTTTTTCCCTGAGTCAGGTCTCCAGATTTGGTACTCAATTTCCCTTCGTTCTGCAGTAGTCTTTGCCCACACTTATCTGACCACCTACATTGCAACTCCCGGGCCACCGAGGACTGGGCCGGCCCGGTAGCTGAGACTGAGTATTATAGGCCTGTCGAGACGTTGTGATGATACCATAAAAGGGAATAGATGGGAGTTTCTGAGAGCTGAGCTGTTGGGATCATTCACGATTTGCTGCCATTGTGAACACTTGTAAGGAGAGAACTCTGCCTGAGAAGTGCTGATTAAAAAAGGTAACTGATGGGCTTCCCTGGTGGCGCAGTGGTTGAGAGTCCACCTGCCGATGCTAGAGGACACGGGTTCGTGCCCCGGTCCGGGAAGAGCCCACCTGCCGCGGAGCGGCTGGGCCCGTGAGCCACGGCCGCTGAGCCTGCACGTCTGGAGCCTGTGCTCCGCAACGGGAGAGGCCACAACAGTGAGAGGCCTGCGTACCGCAAAAAAAAAAAAGTAACTGAGGTTGGCTTTTTTTGTGTGTGTGTGTATTCTAACAGGGAAGGAAATAATATAGTGACTAAAAAGGCACCAAGGTACTACTTAGAAACAAGCATTTTGAGACTTAAGATTCCAGACAGTGGCGGCCTCAGCTAGTTCTCTCTGCACAGCTGTACCAGTACTGACATTGGCCTGCTTGTCAGCATTCTAAATGCCACGCTCTGGCCGTCTAGAAGCGGGGAGTGAAGTTTGGAAGACCCCTTCTTCTTCCCCCTTAACACTTTTGTGCTGGACACACCTAGATATGATTGTATGAACACGCTTTTCCTTACCGTGGGGCCTGCTTCCTTTATTCCTTCTTCTGTTTTTGCAGCTTTCATGTTAAATTATATTACGGCCTACCCTTGACTGCTATGATTGCAATAAAAATGGCTGGGTTTGGTGCTTTTGGTATTATCGGAAGGATCTCCTAGTCCAGTTCTCTGGGTGTCTTTTTTCCTTAAAGCTCCACTCCTGGCCTTCTCCAGCTCAGCTGGAGCACCTGGAACTAATTTTAGGGTTGCCTGGCTAAGTCCCACACTGGTATTTGAAGTTTGCATCCTCCTTAGACTCAAGCCCATTTCACCACCGCTGAAGGTGAGTGCAGGCTGATATCAATTAACAGAGAGCTGATTCACTGGCATCTTCCAGTCATTAAAATAAATATTTGGTTTAAAATAGCCTCTTCCCACCTCAACTCTCCAACTTTTGGCCCCTTCCCTTACCCCACCGTGGTTGACTCACCAGCGCTTGCAGGGTGTATGTGGCCTAAGAACAGCGTTTGATTCTAAAAGGGAAGTGAAATACTCTTTAACATCTGCAGGCGAGACTGTTTGAACAGCAGGCCAGCCTTCAGTATGACTACATTGTTTTTTTGTCCATTGTGGTGCTGACTCAGCATCGGTTAATAAGTCCTCTCCAGAAGCCTGGATTTCTCTTGTTTAATTATCATCTTGGAGCTTTCTGAGAACACTTTAAGGAATTGTTCATTCAGTTTTATACCCCTAGCACATCTACCAACTCAAAGTCCTATTTCCTCTAGGTGCTAGCGTCCCCTCTGGCATAAGATGTAACCACAGGTCACCAGGCAGTGAGCGGGGAGTGTGTTACTTATGTCCCCTAGTGGGAATTTAATTGTTCTGTACTACAGAGATTGAGGAAGGACTTTAGACATAAATACCATTTCCTGGCAAGTAATCTTTTACTTCCCACCTACCCCCCCAAAAAAAATTCTAGAAAAGTTTCCTAAAAGAGAGAAAAGAAATTTTAAAGATAAACAGACATATTTTTATGATCGAGCTGGGCTTTTTTTTGCTTTCTTTTGTTTCTTCCTATAAACAAATACTCACATGTCCACTTCACTGTATGACTAAGTTGGTATCATTAGGTGGGGACTGGGTGTGTGTACGTCGGGGTGTGCATGTCTGTCGGGACGTGAGTGTGTAGGCACACGTGTATTTAAAATGTTAGAGAAAACATTGCAGCCTAAGGTTGAAGGAGAGAGATGATTTTAAAAACCACCATGTATAGAAGGCAAGCAGGAATAGTGGGAGACTTGTGTTACAGTGACCTAAACAGTCCTTGTAATGGGGTGTCTGCTCTAAATGGACCCTTTGCATCATTGTTTCTCTGAATTAGACGATTCCTTGCTGAAGGCACAAGACCATTGAAGGAAGTAAAGCATCTGGTTTGTTTTGTAATGAGAAGCAGGAATGCAAGGTCCACGCTCTTAATAATAAACAAACAGGACATTGTATGCCATCATCACAGGATGTCCTTCCTTCAACAGAGGGCTGACTGGGGCTGGAGGAAAAGCCGGGCAGGGCTCCCAGCGTAGAGCGCCACTAATTACTGCCTTCGTCTGCCTTCCACTTGCTGCGATCAGTTCCACATTCCCTTTAACTAGGAAACGATTAATGCTCTCCACTTTGCAAACACACTCCTCGGAAGTCTGCCTGTGGGCTTTGGGGAGGAGAGAAAAGGCAAAGAAATTTTAATCTGTAGGATTATACCTTTTTCCTATTTCCCTATTTACTAAATAATTGAAAGAGGGAAGTCAGTTCTACCAAAGATGAGTTCCCTTTAGTTAGCAGGAGAAATGGAAGCTTTCAAGTTTGCGGGGAGGAAACGTGTATTTCACAGGCAGTAGCTTGAGGACTAGACAGCTACATCTTATTCCATTCCATGCAAAAATAATTGCTCTTTTCACGTGATCTTTTCAAGTAAGTTTTGTATGTTCTGTAACTGGATCTGAGCCGAGGAACCCAAACGATTTTAGGTCATTTTTAGGTTTCCCTGAATTTAAGGAATGTGCGCCCCCTTATAAAGCCGCAGCAGGAAGGAGGGCGGTCTGGAGTCTTTAGAATACAATACAGCCCGAGTAAACGCTGAGGTTAAGTGCCCTCAAAGGGAAGTCAGAAGATTCCGAGTAAATGTTGAAATTCAGATACGGAGGGAGGAAGCTCTGGGCGCTCGCGGGCTGGAGGAAAGCCCTGGGGTGAGCTCTGCACGGCTCGGCCAGGTGTGGCCACGCCCCCACTTCAGGCGGCTGGTAGGAGTGAATCACGAATGGGAAATCTGCGGCAGGGAGGGGGAAAGGGCCGAGCCGCCGGCCGGGTTAACACAGACTGAGCGTGCTGCCGTGACACTCGGCCCTCCAGTGTTGCGGAGAGGCAGGGCAGCGGGCAGCGAGGCACCTGTCCGCGCCGGGATTCGGGACACGGGCGCCAGCCGCCGGAGGAGAGGGGCACCGCCGCGGTCGGTGCGCGCCAGCCCTCGGCTGGGAGGGGACGCGGAGCACATGCGGACTGTGTAGGCATGAGCGACATTTATCTCAGATGTTGGATATTTGCTTGGAAAAACGTGTGGGTACGACCTTGGTAAGGAACTTGATCTTGTTTTTCATTCTGAAATTGATCTGAAAACTTTTTTTTTTTTTCCCTCTCTTGGCTAACGTAGCCGTAGTAGAAACCAGAAGGGCTTCTGCTTTCGGGCGCTTAGTACTGTCAAACATTTATAAGACTTTTTCCTTATGAATCATTAACCCTTTCAGTTCTAGGCGTAATTGTCAGTTCATTGAAATTTCGGTAGTGGCTCCCGCCCACACCCGTCCAACAAAGTAACTATTCCGCGTTGGCTTAAGTTTAAATTTTGGTTTTATTTTAACACTCATTTGGCATCGTGACTGTACATGTTGCAACTACGTAGAAATAAGCACGTTTGTTTAAATCGTGGCTGAGGGAAAGACAACTTCGCATCCGACTTTTTTTTTTTTTTTAAAGAGCATCATATTTAGGGAAGAAATAAAAGAATGGAAAAGCCACCCTGAAGGACTTGGACAGTGTTATGTTTACATTCTAACAAGGACATGTTCTTACATGGAAATGATACCCACGTTCCTACTTCTTCCCCAACCCGTCTGTATGCGAAAACACTGCAGACGTTGTTTACCTTTTTTTTCTCTCTTTCTTTGGCAAGCACTTTTCCTGCGTGTGAGGGGGGATTTGCGGGAATACCCTTATCAGTTTGTAAGTGGAAGCAGAGCTTGTCTTCTGAGTCTTCTATATTTGTTATAACTTTAGTTACAGTAACTGTGGCCCATCAGTGACTTCTGGGAATTCGTACACTTTCAGATTTAAATGGAAAGTGCTATTTGTAGCTGAGGGCTCCTAAAGGAATTCTCTCCAGGGAATTCTATTGAACAGTTTTATGTTTTGTTTTTACTTTTTCAATTTGGCGTGAGATGCCCACAGTCAAAAGAAACTGCGGGGAGTTGCCCCCCCTTCCGCCCCCATCTTTCCTTCTCTTTTCCTATGGTCCAAACGATCTCGGAAAAGCTGCAGCTCAGTGATGCTGGCAGGATGCAGCCCTTTTCGGCCTTCCCTGTGAGAGGATGAAAGAGATCGCGCTGCAGAGGGGGGGAGAGCGAGTTGTTTTGAAAGTTGTTTTGAGTTGGGAGCTGGTGGGAAAGTTCAGTCTTCCCCATTTGGAAAAGGCAGGCTGGGTTCCGCTCCTGCACCACACGCGCTTTCCATTTTTAGCTTCATTCAGAGGCAGACAGAGCTCCTTCCTCTTCCTCTCCTTGTTTGTGACACTTTTCTGAGGCAGCTTTTCCACAGCGCTGAGGGTCTGGCGGCCATGACCCCAGGCGTCCTGGGACAGAGGACTAGGCGCCTCAACGTTTTTCTGCCGTGAGAGGTAAAGCCGGGGATTGGAGGTGTTTCTTTTCCTTTTTTTCACTTTGTCTCCCAATGTGGTTGCCACACTTTTTTTTTATTTTTATTTTTTTTTCACTAAGGATAACATTTTAAAACCTTGCTTCTCCAAGGCAATCTTTATACGGCTTTCTGGCTCTTACTCAACTGTACCAAGCACTCTGCATCTGCTTTGAAAGTCTTCAGACGACTGTATTAGTCATAGCCTCGCTCGGAGGAGCCACAGGACAATGGGGATTAAAGCCCTTTCCTTTCTCTTCCAGGCTGCCCCTAAGTGTAACTCCAGTGCTGTGAAGGTTCCAGGGTTGGCAGAGGGGACTGAGGGGACCATGAAAATGGACATGGAGGACGCGGACATGACTCTGTGGACAGAGGCTGAGTTTGAGGAGAAGTGTACATACATTGTGAACGACCACCCCTGGGATGCTGGCACCGAAGGAGGCACTTCGGTTCAGGCAGAGGCATCCTTACCGAGGAATCTGCTTTTCAAATATGCCACAAACAGCAAAGAGGTAAGCCTCTGGTTTCTTGCTGAAGAAGATTGGCACCTGACGCCAAATCTCCCTACTTGCCCTTGAGGCCTCGTATGTCTGTGAGAATCTGTAAGTATCAGTAAATAACTGATCACTTAATTCACTTCTTTCATTGTTTTCTCTTGCCCTAAGTCCATCCCTTCTTATTCCTCCAGCTCTTCAGTGTTCCATAAGAATTAGTAAACAGTGAAATCTTTTTGCCAAGTTGACACGTCCTGGAAAAGCCGACTTGCAGCATGGGGTGGGTGAAATCGTCAGCAGCTTTGAGAACTCGTCCCCCAGTGTACTAGCTTTTGAGGGAGAGAAACTTTTTCTTAGAAAAAATGTTTGACATGTTTCTTTTGTCTCTTTTTGGTCATGAGATGGCTTTATTTATTTACTTGTTCAACGAGCCAGCTTTATTAGCTGGGTTTCTAAAATTATTCTCAAAACCTTGACGTGTTTATGAACTGAAGTGATGGTATAAACGGAGAAGAGTTTCATGTAAAAGTGCCCTCTGTCCGGATGACTTCAGAGCTAACCCCTGTTTATCTGCGGCAGCTCCTTTGCTCTGACCGGGCTGGCAGGCCAATTTCTTCTTGGCCTCTGAAGTGGGTACACCCTTTGTTGTTTCAAAGGGGCTGAAAACCCAAACTTGGAATGAGCAAAGGATTTGTGTTTACCCTTTTCTATAATGATTGTATCTAGGCGTGATGTTTGGCTGTGAAATAACTTGCAGAACCACCTCTTGTTTTGAGAATTCAGCTACAGCAGCTGCTTTCATTGGTCTACTGCCTGCCGGGCTGAGCTGGAGGAATCCACCCGTCCACAGCCCTGCCATCACAACCATTCCCATAGGTCACTGTCCGTCCTATCACTGCCTTCAGAAAGTCGCGAAAAGGGGGTCATTTGCTGCAGGAGCCCAGAATTCTATACTGGGACTATTCATTACAACCATGTCAAATCACTTTCCTCCTTCCCTAAGGAACAGCATTTGAAGGAGTTGAGAGCCGGTTTGGGAAATACTTTGTCTCTTTCCTGTTTGTGTATCTGAGTTCAGTGTTTTTGGTGAGGGGGTGACACAGCTGTCTAAAATTAAATAGAGCAACTCTGCTTTGGGTTTCATTAAAGCTCAACTTTTTTTTTTTTTTTTTTTCTTTTTTCCTGCTGGGAGAGAGGAGGCTGATTTCGTAGAAAGCAAAATTTAAATTGTATTTTAATGTGAACATTACCAAAAATTTCACGCCAGAGATCGGCCTTAATTACACCTCTTTCTGAAAGTAACACCCTTTTCTACAGAAGGTCTCTTAGTGTGTGGCCCATGGAATCAGTGTAGGATTTGTTTGGGTATTTAAGGTTTGGCTGTGGCTTTATAAGCTGTAGCATTTTTTCCCATATCAAATCTGACCAAATATTGATCTGTTCCCTGGTTTCGATTGTGCTGTGTTGCCCCCTCCAGCCCCTTGGGATTGAAATCGAGACCTCTATTCTGTGGGTCATCCTTGCCCTTTAGTTCTGTAGTGTTCTTATCCTCAGTTTAGCTCTTAGCTTAAGTTTTTCAATTTTCATCATTCTATGTAAAATCATAGCTAAACAGAATAATGCCCTTAGTCCAAGGTTCAGAAAGATAGTCACTTACTTAAGGTATATACTTAGAGCCAGAGCCAGGCCTTGGAGCAAAGTTCTTCAGACTTCCCCAACCAGTGCTACTCGATTGCGCTGCACTGGCCCCTCTTGGTGTCACTGTGGTTTTAGTTATCGTCTTAACATAACTTCAGGACGATCATTTATTAAGCTTGTTTGGGGTTTTTTTCTCTGAATGTGTAACTCCATATTTCATAAATTCAGCACCCAGAAAGCATACAGTGCCTGTATGCCTAAGGAGGGTCCTTCAAAACGAACCTAATAAGAGATCAGCTTTCTCTTATTCTATTTTCCCCTAGAAATGCTTGAAGAGAGCAGTATATCTGTTGTCCCTCATCATAAAAGCGACCAGGAGACCAACTTAAATGTAATGCTGTCTTAAGCTCTCTCTGGAAACGTGTACCTGTTATTCAGTTTCTCCCTCCTTCCTTTTTGCACTTTGGGGAAGGAGAGCTCCCTCCAGGTGGTGAAAGAGCACCGTAGAATTGAGCCATTGAGAGTATGAGAGCTGCACACCAGTTCTAGAACAGAAATCTTCAGGATGGGTGAAATGTTTACATTATCATTATTCAGTTAGTTCTTTCAGTCCCACAAGCCGTGGAAAGAGGAAAAAGGCCTTTGTACGTGTAGTTTTCATCTGACTGATTTATCTTGCCCTTCTTTAAATGTTTTCATTTAAGTAGCGAAGATGTTACCTTATGTACTGGTGTTCTGACATCCTGGGGATTTTTTTTTAGCAAAGACCATTTTTCATTATGAATTTGCGCTATGTGTCAGCACCTTTTTTTTTTTTTTTTTGGTTTAAAAACAAAACATACAAACCATATTTCTGATCTTGACCCTCATTTTTAGATTGGGTTTAGAATCATTCTGCACCTTTAATGAGGCTGTTCTTACTTCCTATTTCCAGAACTCAGACCAAATATAGACATACTATTCAAAAAACTTGTAAAATTTTTTAAACTGCTGGGTTATTCTTTTAGGGGGATTTTCCCCTTGACCTCCTGAAATAATCTTCTGTGAATACTTGAATACAGAAAGATCGATTGAAACACTTCTGTTCTGGAAGCAGTAGCCTGTACTGAGGTTGCTTGAGTTGAATTCAGAGGCTCTGTGGCTCCGAGCCTGACCTCCAGAGTCGTGTGGCAGTGAAACATCAGGCCGAAGATGGGGACTCAGTGGCCATTTTGATTGAAGTCCATTATTCAGCCATCTCTAAAAAGCATCTTGCCATAAGTGCAATTCCCTCTTCATACTGCCTTTTATTGTGGAGACTATGTACCCAGGCATTGCCACATTTCCTTTACTATGAAGATAATTAAGGAGACTTTCCAAAAACATCGTTATCCACTCCACCCCGTTTTTTTAAAAATGGGGTGAAGTACAGGCTGAAGTCTTGATCCAGTGAGTATATACCCACTCATCCATTGAGATGAGCTCTAGTCATCTCAATGCAACTATAATTGTATTCGAAATAGAATTTTAATCGAATGAGTCATTTTTATGGAGGGAGAGGGGAAGAGGTAGCTAGTAATTTAAATGATTTTAATATAATTTGGGGTGAGGCTGCTTATACCACATTTAGACCTGAATGATGTTTCTGCTTGAAACTCACTGCGATGCATGTGTATTCATATATTCTAAAGAGGGAATTTGCTTTAAAAAAAAAAAGCAAATTTGTTCTTCTTACTATCAGACTTTCATTCAGAACCCCCAGTCCACCTATACTAAGTTGTGACATCTTCATTTTGTAAAATGGAAAACAAGCCCTGTTTTTTGTCTGCAAGCCTTGGACTTCAGGGTTTGTTCTGTAACGGAGGCCGCTGACGGATCTGAAGGGGTCAGCCCCACACATAGCACACAGTGGGGAAGAGCGGGCAGGCGGGGAAGTGTTGAGGCCAGTGTCCTCTCGCTGGTGGGTTTATGGGAGGCACGCAGCAATCCGTGCCCAGCAGGGATGCTTTAGGACCCTGGTCAGTTCCAGTGAAGTTTCCTTCCTGAACTAGGTGACCACATTCTTAGTCTTTTTAGCTCTGGGAAATTCAGGGCACATACCAGGTTCCCCTGTATCATAGGCTAGCTCCAAGGATAGAACTTTGTTGGCTAAGATTCACATCTGGATCTTTCCAGGGCCAGAGGGAGAAGTATGACTTGGTCTCCCACGAAAAACTACCCTGGTTCCGATCCCCACTCCGGTTACCTGGCTGAGCACTGGAATCTTAGAATTGGAATCTTAGAGTTGCAGCTCTTCTGTGCTCTTTGAATAATGTCTCAGACACGGATTTGAGGTGAAGGTGCTGATTGTGAGATAGGGTGCTGGACTGGGAATGGATAGAGATGGTATATAAGCTACACCGTTCCTTCCAACCTTGAAATTCTGTGATTTTGTGTCTATTTATTCATATGTGTGAGTTTACATGTACCCAAAGCTCTGTGCATCACACAGCTTAAAATATTAGGGTTCTGTCTCACTTGCAAAGATAATCTAATATTGAGGCTCTTTTTATTTGTTTGGGACATGAGGATTTTCACAGACCTCCCTTTCCTAACAAATTATTCTCCTGTCTGGCCTGCTGAGTTTCATTTGTAAGGTTATCGATGACAAGAGCTACTTCCAGTGCTGTCACACAGCTTCCCCAGTGACTTGCCTATAGCTGTGCTCAAAGGTGTCAGGTGGCTTATGTCTACTTCAGATTCCTTTGTGGGAACAAAATGCTAGTTGACTTCTTCTGGACCATAAGAAAATGGTGTATGTTTCTTAGTGTAAGATTGGTAGCTGAATACCACAAAGCCCGTTGGTTAAAAGAATGGCAATTCAGAAGAAAAACCCTGGCCTCAATGTCATGCTACTTGTTGGTAATCAAGCTCTGACCCCCAAGACACTGTCTGCGAGAGACTATAATTTAAAACAAGGTTGATAAACCAGTTGAGTACCTTTTTTAGAATTACTGCTTTGAAGTGGATATGTTGAAAATATCAACCGCTAATTATTGGCTCACCAACAAATGACATTATTTGTTTTTCCTGTTTGTCATTTTAATATTATGGAATAATCATTCAGATATGAATGCCAAATGATTTGTGTCATAGAAGCCAATTCCATGCATTTTTCAAATTAATTATTTTCAATAATATATCATAAACAATGAGCCTCTGAATAAGTAAGTCTACTTAAGCTTTAGGGTGTATTTTTATCTCAAGACTGTTCTGAAGTACTCCCGTCCCCCAGAGTTATACTGCCAACATATACCAATAATGATGAACTGTTATTGAAAGGGCAGATAGATGTAAATGAGGCAGAGGAGGATGAAATGAACATCTGCTTTTTTCAGCTCTTGCCAGAAATTCATAACGGGCCAAAAATAACACTAGCTCACCAACCTTGTTTCAACTTGTGTTAGATATAGGAAATTTTCTTTTTTTCTGTCTTTCCAGTCTGGGTATGCTCCATTGGCTTGTATATTGAATACTAAATTTTTAAAAAAATTAATTCTTTAAGTCACGTACATGAGAAAGCCTGGTCTGTCACAAGCATGTAGGTATGCTTATTCCATATTCATTTAAACAGAGACAAATTATTGATGAAATTAGTGAGGTGTCAGTGTATATCATAACCAGAACCTTAGATTCCACTGCAGACATTTATTGCTTCATGTATTGGGGCCTACCATTTCAGGTACACAATTATAAAGGAGCCACCAGGGATAATAAAAACTGGAAATAAATATGTTTTACCTCCTTTCTTGGTCCATATCAGTAAGTTATTCAGTAAGTGATTTGTAGGCTGTTTGGAGCAAAAGGAAAATGAAAAGAGGAGAGTGAGTGAATAAAAACCAAAACAAAATGTACTACAAAATGTACTGCAAAATGTCATAAGGGACTATTACAGAGGAGAAGGAGTTCTTTTGAATAGTAATGAATTGCTTCCTGATTCCTGGTTGGTGACTTTTTTTTCAACCCCCCCCCAAAGGAATTTACGACCCAGGAGGAACTGGTATATTTAACATGCTTCTTTAGCAAGGCCCTACAAAGTCAAAATGTGTGATACATCCAAGTCTGAGAAGGTCATTTCCTCAGATCTTAGAACCCACAGCTCTCCTCGGTATAAATTCCACTTCAAAGGAAGACTTTTGACCACTGTTGAGCAGAAGATGCTAGAGAAGAACAAAGTTACTTGAAAGAATTCCCTTCTATTAAACAGAACTTACAAGTTAGAAGAAGACAAAAAAAACCCTCATCTGGAATGAAAAAAAAAATAATATGTTTTGTTTCTGGTTCCTTAGGCCTTTGTGGAACAACCAAAGAACATTATTTTGGTTTCTGAGGTTAAAACTATTTTATTCCCCTTAAGCATACTGTGTTTATGGCTTGAGGGAGAAGAAGAAATAGGAAACTAGGAGCCGGCTGAAGTGGGCTAAACTTGACTGTCTAGTTCTTCAGTATCTGAAACTTGTTCTAATATGGAATGGTTACCCTCTCCGTTCTCGCATAAAAAGTATTAATAGAAAATAGAGGACCCTCAGTCACCGGAGAATGACTGTTTTATACTTGGTTGTGTATTTGCTTATGACCTGCGAGTTTAAAAGATGGTCTTCCCCAAAAGTCAAGCTCGTTGTTAATTATGTAGGCACCATTAATGTCTGCTCTCCATAGTACAATTTCATCATTGTTGGTTATATTACCATTTGACAATTCAACTCATTGAAATGAAAAGATTGATTAATATTTTACAGTTGAACTCATTGTTTCATATGTTTTACCCCCTTTAGGTTATTGGAGTGGTGAGTAAAGAATACATACCAAAGGGGACACGTTTTGGACCTCTAATAGGTGAAATCTACACCAGTGATACAGTTCCCAAGAACGCCAACAGGAAATATTTTTGGCGGGTAAGTAGGGAAATTTTTCCAGACTCATTAAGTATTAGGGGAAAAAAATGAAACTAAAATTGCTGGGTCACTTCCATTTTCAACCTGTCCTGGGGCTCCCCACAAGTATTCAGGGTCCCCATGGACATAGGGAATTCTAAGCAATCGTGATGAACCTGGTTAAATGTTTGGCCTGGGAAACACAGCCTGTAGGTGGTTAGGGATGGAGAGATGGTCTATATGTGAATCTTAATTTTTGCAATTCATTAGAGCTTTGTGATGAAAGGAAAGAGTTTGCTGCTTGCTTCAAGGGTAAGTTCATTTGCATTTCTGTGCAAGGAAGTAGTAATGAGTCACCAAGCCTTAGATTTCACCCCTTGTTGATTTCTTGCTGACTTAACTTTAATTGAATGGACAAGTAATCATAAATGAATTACCTCAAAAATAAATGCCTTTGGGCTTCCCTGGTGGCACAGTGGTTGAGAGTCCGCCTGCCGATGCAGGGGACACGGGTTCGTGCCCCGGTCCGGGAGGATCCCACATGCCGCGGAGCGGCTGGGCCCGTGAGCCATGGCCGCTGAGCCTGCGCGCCCGGAGCCTGTGCTCCGCAGCGGGAGAGGCCACAACAGTGAGAGGCCCGCGTATCGCAATCAATCAATCCATCAAACCAATAATGATGGACTGTTATTGATTGATTGATTGCGGCAAACAAAACATTGATTTTGTTTACGCAGAATAAATAAATAAATAAACGCCTTTAAGGAAGGATGGGTAGAAGATGGTACTAGGGGAATGGAGATGGACCACAAGACTCGTCCTGTTTCAACGCACCTGTACCATGAAACTTTTGGGTTTGATAGTACATAAGTTACTCCCATAGCGTAAGGGAAATGCTTATAATCATTCGGGATGATGAACTTTCCTTTAACATCCAAAGAGTCTGGCCAATCCAATTTCCTTTGGAATATCACAGTTAGAAAGGATCTCACAGGACTTCCCTGGTGGCGCAGTGGTTGAGAGTCCTCCTGCCATTGCAGGGGACCCGGGTTCGTGCCCCGAGCATGTGCTCCACAACGGGAGAGGCCACAACAGTGAGAGGCCCGCGTATCACAAAAAAAAAGGAGAGAGAGAAGCCACTGCAATGAGAATCCCGCACACGCAACGAAGAGTAGCCCCCACTCGCTGCAACTAGAGAAAGCGCACACAGCAAGGAAGACCCAGCACAGCCAAAAATAAAAAATTAATTAATTAAAAAAATAAAAAAGGACCTCACAGGTGAACTAATTAGATGGAATCTTTGAGTAAAAGACCCTGGATTAGGATGAACAGAGAAAAAATTGGGCTGCTTTCCGTTTTCCCATAGATCTCTTTGGGATATTTGGTTTCCTTTAATTAGAAAATAAAGCTACATTTACTAAATTTAAAAGCAATTTTTTATATACATACTTGCACAAAATGTACATGATTACTGGGAAACTGTTACTAAAATTCTTTTAAGAAACAGCTGCATGGTAGCAACAAAAATTGTATTATACTTACTCTGGCCAGATTTACCTAGAATGCTTATATCATCTGGACAAGTATATTTATAAAAGACTTCTATTTGGGGATCACTCAGAAGCTGTTCCTAAGAAACAAGGTTTTGTTTTAAATCTGGGAAGTTTTGTGTTTTAAGAAATGTAGTTTACTATTTTCCAAACAAAAGAGATCACTGAGGATTTTTCACTCTGAGTTGTGTGCTCACAATTTTTATTTAATTAATTAGTCATGCTTAAAATATATTTAATACCTGACTAATAATGGGCAAAATGTAAGTGAGTTCATTTTCCCCTTTACTGCCAATAAAGTCTTCTCAGAAATGAGCCATAGACACGTGTAGTTTTTGGAGTTGAAGGTCGGAATTAAGAAAATCCAGCATAAGTCTCGTTAATTCATGATCCTTTTGAAAAAAAATGACAAGAAATATTTAAGAACGTCCTATCTCTGTCCCAGTTCCCTGCTTCATTGAAGATTCACTCTAAGTAGCTGAAATGCTTTCCTTGGGAGGATTTATTGAAATCGGCCCTTCACATGCAAAGGATATTGTAGGAGATAACTTCCCACATGTTGTTAAAAGCATCCTGATTTTGCTGGCAGGAATATGAACATCTGTTGTGAGGAAAGAAAAAGTTTCATGCAAATTACACAGTCAAAGAAGAGAAGGGATGTTCAAGTTGAGAAACCAGTGACATTTCTTGTAACTGTGCTATGAGTCAGCACGTTTTAATCTTCTTGATAATATATGGAAATGTAGTGAGGGTGACAGGGAGCAGTGTTCATCTGACGTATCATTATTTTATTTTCGTGTGTGTGTGTGACTTCATGGCGTCGACATTTCTGTTTTTAAATGAGCATACAGTAAATTGTAGTCCGTGGAAGGCTGACTGGAATCAACATAGCCGTAGCTTTAGAAAGCAGTTTCCGCCCAGCGAAGAGTGCAAGAGCGATGGAACCCCGTGTTCCTGGAAGTTTGCACATCAGAGTAAACAAACTTGAAAACCCCTCTTGATAGCAGAATTCACCCGGCCTTGTTCCATTTTCTCTTAACAAAACACACCGCAAAAGCTCTCACAAGCTGCTTTGATGAAGCCACATGTATTTCCCCCTTCACAATTTACAGGAAGTTACTCTTAAAAGAAAGTGATTCTGGTGTTTACTGCCCGTGTTAAAGGGACAGAGTTCCTTTTTGTCTGATAACATTAGAGCGAAATACAGAAACATTTTAGAGACTAACATAGCATGTGACTAAGAAGAAAGCAATAACCTGCTGTCCGGTTAGAGCAAAACTTCTGCTATGAACCAGGCCCTATGACTTGGAACCTCTAAGTTGCAGATAACCAGGTATTTCTTATATATGTGTTAAGGATCTCTTAAGTCTGAAGACGAGTTGGGTACATCTTAAAAAGAGGGAAAGAGAGAAAGTTACTGTGGAAGGGCAAGGAGTTTGTTTGTAAAGTTGTTTATAAAGTTTCAGTAAGAATGTATACTTTAAGTTTTCCTATTCTTACCTCTACCTTTTTACCGAGTGGCCTGAGGGTATCTGTTAACCAAAAGCAGTATTACTCTAGGGCAGACTTTGAATTCTTCATTTTGCATTGCCTTTAAAGAACAACATGGTTTCTTTCTGTTCGTTTACCAAAAACACGAACCTTATGGCTCTGTGAGTGGTGTTTTAGCCCAACCACCTCACGGATGAGAGGGTTCCCTCTCCCCTCCTCTGCCTTGAAAGAAAAGTGCAAGGCCGAACACGTTTATCAAGAGGAAAAGTGACTTCTCAGTAGACTGTCTGATGCTGGCTTCTGTCCCAGTGCTCACTTTGTTATGGCAGGTGAAGTTCACCTTGGCCTCACCCAGCATTTCCCCAAAAAGGCAAGCTTCCAAGTATTCATATGAACAAGTGTTCCTGCTGGACTTGGAGGCTTGGGGGTGGAGGATGTTTGCATAGTTTAAGCCTTGGGCGGGGGTGTAGGAAACGGCAAGTACAGAGGCCATAGAAAAAGTTGAGAGACTCGGTTTGACGTACTCAGTCGGGTTGGTCTAATACCCAGTGACTCAAAGCATTAAAAGTCTGCATGATCGGAACTCAAGTTAAGTAGCATTGCCTGTGTGCCATTCACTGTGGCAGCAGAAACAGTACTCGGTGGTTGTTTAGTCCTTCTGAGGCAGCTCCTTAAATGAAATCTTGTGTTTCACTCTTCTGTTACTTTTCCCCAAAAGTGAAAAGACACTAAAACTGAAATGGAAAAGGTAACTGACAAAGTGTCCCTTCCCTGTTTCTGCCCTTATTTCTGCTGATTCAAGACAACTCCGGCTAAACTGATTTCCTTTTCTAACCAGGCAATAAGGGACCAGAAATCAAACTCGGTATTTGCTGGGTTTATTCTCAGAGGTGCCAGGGAAGCTTTTCGTTGCTTTGGGGCTTTCTTTTCCATGTCTGTCTTCTCTTTTGGGCAGATCTATTCCCGAGGGGAGCTTCACCACTTCATCGATGGCTTTAATGAGGAGAAGAGCAACTGGCTGCGCTACGTGAACCCAGCACATTCTGCCCGGGAGCAGAACCTGGCCGCCTGTCAGAACGGCATGAACATCTACTTCTACACCATTAAGCCCATCCCCGCCAACCAGGAGCTTCTTGTGTGGTATTGCCGGGACTTTGCGGAAAGGCTTCACTACCCTTATCCTGGAGAGCTGAAAATGATGAATCTCAGTAAGTGGATGACAGAACAAAAAAATTAGAAATGCCAGTAACGTCAGTTCTGCCCCTTTGCGCTAATAACATGTTGTTTAATTACATGGCTTCATCTGATGGGCCAAGTCGGTGGCTTAAACTAGGGACTGGGAACAGGAAAACAGCTTTTTTTAGTCTCTGTTTCCTATAATGAAACTTGATCATTTAAAAAATACTAAGAGCTACTTTGAATGTTCAGAAAGTTACAGGAAGAAATCTATGTTCAATGCTAATCTATCCAAAAGGGGGCAGGTAGGATTATAATATAATAGAGATTCGTTCTGACATGCCAAGGATGCACGGTATATAGTTCCTTGTTTGTGGCGACTTGTCAGTGCTTAACAAGTACATTGAACTATTGTAGAGATGCACATTTGGTTATCAAGTTATGGTCTGATGTGAAACATAAAAGGTTTCTAGAAAAACTCGGAGATATAATTTTTCAAATCTCGTTTGAATATGGATAACCCTAAAGATTTTATATCTTAGCTTCCTCCCTAATGGTAAAAACCTAATTATCTGATCTCCTGATGAGTATTACAGTAACCACCTATCACTTGATCTTAACAAATTCTCCGTTCCTTAGGTCTGCAAGCTTTTACTTTTTTATTTGGTTAAAGTTGGCTATCGTGACCTCTCTGCAAAACCCTACTTCATTTTAGTCATTCTCAAGTGATCTCTATGAATGATTTAAGATTTACCATAAAATTCCAACCTGTTGTAACTATGGTTGTATATTCTCAGACTGCTAAGTTTTAAAGCAGTTTTTTAAATCAGCTCCTTCTGGTTTAAAAGTTTTGGCCTCTAAATGCTGACATTTTTGTAACCTTTTGTTTTGATCTCATTTCCAACCTAAGGAGAAGTTGCAAAAACAGTACAAAGAATTCCCAGAGACCCTTTAACCAGATTCATCAATAGTCCATATGCTGTCCCACTTGCTTTATCTGGAGGCTAAATTGTTTTAGTGCACACTTTGTCCTTTGAGATGAATGTTAATATTAACATAAATTAGAATTTGACTTAAACTTTAGGACCGATTATTTATCCTAGTCAGGTATGATCCAATTGTACAGCTATTTGGTGCTCATCCCACACTGTCTAGTTCACTTTTGCTCTCCCTGTGATCCCAAGACTATATTTATAGTTTTCTGAAAAGCTGGGGCTATAAAAGCTTAAGGACCTCCACCATAAGATCATCTTTAAATTTGTGTTTGTGGTCCTTACACACACACATATAGTGCACCTTGAGCTTCAGGAAGAAGTCTTAGAATAGTTGGAACAAATTGGCTTACGGCTTGAGTATGGTGGGTATAATCAGGTCCTGGCCAATGGTGGTGGTTCTTTTCCCTTATCTCTCTTTAGCGCTTCCAAGAGTCTCCATCATGTCACTAGTGCCAAGCATCCCAGGAGCCCTTCGGCTATTATACCACCTGTAGGTGCCAGGCGCAGTGGTAAAAGGCAACTTATATTCCGGCAGGACATCTCCCAGGAAGATGTGCTGCTTCCTCCTGACTTTCTCAGCATAGCCGGTCACTTCCTCTTGAGGGTCTCCTCGCACTCCTTGAGCTTCATCATTCACGGATTCAGAAAAAGACTTTGATTTTTTCTTTTTTGAACAGTAACTCCATTTGAGATGACCCACCCTGGTGACTTTGCTCCAACCACAAAGAAGTTTTTTCACATACATCCCTTACCTCCTGCCAGTCAAAGAAAGGTCTTAAAAGGCCTTGCATTTATTCAAATGCTTATTCTTTGTGTTCAGAAGCAACTGTCCTGTATACTATGAAATGACACCTTTGTTCCCTCAAATGTCCCTTTTTGTTTACGCAGAATTTTTTCTAAATGGTGGTTTAACATTTTCAGGTACCCATTTATTGTCCAGTATTCGTAGTAAAGAATGAGAGTTAACGATAGCCAGTGACAGTAAGTAAGCCAAGACTCCAGTTGCCTTGTGAAACCAGTTGTCGTAGGTGTGGTAACTGATGACTGAGATGCTGATCAGGAAAATCTCCACTGTTTCATCAGGCCTAATAGGCAGATTGCGTCTTCACATGAGTTGTATTGGGTTCCATGCTTCAAGCACGATAGAGGCTTGTGTCAGAATCTCCGTGAGGGCTTTAAAATGGCACTGATAGTTCAACTGGTAGAGTTTTGAGGAGAAGAGAGTTGAAGAAAACTGAGGTAAAGAAAAATAAGTAGCCAGAAATCATAAATAGGCATTTTTTAAAAACCAAAGAAAAGGAGTAGGAACTCTCAGGTTTAACTCTTACCCCTCCCAAGTTTTTTTGGTAGTTTTTTTCAATCTATCTAACTAACCCATCTAGAAAACAGTTGACCAGATTATAGACTTCTAAATGTTAATCTGCGTTCTCAGTTTCAGTTGAAAACAGGCTTTGTTTTGCCTACTGCAGAACTTCTAGGTTCTTTCTTGTAGTCTTGGGGGTTCTTATTATAGATCGAAAATGTGAGTCGGCATAATTAAGCCATTCAGAGCCTTCAGAAGCAGTTCACTCTTGAAATGACTCCGTCCGCCTACAGCCATTTAAGATTTAAGAACAAAAACAGATCTTGATTTTCTTTTTCATGTTAACTCAAGCTGCTGCTGAGTGGGAGAGTCAGAAATGACACCAGCTCCACTGATTACTCAGCTGCTGAAGGATGGTTTTCTTAAATGTACCTTTTCACATAGACTCCATGATCGCCACCTTAGAACACCTGAGGGGGGCTGACGTTGCCCTCCGGATATTGTATTTTTATGAAGGCATAAGAGATATCGAACATATATCATGGATTTACTATATGCTAGGCACACTGTGCTCAGTATTTTGCACAGAAAATTATAAATTCCGACTTTCTGGTTTGTTGGCCCAATCGTTAGCTTTTTTTTTAAGTTTCTTTTTTTAATTAATTTTTATTTTGGCTGCACCGGGTGTTAGTTGCAGCATGCGGACTCTTAGTTGCGGCATGCGTGAGAGATCTAGTTCCCCGACCAGGGATCGAACCAGGGCCCTCTGCATCGGGAGGGCGGAGTCTTTCCCGCTGGACCACCAGGCAAGTCCCCAATCGTTAGCTTTGTGGTAGTTCAACAATCGGATTATGGAGGTGCTCAGTAAGAACACCAGGCTAAATAAATAGTAGGGACAGTGCTACGGACAGACGTAAACTTTTTGCTTATGGCTTTAATTTATTGAATTTTAGAACCAAGACAGTGTTGAAGCCAGTAAAGAAAATTAGGAGACTTAGACGTACCTTGCCACATAAAAATGGCAGAAAGTTATGATGGTGAAGTTTCTGTATTTTCATTATTTTTAGGGTGACATCTTTCTGTGGATGCCTCCAAATCATTCTTTTTCACCTCAAAATTCCCTCCTGTGGGTGTGAGATGCCTTGCCTATCAGCTCTCCAACTTACTTGTCTCTCTTCCTTTACCATTTCAGCTTTAAAAAACAAAAGTGACAATTTGAACTTCCTGCCTGCTGAGCCTCACTGAAAGACTGATATTGGCCTGATAAGGGGCTATTTATTTTGGTTTAGTGGCTTCAGAAATCCCTCTCCCTCAACAAGCTTTCCATCACTGCCCCCATCAGCATCTTCCCTGATAGTGTCTGGGCTGTGTTTATTCTGGGGCTGCTGGCTCACCCAGGAGTAACTGATAACAGCCAGCAGAGATAACATTCTCTGAGGGGCTCTCAAACTGGAATCGAATCCCTCAAGCTTGTCAGTCTAGAGAATGGATTTGAAGAATTCAGACTCTGGAGTTCCACAGAGTTCATTTCTAGACCTATCAGGTATCAAGCCTGGAGTTCCTCCTCCGTTAAATCGAACAGGGACTTTTTTAAAGACAGTGAATGATACTTTTACAGAGGCTTCAGCCCAGTCCCCCAAGCCTGTCCTCTTCTGAGGCTAAGGCCACGAGGTCCCTGCCTCTCCTGGCATCTACACACACCGACAGCTGATGCCTATGCCTACGGCAGGTGTGCAGGCTGGAGGGGTTGCCCTCCAACAACCAGAGCTCCGACTAAGCAGCGTGTATTTTACTTTTGGTTTCCAGGGAAGGCTGAGCAGCGAGTGTTTGGTTTTCCCTGCTCTGGCTGGTGTCTTCTCGAAGGCATCGTTTGTTCTGTGTGTTTGGAGGGGCAGTGCTGGCGATGGCCTGGAGAGCCTGTCCTCTCATTGCTGCTGTTCCTAAACAGTCTGTTTACCAAGTAATAATATGCCGTCTTTTGGAATACACGCTATCGTCTTTGGTGCTCTAAGTAATTGAACTGGCTCAGGAAGTGCCAGTTGTGGTCTGGCAGAGATGCCTATGTCACGCCTTGTGACTCCAGGGGACAGCATTACTGGGAGCCTGGTTATAGACCAGAGCCTCAGTGAAATTCTGGTGTTGTCAGCAGATCGAGGGGAAGGGGTGGCATCACATCGCTAATCTGTCTGTTTGGGAAGAGGCAGTTTGAACAGGGTTTTATCAAATTCGTATTAAACAAGAATGGAGGCGAAAATTGATGACTGCTTATTACTTGAAATGAGTCTTAATCTTGCACATCTAGTTCTCAGGGTGTGCTGATTTCCTTTAGGTAAACCGTGAACATGAGAATGACTTTTATTAACCTGTGACACCCCGTCCCGGTATTTTTCCACGCCATTTTCATGGAGGCTCTCCTACTCTTGGTCGAACAGGACTGTCCTATCATGAGGTTTTTACCGTTGGAAACAAAATAACACAAACGGTGCTATTCGTTTTATCGATGCCACCAGTGACCTGGTTTTGCTGAGAAGGAACTGGAGTGGCGAGAGCCTTCTAGAATGAGTGGGCGTTGAGATGCCAGGTGTCCCTCTTGGGGCAGCTGGGGCTCAGGTTTGCTCAAGGAGAGCGCAACTTGGGCAACGTCGCTCCGATTTTCTGTCTCCATCTGAGTAATCACCCTTTCTTTATTTCAGCGCAAACCCAGAGCCATCCAAAGCAGCAGAGCACTGAGAAACATGAACTTTGCCCAAAGAATGTCCCGAAGAGAGAGTACAGCGTGAAAGAAATACTAAAATTGGACTCCCACCCCTCCAAAGGGAAGGACTTATACCGCTCCAACATTTCACCCCTCACTTCGGAAAAGGACGCGGATGACTTTCGGAAAAATGGGAGCCCCGAGATGCCCTTCTACCCGCGGGTGGTGTACCCGATCCGGGCCCCTCTACCGGAAGACTTTCTGAAAGCTTCCCTGGCCTACGGGATGGAGCGGCCGCCCTACATCGCGCACTCCCCCATCCCGTCCTCCACGACGCCCAGCCCCTCGGCGCGCAGCAGCCCAGACCGGAGCCTGCACAGCAGCCCCGGGAACACCGTGTCGCCGCGGGCCCCCGGCTCCCAGGAGCACCGGGACCCTTATGCCTACTTGAACGCTCCGTACGCCGCCGCCGCCGCTGAGGGGCTGGGCTCCTACCCCGGCTACGCCCCGCCCCCGCACCTGCCGCCCGCCTTCATCCCTTCCTACAACGCGCACTACCCCAAGTTCCTGCTGCCCCCCTACGGCATGAACTGCAACGGCCTGGGCGCCGTGGGCAACATCAACGGCCTCGGCAGCTTCGGCCTCTTCCCGAGGCTGTACCCCGTGTACGGCGGCCTCCTGGGCGGGGGCGGCCTGCCTCCCCCGATGCTGGCGCCCGCCTCCCTTCCCAGCTCGCTGCCCTCGGAGGGGGCGCGCCGCCTGCTGCAGCCCGAGCACCCCCGGGAGGTGCTGGTGCCCGCGCCGCACAGTGCCTTCTCCCTGCCCGGGGCGGCCGCCAGCCTGAAGGACAAGGCCTGCAGCCCCACCAGCGGGTCCCCGACGGCCGGCACCGCCGCCACGGCCGAGCACGTGGTGCAGCCCAAAGCTACCTCAGCGGCCGCGGCAGCCCCCGGCGGCGGCGACGAGGCCGTGAATCTCATCAAGAACAAAAGGAACATGACTGGCTACAAGACGCTCCCCTACCCCCTGAAGAAGCAGAACGGCAAGATCAAGTACGAGTGCAACGTCTGCGCCAAGACTTTTGGCCAACTCTCAAACCTGAAGGTAGGCCTGGCGTGGGCCGCCCGATGGCGCGGGGTCAGTCCCCGGGAGTGCACGACGTGCGTGGGTATTTAGTTCACCTCCCGCAGGTTATAACTTGCCATTTCCACAGCGTGAGACCTGGGCTGGGCATGGTCGATGCGGCTTTGCTTTTGCCTTTGCCTTTGCTGCTCTGGCTGCGCCGCTTGGGACACGTTGCTTCCCCTCTCCTGCGTGTCTTGTGAATGATAAACACGTGGGGTTTGCGCTAGAACATCAGTTTCGAGTCCCTGCTTAGCCTATGACTTTTGTTCCTTTAGCTCCAACACAACAGAGTTCTGAAAATCACATCGGGGTTTGATTTGTTCTAAGACTTCACCTTGATGCTTTTCTTAAGAGGTTTGCATCCTAAATGCCCCAGTCCTTGCATGGGAATGTTCGCTTTTGCAGCCAAGTGACAGCCGACCTAACGTGTGTGGCTTCTTCCCAGGTCCACCTCAGAGTGCACAGCGGAGAACGACCTTTCAAATGCCAGACTTGCAACAAAGGCTTCACTCAGCTCGCCCACCTGCAGAAACACTACCTGGTACACACGGGAGAGAAGCCACATGAATGCCAGGTGGGCAGTGTTTTCTGGGTTGAACTTTCGACCTTTGTAGACAGTGTCTCAGGAGTCGCCCTCCCATCATCCCATAGCCCATAGTTTAAACCAGCACAAGAATTCTGCCTTCTTTGGGCTGCTGATGCGCTGAGATGATGACACACCAGCTTCCAGTGGTTGGACAAGTGGTCTGGAAGGGAAACAACACCCCATGGGCAGTGCGTTCCCATTGCCCCATTTGCCTAACGCTGCTGCGAGTTTTTTCACCTCCCAGGTTGCTGGGTGTGGGTGGGCAGCGCGCCCCTCCGCTTGGCAGTTCTTAACCTTCTGGTCTCCCACCTCCCTCCCCTGCCCCCTTCCCCACGCTGCAGGTTTGCCACAAGCGATTTAGCAGCACCAGCAATCTCAAGACCCACCTGCGACTCCACTCCGGAGAGAAACCTTACCAGTGCAAGGTGTGCCCCGCCAAGTTCACCCAGTTTGTGCACCTGAAACTCCACAAGCGCCTACACACCCGGGAGCGGCCCCACAAGTGTGCCCACTGCCACAAGAGCTACATCCATCTCTGCGGCCTCAAGGTCCACCTGAAGGGGTATTGTCCTGTGGCCCCAGCCACAGGGCTGCCTCTGGAGGACCTGACCAGAATCAACGAAGAAATCGAGAAGTTTGACATCAGCGACAATGCCGACCGGCTGGAGGACATGGAGGACAACGTTGACGTGACCTCTGTGGTGGAGAAGGAGATTCTGGCCGTGGTCAGAAAAGAGAAAGAAGAAACTGGCCTGAAAGTGTCTTTGCAAAGAAACATGGGGAATGGACTGCTCTCAGGATGTAGCCTCTACGAGTCAACAGACCCGTCCCTCCTGAAGTTGCCTCACAGCAACCCACTACCTCTGGGACCTGTAAAGGTCAAACAAGAAACAGTCGAACCAATGGATCCTTAAGATTTGCAGAAAACAAAAGGTGTTTTGTCTTTTTTCTTAACTTATGACTTGGCGAGTCAGGGTGCCTGTGGCAAATGCTTGTACATAATTCCAGTTCTGCAAAGCTCTCCTGACGGCAGATGGTTTCCCCTCACCTCTCTGGAATTAACGAAGGATCCCCAAAGTTACTGAAATCTCAGGGCATAAATGAGGGAAAGACAATATATATACATATTATATATACTTATTTACACCCCCATCTATATATTTGAACCTGTGTATTTTGAATATTTGTGTGGATACGTTTGCATAGTCCTCCCATTGCTAAGACTATTGCCTAGTCATAATTATTTTTTCAATAATTTCATAATTTATTATACAACTTATCATTCAAAAAGCAATAATTAAAAAAAGTTTACAATGACTGGAAGAATTCCTTGTAATTTGAGTTGTTCTATCTTTGTCTGGTGGCTGTTCTTTGTAGATAATTTCTGCACATCTGTTTTAAGTACCTAAGATTTAGTAAACAAATACATTACATCAGCCGACCTCCCTCTATAATAATGGTTTGAAAATGAGGTTTTGGTATTGCCATAGTTAGGCAATTGATGTGTTCATTCATAGGACTGTATCATTTGAACAGCACTGTATAACTTGGGGGTATGTGTGCAGAATTACCCAGTAATAACTCTGGTAGAAGAAATAAGAAAGAGAGAATCTTGTATGTTTCTGTAGATAGTTCAGCATTTTCCCCCCTAATCACAGATTTACCAGAAAGGCTACAAGAAGGCTTTGCTAATCTGTCTCCCTCTCCAAAAAACAGGGTCGCCCCACCCCCAAAGTCATGTGACCATTCGGAGTGGCCACGAGACTTTGGCATCCCAATGTATTATCTGAAAATGTGAAGACAAAATGCCATGTTTAAAACCACTGCAAAACATTCCCAAAGCACAGGTGGTTTTGTATGGGTGAGGTGAGGAAGCATGAGTCTGGGTGTTTTTGTTGTTGGTCTTTTTTGTTGGTATGTCAAAATTGCACAAACGTGGTGCTCTACCAGGAAGGATTTGAGTTAGATAGGCTCAGGCCACACTTTAAAAACCAAAAACCGGAAAACGGGTATTCTCGTTGTCTTAGGGTCAAAGCGGGTAATGAACATTCCTATCCCCAACACATCAATTGTATTTTTTTTCTGTACAACTCAGACTTTCCTCAGTATTTGTGTTTTTACATTTTATGGTTAATTTAATTGAAGAAGAAAGGGCATTGCAGAATTGTTCAACAATTACCTCATTGAGTGTGTCCAGTAGTGCAGGAAGTGATGGCTTCTCTGATGATTTGCTACTCAAGAGGAGAGAGCCAGCGTGCACCAGAAAGCTGGAATGCGTCGCATTCTGTCTCCTCTTCTGCTAAACCCAAAGATGACATGTTGGCATTTGAGGTGTAGCGGAGAATGATGTATATTTATAAATCTATTTATACCACTATACCATGTGTATATATAATATATTTATAACCACTTAAATTGTGAGCCAAACCATGTAAATTATCCTTCTTTTCCTAATGGCATAAAAAAAAAAAAAAAAACCCTTTCTGAGACTTTGCTTAATTAGCACTCGATGACCTCACAGTCATATTGGTGAGCTTGGGCACCCCCTTGCTATTGTAAGCGACCCTAAAACCTTGGTGCAAAGGTGGGGACAGCATAACAACCAGGGAGAAAGAGACATACTTTTTTACTATTAAGGACAATCTAAGATGGGGTTTTTTTTGGTTTGTTTTGCCACATTCTGATGATGTGGTCACACCCAAGCCCCAGAAATAAAAATCCCATCGACCACTGCAACTTTTCTCTCTCTTCCTCTCCCTCCTTCCTAAATAACTGATGTATCACTCATCAATCTGGTTTATATATTCAGTATTTTGGTCCATGGCAACTAATGTCAACCTGCAGAAGAGAACAACAAATTTAGGATAATGCAGAGAAACCTAAGAGCCTTACTGATCTGTTCCTTTAAGTAACAAAACTGACAGCTTTTTATGGTATTTTTTAGTCAGTGTTTGACAAACACAGTCCTTAATTGTAGGTAAACCAAAGCATCACATTCTGACGTTGACACCAAATACTTTCTATTCCCAATTACTCATTTGTTCTCTTTCTCCCCTTTCATGCTTTCTCATTAATGGGAATTTTTCCTGAGACCTGCACAGTGGCTTGAGACTTCTTGATTCTCTTTACCTTCTGACTTTCCCTGAGGCCTCTTACATGTGAATGTTGAGCCCACAATCAACAGTGGTTTTTTTTTTTTCCTTCTACTCAAAGTTAAAACCGACCAAAGTTATTGGCTTTTTACTTTGCTAGAACAACAAACTATCTTATGTTTACGTACTGGTTTACATTGTTATTTATGTGCAAATTGTCAAAATGTAAATTAAATATAAATGTTCATGCTTTACCAATGCTTGTCTAGTGTCTTGAGTGAAGGGTGAGTGAACGACACCTTAACCATACTGCAAGGGTGGCCCCAAAACAAATTCTGAACATGACACAATTTGCCTCTATCCTGCCCACATCCCCACCCCGACCCTTCATCCCCCCCAGAGATGATTCCTTAATTTCACCTCCTCTATCGGCGACTGCTCTAACAGGGTTGGTCTCTTGCCTCTCTCATAACTCAAAGATTTTTCTCTTTAATTATGAGCTATAAAAGTGCCCTCTAAGGAGATCATTTCAAGCATTAGCCAGTAAGTAGGGGAAGATTTGTTTGCTTTTGTTGGACTTTTTTGTTTGTTTTACTTTGCTGATGGACGGGGTGGGGGTGGCGAGGTGAGGAAGAATTGAGATCAAGTCCAGAAATGCCGTCCTAGCCTTGATCCAGCGTGTGTGTGTGTGGACCCAGCCAGCTGCTGGGTGAGGGGCTCTGGAGAGCCCTGGGAACCTGAGAAGCATTTTGCCCACTGGTGGTTTCGTTTTTGCTTCAGTAGCCAGCGTTGAGCCCCCCACAGGGAATCAGGGCTTTTGTGCTTCTGCATAGTCTTCCTGCCCTCCATCCCATCGTATCTTCTTCCTTCACATCTTAACTCGGGAAGTAGATTTGCCACTGGTGCATTTAAAGCAAATTTCAAGAAAGCTGTTGTCTGGCCAGCCTCTGGGCATTGTTAGTATGAAGCCCAGGGATCATGGTGGCTTGGCCATGTGGTCCCAAGGGTCAGATGTTGGGAGTGAGTCTACTTGCTCATCCATTGATGTTCCAGTAACTAATCTTTCTCCCGTCACAAACAAAAAGGCACAAATTATTTTGAGTCTCACTTGGTAGATGTGAATAAGAGAGATGCCTGTATAAAAGTGCTACTGCCCTCAATGAAACAACCAAAAAAAAAATCTAAAAGCCCTTTGCAAATGGTTTTCGTGCTTGCCATTTCATCCATTACCGACTTCATGGTACCATGCCCATGCTAACTGCATGTTAAGAAAACAATGCTCCCTACATTTAGACACTCAGAACTGCCCACTTTCTTTTTAATGCTTCTTCTTTATATTCACTTAAACATCTGTGCCAAGAATTTGAAATGCTGCCAACATTTAACTGTGGAGTTAAGAAAACCAGAACCCTATTGTCATAAACGGGCCAAATGGTGCTGGTTGCACTACTAAATTCTACAGAACCATTGTGGTAATAATTTTTCAAAACAAAGCCCAAAAGGAGTCAGAGTGTAACAGTTACTACCATAAATCATAGTTCTTTACTTGGCAAATCATGCCTTTTTTTTCTTGAGAGTTATCTATCTCGGGAACACTTGTGGACTTAGCTGTTTAACGAAACATTACATGAGAACATAATATTCACTAGGAGCTCAAGTCTCCCCGGCTGACATCCACCCTGTCAAACTGAGACTTTGGGCAGCTGTTTGTAGAGCAAGGCAAAAATGAAGAAGCCACCTTTTTGAATCTTTCCTTAAACTAAAAGCCCTGTTCAGAAATGATGCATTCAATTCTTCACCAGAAGAAAACATATAGGATATACAGTTCCATGGGAGTATATGGGCACACATCTCAAATTTTTTCTCTTGAGGGACAGGAAACCAATTTAGGACCCATAAGTTTGTATCAGTGAACTTATTTCTGTGTGTGTGTGTGTGTGTGTGTGAAGCCTTCTTTAAAAGAAGATAATGGGGAAAGGCCAGAGCAGAGAAATGAAAGTAATTAGAGGCACATGGTGGAGGAGTTCTAATGTAAAACCAGGCCTCTGGGATAATCTGGTCTACAAAGGAAGGCTGTACCACCGAGGTTGGCAGCTAAAAACATTAATGCATAGAAGCGAAGTTACACAGAATGGGATCATTGAACCAACTGAAAAGACATTTCTATTTCCTTTATTAGACCATAGAGTTCTTTCTCCATAACATGTCTGTTTCATTATCAGTGTCTGGCCAGAAGAAACTGGATCATCCTGAGCACTGGTTACCTCTTTGGAGTCCACTTCTGGGCATACAGCAGCTGCGAGAACATTTCTTTGGTAAGAAATGTTTCAGGACCCAGGAATAAGCCTCCCATCACATCCTTTTTTAAGCTTCAAGTCCTCAGGACCCCCGAGTCCATTTGCTCAAAGTGCTACTGACAGCTGCTCCTTCAATAAGTGAGAAGTGATTTAATCTCAATATAGCTTTAATCATGTAATTTAGGCCCAAAACAGAGCAAGATTCCAAAAAGTTATTTTTAACCTGATTTATGCAAATACTCCCCATGCCCAGTTTCACAGAATACTATAAACTAACAAACACTCTCCTGGTTTGCTCTTCCTTCCAGGTTTGATAAATAACGGACCAGAGCTGGTCATGTACCCATTCCTTCTCTCTGAATTTAAGATAGAAGCTTTTATTTAGCATAAATGTGAACACAGTCACCTTGTAGTTTTCTCCTACTCCCATCAAGAAAGAAAGAGGAAGTGACAGGTAAATGCCAGTGGGTAGTTTTGGTAAGAAATTCTTCAGCGTGTTAACGAAAGGGGGTTGTTCTCATGGAATCGTGGTACAACTTCCCATCTTTAGGTATCTGAAGAATTCATCTGTGGGCTATGGCAACCAGGGTGAGGAATAGAGCAAAAGAAATGAAGTTAAATCATTAGCAGAAGGGACTTTGGTTTAAATGACAAAAAATAACACCCACCTTTAGGGTTGGTAACACAATGGGTTCCTTTCCATGGGAGGGAGGAAGTAGTCTCCTTGCTGGGAGGGCTTAGAGAGGAGCCAGCTTGTTTGAAAGCACAGGATAAGCAAGATGCCTGGCAAGTCCTTCCCACGTCTGTAATTCAAAGGTTTCTCTCAACCTTACAAATGATGGTGCACCTGGAGACGAGACAGAGCTAAGGCTCTGGTAGAGAACTTAAGTTTCCTTAATGTTCCTGAGGCCTCCTAGGAAACTATTTATATAAATCTATATGGAAGACAAATCTGAAGAGCTTGTCTAATTCTGAGGAAGAGTCCATGACACCGCGAAATGAACTGTGCTGTATATTTTCTAAAATATTTGGAAACGTATTCCCCATTTGAGTTCTTCCCAGGGATTCTGAAAGGGGGTGGAAAATGAGACATGGTACCACTCTTACCTGGCACCCAGCACTCTGCAGAGCAATGTCCAGGCTAGCAGCCCGTCCGTGTAGTTACGCCTTGGGAAGAGAAGGGACCGTCTCCACCCTCCCTCCTTCCACAGCAAGGCTGCCCTATTGGGCAGTACAGTACAAGGCTGTACTATTTCCCATCCACACAGGCAAAGGAAGTGGGATGCACCCTCATCCCTTTCTGTGGGACCCTTTCTTGCCTCCCCAGTTTTAGAACAATTAACGTGAGGGTGATTTGCTGTGAGACTAACCATCTAAAGATCATGAATGGGGTGACTTAAGTCCTTCTTCTGTGCTCCCCAGGCCAGAGTCTAAATATACGCCCAAGGTGGGAACTGAGATTACGTGCTCCTACTCTGCAGGAGAGAGTGAACTGGGGGTTTAGTTCTAGTCCTGGTTCAACGCCTAGTTACCTGTGTACCCTCAAGAAAGTCCTGGATCTTCTTGGGCCTCAGTTTCCTGATCCATAAAATGAAGGAGTCATTCCTACGTTTTCTTTGCCTCTTTCGGAAGTATTACATCTCTTAATATGCTAAAAGTCCATCGTTTTCTCTTATTTCCTTTTGGTTTGTTTTCCTTGGAAGTCTGATTGTTGCTATAGGCAGATATTTGCAATTTAGAGAGCAGATGTCAGAGGAAAATGGAAATGAGGGGCAGGCTTATATGGAAAAAACTATTGTGGCTTCTTTTGGCAAGAGATTGGGCTCGCAAAGGTCCTGCTAATTTGTGAGAATCATGAAATTTCCCTAGGAATTAATATGCTCATCTGAAAGGAATCAAGATCCTTTTAATGGAAATAATGAGTTATGTGCAAATCAAACCTCTGGTCAAGTACCATGAATTCTAGGCTGTTTAGTTTAGCGGCTTTTTGTTTTTTCTTATACATCGTTTTTCTTTCTTTCTTTCTTTTTATGCAAAGGCTTACTTGTATGAAGACTAAGAAAGATTTCATTTTGTTGCCACAAAAAGGAAAGGGGGTCAAAAATATGAGAGCTAAAGAAGAGAAGGTGAGGCCAATCGAGAGAACCCAAGAAGACGTTGAAAGACACATTCTGGTTAGCAAAGCAATGGAGGCCTTGGTACTGCTCTAACGGTTCAAGGTTTAAAAAGGGGAATAAAGAAAAATGAAGCAGCAAGAGGGAGGAGGAGAGGGAAAGGTTAAGCCAAGACAGAAACTGTGAGCAGACAGATGTGAAAGGGGCTGAAAATAAGTGAAAAGTGAAAAATTGCTTTATGAATAAACCGTTAAAAAATAGTGAGTGAAAAAGCAATCGTGCTTCCAGTTATTACTGAATCACCAGCTCGTGGCAGCCGGAGGCTGACCTGAGCTGCGACTCCAGGCTTAACCTATATGCAGCAGTTGGTGCAGGGCTGCTCCTGTGGGCGGACTCCGTTTTCTACTTGAGTGTCAGTTTCATTGTGATTACTCGCCATCACAGACGCATGTGGCCCATTTTACCGCCTTGAACCCAGAAGACATGACTTGATCCTCTCTCCAACCTGCTGACACTACAAGGCAGGCGATAGCTTCTCCGTACATACAGGACACAGGCAAGGCAAGGAGCGAGGGCCGAGGGCCGGGGAGGGTGAGCAGATCTTCTAAGAGAAGTTGATGCGGCCCGAACCCTCAGCCTGCCTCTGCCTTTTTCTGAAAATGAGGCTGTGAGTTCATACTCAGTGATCCTTTTCATTCCTGGTGGTGTGTCAGGGCAGGGACACAGTGGCCGTCCCACAATGTCTTCTGTGCCAAGAGCTGACAGAACAACCTCTCCGGATCACATCAGGGCCCGCAAAGAAAATGCCAATCATAGCAGAACTGCCTCTGCCCCCGCCTACTTGAGGAAGCATTGGGAGCCCTAGGAAGTGAACCGGTTCCACCAGTTGACCCCGCCCTCCGAGCCTCCCAGAAGCGTGAGGACCGGAAGTGTTCGCACCCGCCGGAAGACGGGTCAAGCATCACGAGGAAGGGCTGGTGCAAGTAGTACAAGCCGTCTCCAAAGCTGCAGGGTCGCCCCCCTGCTCCTTCCAGATGTAGAACATACCTCTCTATCGGAGCTGCCTGCGTGCAGCTAACTTTTGGTTCTGTTTCCACAGAAAGGAGGTGGAAGATGGGTGGTCACAAATCCCGAGATAATTTGCTTGCGAGGGCTTCACTGGTTGTCTCCGGTGGACTCCAGGGAGGCGGGTGGCCCGCCAGGGTTCTAGGGGCTGGCAGAAGCCAGCCCCAGGGAACATTTGACTCAAGTGACCCGTGGAGCAGTGAGCCCATGCACACAGCTGGCTGTAAAATCAAAGAATGAGGCCCAATTTTAATGAATCCGTTTCATTTTTAAGAACCAAGGTAAGACTGTAGTTCTGTACATCTGGCCAACGGGGCTGAGGTTTCCTTCAGAGCCTCACACAGATCTTAGTATCTGCTCTTGCTGTTGCTGCAAGAAGTACCTGGCCTTGTGTTGGTGGAAGGTTTAAGGCTTTCGTCCTTGAATGTTTTCACGAAGGAGGAAGGTAGGGATGGGCTTTGAGCATCTCCATCTTAGAAACGGGACTGTCAAAGCATTGAGGGTCAGGAGAGAGGCCCAAACCACCTGACAAGTTTCTGCTGGACCTGGAAACCGAATCCCAGCTTCCTGATTCTGCTTCCCAAGTTAGCAGGTTACACAGCACTGCTATTGCCTAGCGGGGCAGGGCCACAGGAGTCACTGATGCTGTTTGTACTTAGGGCAGACTTGCCAAAACAGCAGGGTTTTACAGCATTAAGTTACTGTCTTTTGCCTTGTCTGGAGCTCAACTCTTAACGAGTTCTGCAGACATTTCAGGAAAGCAAGGTGGAGACAGCAAGCCTTGGGGAACCGTGGCCTACTACGGCCCAACGTTATTCTGAATCCATCCCAGCTCAACACAATTATTAACGTCTCTGAAACCAAGCTCCCTCCAGATGCCCCTTTTCTGAAAGGCTTTCATCACTCTGGGGTTAGCCAGTTCCCCTTCAAAGAGCCAGATTGAGTTGGCAGTTCCACGTGCGTTAACAGAGGGTGGGTGTCAGGCTTCAGTGGTTCTGGGTCAGCCTCAGGTCAGCAGTGCTCCAAAGAGGAAACTGAGGCAGAGAGCACCTCATTCCCTGTCAGGACATGCCTCAGGGACCTGACAACTACAGCTGAGGGGCACAGTGATGCTCAGACAGAAGGCACTGCGCACTTGCAAAAATTCAGCTGCTATTTCAGATAAAGTGGATAAGCTCGTTGCACTTAAAAAGCATGGAGGTCTGTGTTTTCTACAAAGGAGAGGAAACACATAAATGGACATCTTGTCTGCTTCGAGTACACATAAAAATTCTTTTGTTGCTTCTGAGTTTAAGGAGGTATGTTCTCTGTTTTAAGTATTGCCCATATATAGTTAACCAACATACCTGGAGACAGAGATGAAAGTTGAGAAAGAGCAATCTGTTCTACCTTTTTGTTCCCAGGCAGTGTAATCCCAAAAGGCACGATTTCACTAAGAATTATCTGAAGACTTGCAATATACCCACCTGTTATACAGCTTTTGCAACCAACAGAAACCCTGTAGATTTATAGTCATGTTGCTTCAAATTGGTAGTTTTTGTCTTCTCTAGTTTTGACCTGCACATGGATTCCAGACTGAAAATTACATTTATCTGTAGCAAACCATTCAGCCCATCTTAGATAGGTTACAGCTGTTTCAATCATCCCTCCAACTTTAGTGTAATAACATCATATATTATGGTTCATCTACAGCCTGAAGAATTAGGTGCTCTTAAGAGGACTGGCAGGAAAGAAAGAAAGAAAGAAAAAAAAGAAAGAGAAGGAAGGAAGGAAGGAAGGAAAGAAAAGAAAGAAAGAAAGAAAGGAAGGAAGGAAGCAAAGAAGGGAAGAAAGAAAGAAAAGAAAGAAAGAAAGAAAAAGAAAGGAAGGAAGGAAGGAAGGGAAGAAAGAAAGAAAGAAAGAAAAAGAACGGAAGGAAGGAAGAAAAGGAAGGAAGAAAGGAATCTTTTAAGACTAGCTATATAACTTAGACATGAGAGAAGCATCTCTTGAATTCAGGCCCAAATCTTGTTCACATCAGAGGAATGAGTTAGAACGTGATCAGGTGGAGATGAGCATTGGCTGGCAGGGATGCTGAACCCCAGCTCACCATGAGTTCTGCTGAGGGCCACTGGCCTTCTTGAAAACAGAAGCATGTATTTCTTATAGACAAAAACCAGAAAAAGGCAGAGCAAAGTCTGTGCTGAAGGTGCACAGACTTCCTTCCTTCCGTATTTGGGTTTTTCTCCCTTCTAAGGGGTGTTTGAAAGTTTTTCCTGTGCTTCTAACTGAGCAGAAACCACATCACGTCTTTTGTCACCGTCACTGCTCACCACTGGAGACCCTGGTGGTTAGAGAGGGAAAGTCCCTTTCGATGGGGGTAGAGGGTGTTGGGGGCCAGGCAGGGGGGTGGTGGGGAAAGGGGAGAGGGGAGAGGAGGGATCACTAAGCTTTCCTCCTGGCCTCTACATTGTACCCACCCCGGCTGGTCTCTCCAATCCTCCGAGCCGCAAAGCATGTCTTTTAATGCCCCTGATCACCTTGGGGTGATGGAGGAAGAGATCATTCAACGAAGGAAAGAACATCCACTTCCAGAGCTCTGTGGTTCTGGGAAGCCAGAAGAGTGGCCACGGGGACCTCTGTGTAGCCTGAGGATAGCTTATACCTGACTCCTTAGCACCCGTCCCGATGGACAGGTGACATATTGGGAGGACAAGGGGAGAGAGGCTGGGGCACAGCTATATATTTGGTTTGAGCTGTTTTAGGGCAGTCTCTGTAGTGACATTTCTTCTTTCTCTTTTTTTAAATCATGGTAAAAGTACACACAAAATGTACCACCTTCACTGTTTTTAAGTGTACAGTTCAGTAATGTTCACTCTAATCACATTGTTGTGCAAAGATCTCTAGAACGTTTTCATCTTGCAAAGCTGAAACTCTAAGCCCGTGAAACAACAGCGCCCCTTTGGACTCCCCCTGAGCCCCTGTGCACTGACGTGTCTTGATCATGAGTGCTCTTTTTTCAGTTAAATCTATAAACTTGATTTCCGTGCCAAGACCTGTTGCAAGTTCATGCACCAGCCTCCCTGTCTAGGGAGCAGTTCAGATTCACTCGGCCATGAATATTCATCACTCACTGGGGATCACGTTCCCAAATGCTTGTCCTCATCACTCCGGCTGGGCTTCAGCAGTTTATGGACTTGTTATTGGCACCACCAAACTGGTCAGGAATGAAAATAACAATCAACTCCTTAAATGTTTACAAGCTTCCTGGGCTATTGCACATGTAATTTCAAGCTGCCATCTTGTCTCCTCTCGCTCAGTAGAATGGAATGTCCTCTCCAGCAGCTTGGTGGCTGCCGGATCCTGGGGAGGACAAGGACCCTTGCTCCGATTTTCTAATGGAGCCTGGGCTGCAGTCCTCTCTGGTGGCGGGTTGTTTGGGCTCTTGTTGCTCTGCACCACTTCCTCATACAAGTTACGTCTAAACAAATCCTCCCAGTAGGTTGTCCTTGGAGCCAGAGCAGAAGGCAGGTGAGGTACTCTCACTCAATCAGCACGATCAGTTTGTCATTCCCTGAAAATAGAGTCGTCCCTCCAGTCTGTCCAGTCTCCCACCCCCAGCACTTGGTGGCGGGGATGGCGAGGAGGGCACGCCTTGGAGCAAAGCCACATTCCAGGGGGAGGGTTCCTCCCACTCACCGCACTGGACAGGTGTGTTGTGCCTCGTGCCTGTAGCCACCCTTGAAGTGTTGCTGTTACACAACAGTCATGAACTCTGGAATGTCTCTGGTCATTTACAGCGTGACTGGGTCACTCCATAAATGACACGGTCAAGCTTCAAGGCTCAGAATGAGGTTGGCTTGTTTTTCAGTAGACCATTTTCTCCCGCCCAGAACAAAGCTTCCAGGCTTTTACGATGTACTTCTTACTCTGAGACTCCTGAGAATGGGAATTCAGGGGAAAGAAAATACGGGAATAGATTACAAATCACACTCCAGTAGTCCTACGGATGCTTTCAGAACACTCTGAGCAATGTGACCATACTATTTGCAGATAAGAAGCTTTCTAGAAATTAGCTGGGCACTTCTTAGAGTAACTTTTCATCTTCTCTCACTCCTGCCTTGACTTTTTCCTTCTTTGGTTCATTTCCTTCATGAGATAAATGAAGAGAGCAACAGATTAAGGTTCCAAAGAACATAGGATTTATGAGTCATGCCTATTTTTTTCTCTACTGTATTCATTGTAAATGGCATTGTTCCAGTAGAAGAAACAGAAAGTAAAATATGTACCTTAAATACTGATTTTGGTGCTTCTGTAGTACAATAATCATTATGAAAATAATGCCTCATTTGATTTATACTGTATAAGTTACTAGGGTCTGCCACGGCCATTTTCTCATTTTATCCTCATGAATACCTTTTTTTTTTGCGGTACGCAGGCCTCTCACTGTTGTGGCCTCTCCCATTGCGGAGCACAGGCTCCAGAGGCGCAGGCTCAGCGGCCATGGCTCACGGGCCCAGCCGCTCCGCGGCATGTGGGATCCTCCCGGACCGGGGCACGAACCCGTGTCCCCTGCGTCGGCAGGAGGACTCTCAACCACTGCGCCACCAGGGAAGCCACCTCATGAATACCCTTTGAGATGGGTTCTATTATACATACAAGGAAACAGAGGCCCAAAGAGATCAAATAAATTAGGTGATGCAGGGAAAAAAACCCTTAACCCAGTTCACATCGAAAGTACTCCAAAACAGTAACTGTTCTTAAGTAACTTGCTTAATATCACCCAACGAGTAACTATGACCAGAACCTCCCTAAACCATGGCCACTAACTTCTCTCTCTACTTCAGCATAGCAATCTTAGTCCATGAAATACAAGAGATTTAGTTTTAAACATTTTCTGGAACCTCCACTTTATTATGTATTAGCTATAGAATTAGTTTGTTGAGGAGTCACTAAATGTAATTCATACAACCTTGTGGGGTTTTAACCCATTTCTCCCAAGGGGGGGGAAAAAAAAACGCTGGGAAAATCCTCCCTACTGCTCCTCTTATTTTTAAATCATTTTATCAGAATGACTGAGTTTGGGGTGCGGGGGGCATGTTTTAAATTGTGAGGCTTTCAACCTAATAATGAAAGGTAAATCCAGCATTTTGACTCATGCATTCAATCATTTGTTCATTCAACAATATTTATTGCCTGTCTATTATACTTTAAATATTGGGCCAGGCTAAAGTATCCCAGCTGGCCAAACCAGGAATAAACCCAGGAGCAGGTACAAATAAGACCAAGACCTTGATGTCAAAGAGTTTCCTGCCTCTGGAGAGAGAGAGCTATGTACAATTTGATTGATGTTATTGGCCTCTTTCAAATAAATTAGTTCTATTAATAACTGCTAAGAGGGATCAAATTGAATTAGAAACACAAATTCCTAGCTTTCATTTGAAGCATTTAGTTTTATATGTATTTTGGGTATCTTCTGCATATAACTCACCTTTGGCTCAAAAACGATAATTTAAGTAAGAACAGTGTACATCCTGACTATATTTGGGTTTGGATGTCTAACAGAGAATTCCATGTCCACTTCTTACATTTGTACCAGCCTCCATGGGGCAGTGCTAGAACTGAATATCAGCAAAACACATTGTTAAATCGGGCTATGCCTGCAAGGAATTTTTTTTAATTAAAAAAATTTTGTTATACATCAGTGATAATTTCGGAGTTGGTGGTCATAGGACTACAGTATCATTTCTGCCTTCAGAAATGTGAGTTTCTGGATGAGATCATAAACAAAGAGAGCTCTAAGTTGTTTGTTCTTAATATTATATAAAACACACTACGCTGAGATGTGCTAGGTTTAACTTTAACTACCCAAGCATCTCATAAGGATTCATAAAATCATGTCAGGTCATTTTTTTCTTTCAAAAAGATGTATTCCCAGAAAAATAGCAATAATGGGGGGGGGGGTTTTGAAAGGGAGGGGGCGCTATAGGGGGGGGGGTTGGGGGGTATGGGGACAGGTAATCAGGACACCTGGGTTTATTCCTGGTATGGCCAGCTGGGCTACTTCAGCAAGAGGTGTAGCTTCTCCAGGTCTATTTCCACATCTGTAAAATGCAGTAGTTAAACGTCTAAGTCCATTTCTACAAATCAATGGATGTAAAAGCTTGTTGCGCATTTTAGTAAAGCTGTATTAACATGAAAAGATCTCAGGGAAACCTCACTCAGCTGGTGGCCTCCCTTCTAGCCATTCTGTGTTTCAGCCAAACACGGTGTTTTGGTCAGGGTGGCAAAGGAAAACAGGGTGGCGTTGCCCTGCAGCTCTTGGCTCAGAGCTTTGGGAGGTATTGATGACTCAACACGTGGCTCTCTGCCCCGTGGTCAGGGCTGCAGGTGCCCAGGAGGGCCTTGTTAGGAGGGAGCTGCCAGCACTTTGGGGTGAGGCAGGAACTTGAAATGCAGACCATTCATAAGCACTTAGATTCCAGGATACCTTACTCAAGCTTAGGAGTGTCAACCTCCATCCCTTCATCAAACTGCCACCTTGGATAATTATGCTTCTCACATTAGTCTTGCATTTCAGTGCCATGTGGCATATCCACACTTTTCTCTGGTGTTGTGCAGTTTGCTTGTTGTCATCTAACCCATAAACCTGATGACAAGGCTTTTATTGCTTGGGGGTGGGAATAAGGGTGAATTGGGATATTTTTCTTAGACCCAATGAATCTGCTCTTTCAGGTCATTAAAGAGAAAAGAGAAAAAGAGAGAGAGAGAGAGAGAAAAAAAAAAAAAGCAATCCAACACTCTTCCCAATTTGAGGACAAAGGAAACTTACCACCTCAAAAACATTGGTGTCAATACTAGAGTCACCCTCGGTAGACAGGGGTCTTGGAAATCCTGGAAACATTTTGTAAAGATTAATACAACAATTATTTGTATGGAAAACTATTTTTAAGTGGGTAATAAGTTGTGAAACTACAAGGCTGTATAATCTTTAAGCTATGAGATGTCGACATAATTGTTTTGAGATCAACCAATCAGACAACACATTTCGTGCTACCAGGTTATAATGAGTGTTCATTAAACATCGTGATAACAACACCCTCCTTCTTTGCTAACAAAGGAGCATTCTCTTTATGTATCACTGATGATGTGGTGTGGCACAATTAAAGTCATCTACTCATTCCCTTTTTTCCTGATTTCTTTCAGAGCTGTCAAATGGTCAGAGAACATTTTTTTCCTCCTCCTGATATTTCCTCTTTCCTTCCTTCTCCTTTTTTACCTTCCTCTGGGTTGAACTAGGGTTCCTCATGTGAGGAAATGTCTCCCTCCTGACCAGTCAGGCACTTTGGGCAATGCTTGACTTTTCCAGGTCACGTTGGGTGAACTGCAGTCAACATTTATGGAGTGAACTTCCAATAGCTGGAGACATCTACCCACCTCCCAATACGACCAGTTTTTCCAGAGGAGTTATTTACTCACCTTGAAGAGCTAGACAATGGAGTGAACTCTTCCATGTGTGCATGTAAATCTGGAAAAATAGCCTACTTTTGGAATATTCTAAATATCTGCTTTTATTTGCATCTATTTTAATTTATTGGTGTTTCCTATGTCTGACTGGTTCTCTGTGATTTTAGGCAAGTCATTGAACCTTTGATTTACCATTTACTTATCTCTGAAGTATCATTGGTACAAATGAGGAGCTTTAATTCTTTCATCCAATATTTATGAAACCCAAACTTTTGTGCATGATGCTGCATTTTGTGTTTTCGGAGTCACAGGACAGAACAGTGTCTGCTGCTGTTCCCTAGAGTTTACAATCTAATTGGAAAGATGGACATTTACACATAAAAATAACACCGACAGAGCAAGGCCATAAGTGATTATGCCCAGTAAGACAAATGTTGTATGTACAAGGATATTCACTGCAGCATTGTTTGTTATAACAACATTTGGGGAAATGTCTAAATGTCCATTAATACAGAAGACTGGTTAAACAAAACACAATCATCTACACAGTGGAATACTATGCAGCTAGTAAAAAAGAATGGGCTGGCTCTCCATCTACTAAAACAGAAGCGCTCCAAAATACAGCTTTAAGAGAAAAAAGCAAGTGTGTAATAGTGTGTTCTATGCTACCATTTGTGAAAAAGACAAAAATAGGCATAGATGCAAAGTCTTATGTATGCATTGGATATCTTTGAACAGATATACAGGAATCTGGAAAAAGCAAATGGCTCTTGGGAAAGAGATGGGAGGCTAAGGAATGGGGAAGGAGGAAGAGTCACCTTACCTTTAGCATGCTCTTGTCACTTGTGAATTTTCCAACCTGGTACATACATTATCAAATTTTTAAATAAAAATAATAATATTTTAGATGTGCCCTAATCCCTAACTGGAAGATCTACTGCTCTGATCCCTTCAAGTCAGTTCCCATCTGATGCTTCTAACATGTAGAGCAGGACAGAAGGGGTTTCTGTAACCTAACATTCCATTAAACCTGGAGTTTTAGGGAACTGATCCAACATGATAATTCAAAAGGACGTGGGACATCGTTGAGGGAAGGAATTTGGGGAACACAGGAGAGCCAGCCACACGTGCCCTGAGTAGAAGGTTCTTTCTTCCCTGAGAACCTCTTCTGACTCTGTCACACTTGTGGGTGTCCTTTGTCACCTGGACACCTGTGGCCAAGAAGGGGACTGACAGCCCTGGCTCCTGTCATAAGGAGGGTCACGTCTTCTTGGTTCTAAGTTCTTCCTGGCGCATTCCCAGAGGGTACGGCAGCTTATCAGAACTTCGTTACCATTGGTAGTAACATCTCCTAGACCAGTAGAATCTCAGAGGCAGGAAGGACTCTGGAAACTCTCCTCAGTGCCCTCATCTTACAGTCAGGCCCTGGGGAAGACTGACCCGCCCATGGACACATCAGGCGTCAGGCGCAGAGCTGGGATGGTGCCCTCGCTCTTCTAATCCTGAGTCCAGGGCTCTTTTTATGACACTACATAAAGCTACAGTCCCCTTGGATTTTCAGTTGGGGTGATTCTAAGGCCATGATAGCCGTTCCTCCAAAATGGATTGAACACTGTGAGGGCAAACGCAGCAAGTCAGAGTCAGGGCTTCCCTAAGGCCAGGATGCTGAGACGGGTTTCAGGGTGGGAATAAGGGGACCAGGAGATTCCCTCTCCCTGCTGGAGAGAAGGTGGGTATCACACAGACTCCCAGCCAACAGCCAGACAGGTAGTCTTCAGGATATATACCCACCACTCCCCCCATGGATCAAGTCCAACCTAGAAGCTTCAGCATGAAAAAATCTTCACTCCAAGATGTAACATACCAATTTTGATCAGTGAGGGGTTATATAAAACTTCCTACAGTCTCAGGTCTGGAAACCATACTACAGGAGCAAAGCAGTAAGGAAAATAGACAAATTTGTCCTTTTTTTTTTCTGTTGGAAAAAGAAAACCTCAGTCCTTGGACTAACTTTAAAAAACATAATAAGGGCTAAATGTGCTCCTCCATTCGATACCACTTCTCTTTCTGCTATTTGTATGAGTCCCCTGTGTCTATGGGATCAAGCTAAGTCTCTGGGCATCAGAGTCCACTGGGGTGGGTCTGCAAATGGCTCATCACTCCTGGGCGCTGACCTCTAACCCTACTGAGAGTCTCACATTTGCAGCTCTGACGGCTTTTACTTTCTATTTACTAAAATAAATTTCCTCCTTTATGATGACTTCAGAAAATGGACTCTGGACTTGGAGTTTATAAAGACAAGAACCAGCTTATCTCCGTCCTGGCCATGAATCACTGCCTCTTCCCACCCAGTTCCACAGACACCTGAGTTAATTTAGTCTCATCTAATTCCTCCTGCTGTTCTCAGCGGGACTTCCGCCAACTCGGCAGCATGAGTCAAAACGGATCATCCAACTGCTTAACGAATGAAGGTATTTGTTTGGAGCTGAATGTTTACAATGAAAACCACCAACTATCTTGTTTTTTCGTGTTGGGACAGCCCGGAAGCTGAGCTCCAGGGAGAGCGCCTCTCCATTCCTGCCTCTCCATTCCTGCCTAGAAGATGGGGGGCTTCTGATTTCTTGGCTTGTTTGGCTTTCGTTGAAAGGTTCGAAAGTTCTACCCTATGTCCAGTGTCTCAGGTCTCGATGAATAAGAAAAGTGTCAGCACCTAAGTTAATCTTTATTCTTCGTTTCCAGCCACAGCTCAAGGGTTTTGGTGTCTGTCTTTGGAAATGACTCAACTAACAAAAGTGGGGGGTGGGGGGGCGGGAACTGCACCACTGATTAATTATGCTGCAACTTCAGGCTTTGTCCTGATTCATTTACTGAATCGTGTTTAATTAACAACTCAAGACGGCACTTCCTTGCAGTTGAGTTTGTGTTTCATGAGATCATAAAATTAAAGAAAAAGTCTGCCACACTCATTGCTCACCAGCCCTTGGCCCTTGCCTGACCCCAGCTGCTTTCATTCCTGAGTTCTCTCTGGCACTCCCCCGTCTAACTAGGAAAGTCTCCCAGTAGGGGCAGTGAGTGCTTGCCACTTCAGAAGTCACCTTCGGAGCACTGTCCTTGTCGCCTCTGTTCCCATGACTTTTTCCACTCTCTCTCTCTTCCTTTGTCTTCTCTGAATTTTTATTTGCCAGATACTGGTGGATCGTTAAGCTGCCATCACTATTTACATACAGTTCTGTTTTAGATAATGGTCATTTTACGAATAGACACAAATAGTCACAAAGTACCTTTTCCTCTTTTTTTCCTTTGCCTGAAGCAGGAAGAAGGTAGGAGAGAGGGAATTTACTCTTGTTCTAACCTAGAACCAGTCTTCAGCCCTGGCTCATTTTTCTCCCTGACTAAAAATAAAAGTTCAAAAATAAAATAAAATAAAATAATAATAAATAAAAGTTCAAGTTTACCAAATGCTTTACCAATACCAACTCATGTAACTCCCAACAACTGTGTGCTTGTCCTCATTTTACCATGGAGGTGGTCTGGCTCTTAATACTGTGCTTACCCTGCCTCTCACCACCTATGTGCTGCCCCATCACCTCTTGGCCAATTAAAACACACCCACACACACACTTAAATTTAAAAATAATTCCTCTGACGTGATTTGGATCCACGGATATTAACTCCCTTCAATAAGCTGACATCCTTGAGCCTAGGCATTGTCGACAGTGGTGAAGTCTGGAGTGGAAAACACTAAAATGTTGATAAAGGGGGGGAAAGAAACAACATAAAGCTCAAACTATAAGACAGAAATGTTATATTTACCAACACCACGTAAGTTATTTTGATGATAAGACCTTATCCACTGAGAATACTGGCCTCTGAGCCACCAGAAAGGGTCTCATAAAAGTTCAGCGCTAAAATCCAGCCCTCGGCGTATTAGCTGAGCCCCTCGCCGAGAGCCATTGACATCCTACTCACTCTTACTTTCTACACAATTCTAAAGGGGCCAGGGATCTTCTTACCAGTCCATAGTAGACTAGAGACCGCAAATCAAAAGGCAAAGCCAGAGGGAAAGACGCTGGAAACCTGCTTCCTAGAGTGGGTAGAAGAGGTGGCCGACACCTGAGTCGGAGGAAGAGGTGCTTTACAAAGGAGCACACGTAGACCATTTAGTGTAGGAGGTGAGAGCTCCACCCGCAGCTACCCTGACATCAAGAAACAGAGTAACTGTTCATCGTCACATCCCTAAGTCACCAAGACAAGGACCGACCACGACCAATTATAACACGATGAAGACGTTCACAACTTTGTCAAGGAATCCCTATACATGATGGTTAGAGTTTTACTGCCTGAAGGATATCAGTAACAACAAGATAGCAAAAATGACTCACTCCCCAAGATTTCTGGTTGGCCAAGTTTTACTTTGTGTGTTTACAGGCAAGTTATCCCAGAGATAAGCCACAGTGTCACTCTTAAACTAGTTTCTGATGACCATATTTTTATATCATCCAGTGACAAGTCCTCAGATTATGTAACAATAATTACCCTTAATGCCATGAGTGTCTAAAGCATGTCTGACTATTTCAAGAGACTCTGCATTTCTGCTAGTACAGGTTTCATGAATGATTCTGGCAAGAGCTGGAGTCAGCCCGGACTGTGGTTATTTTGCATACATGAAAAGTCGGGTCATCTCTTTGAAGGGCCTGGACTGCGTCCAAAGATCCCTTCCTTTTTGCATAATGGGGCTTTACTTCCTGGATTACAAAAATATTATTTTACTAAAGAGAAAAGAACTGGACTTGTGGCATACTTTTGTACAATAATTTAACTTAATTCCCCGTGTTCAAAATGCACCTGTCGGTTATGAGCTGACTAAATGAAATAATATATTTCAAAATCAACAGAATATTTTTATTCGCTTTTCCAACCTACATAGAGTCAAAAGCCCAACATCATCACTGCCCCAGTCTCTGGTTAAAGAGCATTCTAAGCCTTTCTATTATGGAAATTTCCAAGCATCTATAAAAGTAGAGACAATGGTATAATGAACTTCCATGTACCCATCATCCAGCTTCAACTTTTCTCAGTTTTTTGTCAGTCTTAAAGAGTACACATTAGGACTTCCCTGGTGGCACAGTGGTTAAGAATCCGCCTGCCAATGCAGGGGACACGGGTTCAAGCCCTGGTCCAGGAAGATCCCACATGCCATGGAGCAACTAAGCCTGTGCGCCACAACTACTGAGCCTGCGCTCTAGAGCCCACAAGCCACAACTACTGAGCCCACATGACACAACTACTGAAGCCCGCACGCCTAGAGCCTGTGCTCTGTCCACAATAAGAGAAGCCACCACAATAAGAAGCCCACACACCGCAACAACGAGTGGTCCCTGCTAGCTGCAACTAGAGAAAGCCCGCGAGCAGCAACGAAGACGCAACGCGGCCAAAAATAAAAATAAATAAATTAAAGAAAAAAGAAAAGAGTACACCTTAGTTTCACCTACGTGAAACTCCTTCTATTTTCATTTTCCAGTAGGCTGGAAATATTTGGGGTTGGCCTCCAGCAGCACAGAGCAGCCATGCATCCAACTACAAGGGTGATTGGGAGCATGTCAAAGGCTCTTTACCCCCCAGATGATGACTGCCATCATTGGTGCTGACATTCCTGGTGATAACCATTGCACCTTCTCTCTCTCTGTCTCTCTCTCAAGTTCTGTTTCAAAATGCCCTCCTGCTGGGAAATTCCTAAAAATCTTGTTAATAATTGGTTTTATCAAAGTAAGTTGGTTTTTATCAAGTGATTTTTTTCTAGAAGAGAAGACTTGGAGAGACAGTCTAACATCCCTGTAGTCTGGAGATACACAGGGCCCCTGAAATGGTGAAAGAAAATAGAATAATGTGAGGTAAAAAAGACAAATTCACAGGGCCGCACAGGATTAGCCCTGGTAGCATTTCCTTTAAGAGAATGCCTTGGAAAAAATTCATAATTGAAACATTTTTATGACCAATAATCAGGGTTTGGGAGTAGTAAAAAGGATAGTCCTTTTGTTACTTTAAAAAAATAGCTTAAAGCCACATCATTTAAAAATACTTTTTAGTTAAGGTGAAATGACATTCAAAAGCCACCTCCATTTTGAGCAGCTGTGACAACTGGCTGGTCACCTTACGAAGAATCATTTTGGTGGTCCTTTTCACTTATGTACTGTGAGAAACGGTTAGTAGGACTTTGTGTGTGTGTGTGTGTGTGTGGCTTGACAAAAGTGGTCCCTCTTTGGGAATTCCCTGACAGTCCAGTGGTTAGGACTCAGCGCTTTCAGTGTTGAGGGCCCGGGTTCAATCTCTGGTTAGGGAACTAAGATCCTGAAAGCCACACGGGGCGGCCAAAGGAAAAAATAAAGTGGTCCCTCTTTATATATATATTTAGGACATCCCTACAGCAGGGAGTGGACACGTTGTCAGGACTGCCAGAGGAAAGAGACTGAGTTCTTAGTTGTTGTTCTTTGAGGTTCAGTATCATAAGAACATTTCTGATGGATTGATGTAGCCTGGATTGAGGTCAGCTGATGAAAAAGGATCCTAGCATTCCACCCTGTGCCTGCCCTACCCCTGGCCTTGCGAACTCAGCGGGTGTGATGAAGAGTTTGAACTGGTGACCCAGGCTTGGGTCTGTCTTGTTCAGGAGAAAGTGGGTCTGGGAGCAACCATACATCCTGACAGCTCTGCAACCAGCAGCAAGACCAGTAAGCCTCCTGGTTCTTAAAATTATCACAGGAAGAAACAGACTTATAGGCGGGAAGGAAAGACAGACTCATAGGCAGGATGGGGGCTCAAATCTTATCAATTTTAATGTTAAAAGAACTGTGATTATTTTGTAGCTCAAACTGGTTAAGCAGAGCATAAGTTTCTAGGAAAAAGATTCTAGGGAATTTTATTCATGGGTTAATTATTTTATCTATAGTGTGAGCTTGTAGTACATTTTTGTTTTCTTTCTTATTCTTTTTTTGGTTCTTTTAAAGTCCACCTTTTCCTCAATAAAAATGCATTGTTTTCTATTTAGGAAATATAAGGACAGTAGGAGTTTTCGTTTTTTCACCCAATTATCTTGCTAGGGTGGAATCCGCCTCTCCCACCGGGTCACCTGTCTCCCCCTCCTCCTTCCCTCTGCTTTCCTTCCCTCTGGAACACAAAAGAGCCTCTCCTAGAGGTGGGCACTGACTACCAACAAACTCTAGAAAGTTCCAGAGGACAGCAGGATGGGCAGTTTGGCTAGCAGACAATAAGCTTTGAGGAACAGGGATAGCAGAACACCATCTCCGGGAAGATGAGGGGGCGGACTGACAGCCGGGGGAAGCGAGAGATGGGGATTGAGGGAAGGGTCAGGGCGGTCACTCTCCACAGCGGTTCGCAAATGTCCCCGGGGGCACTCACACAGAGTGCAGATTTCTGGGTCTCACCCCAGCCCCAGACCTGGTTTGGAAGATTCGGGGTGAGGCCCAGGAATCCCCAGGTGATTCTGGCCTGCAAGTAGCCTGAGGGACTCTCTTTAAAATCTGCGGCAAGAGAGGAAGGAGATATGGGGATGTATGTGTACGTATAGCTGATTCACTTTGTTGTAAAGCAGAAACTAACACACCACTGTAAAACAACTATACTCCAATAAAGATGTTAAAAATAAATAAATCAATAAATATAAAATAAAATCTGCGGCAAGGCCGGTAAGTCCACCTGAAGAGGAAACCAAGCTGGGGTTTCGTAAGATGGTGCTCACTGTAACTCAGGAACCACCTCCCAGCAGCGAGCAAGAAACTCACTGGCTCTGGTTCCACAGAAACTCCCCGTGGACTTGGATGACGTAACGGGGTGATGACGACAGTGTCACGCTGGTTCCTGCTCCCCACGCTCCTGGCTGACAACCTGAGGGCAGGACACCGTGACTTTGACGGGCATCACCCGCCAAACTCCCCTGGTGATATGCTCACTTTCCTGATGCCTTCTGGGTGGAGTCTGAGCCACACAAAGGGGAGGAACCATCACTTCACCTTCAGTGATTGTCACCCTCCCTTTTGGGGGCAGGGTCTTGCTAGAAGGTCTAAAATATATATATTTTTAAAATTTATTTTAATAAATTTATTTATTTTTGGCTGCGTTGGGTCTTCGTTGCTGCACGTGGGCTTTTCTCTAGTTGTGGCGAGCGGGGCCTACTCTTTGTTGTGGTGCGTGGGCTGCTCATTGCGGCTTCTCTTGTGGAGCATGGGCTCTAGGCGCTCGGGCTTCAGTAGTTATGGCATGTGGGCTCAGTAGTTGTGGCTCGCGGGCTCTAGAGCACAGGCTCAGTAGTTGTGATGCACGGGCATAGTTGCTCCGTGGCATGTGGGATCTTCCCAGATCAGGGCTCGAACCCGTGTCCCCTGCATTGGCAGATGGAATCTTAACCACTGTGCAACCAGGGAAGTCCTATACATATTTTTTAGTGTGTTGCTCCTCAAAGTGCTCTACTGAGTACAATCATATCTACAGTATTGACAAGAATTCACAGGAAGTGTCCTACCGTTGACGCTTTGCACAAAGCCTGGCAGGGGTCCCTGGACTCTCTCTTGCTGCTCTGCCAGGCATTTCTGAATCCTGAACCACTGAGCACTGACACAGAAAAGCACCGAGTCCATGGCTGGAAAGAGCCTGCCTGCCCCTGATATTTTGTCACCAATAAGCTCTGCCTGGAATTCCCTGAGCACCGACTCCTGCTCAGCCACGTGGCGGGGGTGGGGGGGGACTTCCTGGGGAGGTAACCACATGACTGTCCTCCGGGAGCCTCCACTGGAGGTGGAGATCAAAGGCTTAAGGAGAGCTGAGATAGGCTTCTCCAGCCTCTGTACTTGACCTTCATAGTTTCCAGGAAAACCATGATTTGTGTAATTATTTCCTCACTAGACAGTAGACTCCAGGGGGTAGGAATGGAGTCTGTCTGCATCTTCAAAGCCTAGGAGAACTCAAGGCACATCCTCAGCCTTCAGTCCCTGGCTGAGGAATGAACAAATGACCCACCAGCTGGCTGAACCGTTTGCGGAGTGCTGGGAAGGGAAGTGAGAGGCGGAACCAGAGACCAGAGTGGGGGACTTAGACGACAGAAGCTCAGGGAAAGTTTCTGAGCACAGGATCACATGCAGCCTTCCATGTTTCAGGAAGATGAGCATGGGGCGAGGCTGATGGACAGGAGAAGGGAGGGTGTGCAGGAGGCCACCCCAGGAGGAAAGCATCGCTCTGGACCTCCTGCCTCCCCTTCCCCAGGAACTGTCACAGAATCGGGAGTCCCATAGTTGGATTTTCAACCACTACTGCATTAGAAGGGATAACACCACTGGAGCTGTTTGTTTGTTTTTGCGGTACGCGGGCCTCTCACTGTTGTGGCCTCTCCCGTTGCAGAGCGCAGGCTCCAGACGTGCAGGCTCAGCGGCCACGGCTCACGGGCCCAGCCGCTCCGCGGCATGTGGGATCCTCCCGGACCGGGGCACGAACCCGTGTCCCCTGCATCGGCAGGCGAACTCTCAACCACTGCGCCACCAGGGAAGCCCTGGAGCTGTTTTTAATACACCAAAGAAATGGGGTTGCATGGACGCATCTATGGTGATTTTGAGAGCCGTACCTGTCCACCCGGAGTTAAGGAAGCATGGCTTGGCGGTACATGCCTTTGCCATGAACTCTGTCAGGACTTCGAGTATCCTTTAGTTCCTAGAAGAGCTCATTTTCCAAACACACACTCCAGTGCCCTGAGTTAATGGGTGTACATCTCACCCTCGTGGAATATTTTACTCACTCCGGCTGAACAGATGATTATTATGGCTATTATTAATATTGGGCCTAATACTAGTCACAGTAATAAACATGTTTCTCGGGGGCCACTGCATGGATAGCAATTAAAGCCTAAAAGAACATAGTCTCCAGGGACCTACAATACAAGCTAATCAGGCAGTTAGGGAGGATTTTTTTTTTTTAACTTTCCCCCTTAATCCCATCCTCACTGTGTGGGTGGAAATCACCCCTTGAGGGGTCAGCCTTAAGGCCACATTCTCGAGCTATTTCAAAAGGGCTAAGGGGTGGCGTTGTGGGCCCAGGAGCCCTGTGAAGTAATGGCTGGTGCCTGAGATAAGTTTCTTTTCGAGAGGATTTGGGTGGAGGTGGCTATTCTACCAAAACACTGCTTTGTGGCTGCCGTTGCTGTTTCTTATTCCATAATTCGTGGCAATCCTGCCATTGGGGGAGGCTGGAAAAAGACAAAAGAAAAGGGGAAATGTGTGTGGGAATGTGGTAGTGAGTGAATGGAGGAACAAGAGATTAAAATAGGAAGGCAAAGAGCAGGGGGAAATGGAAAGGATAAGGAAAATATAAAAATAACCAGAAAAGTTGGTAAACAAATAGTATCAGCGTAAATAGAATCATGGCATATGGTAGCCAGCCCAGCCCAGTGCTACCCAACAGAAATGCAGTGCGAGCCACAGGTGTAATTTAAAATTTTCTAGTAGCCACTTTAAAAAAGGTAAAAAGAAACAGGCTAAAGAATTTTAGTATTTTCTTTAACCTAATGTATCCAAAATATCATTTCAACATATAATCAATCTAAAAATTATTAATGAGATATTTGAGGGGTTTTTTTGCTGTTGTTGCTCTAAGTCTTAGAAGTCTGCTGCTTTACCCTTACAGCATGTTTTTCTGCGAACGAGCCACGTTGCCAAGGTAGCTATTGGCTGCCATAGTAGGCATCACAAATGGAACCCCTCTGGGAAGATGCTGGGGTGTCACCAGGCTGCGGACACTGTGGGCACCAAATGAGGAGGCCCCTCTCGGGCACTAACCACAGGAATTTAGTACTGGGCGCCAAAGTAAGGGACAATGTCCAATGCTTGCCCCTCCCGGTGCCAGCTGAGCGGAATAAATGCTCTTCCGGTTGAGAAGAAATGTTGGGGCAGAGGGAGGTGAAAGCCTCTATCGGTGCAGAGATTCTGAGATTTTGTAAATCTAAGTCATGTTGTTAGGAGTCTGGATGGTCAGGGAAGAGAATGACAGGCCCAGGCAGAACCAAGAGAGGAAGAGGAAATGAGGCCGGTGAGAAGGGATTTGCTACACCAGAGTCTAGCGGGGAGGGATTGCTGACTTTGGGGCTTCCTGTCTACCTTGGGCTGGAGAGCTTGCCAAGGAAGGAAGGAGCCACCAACTGCACCAGAGAGACTTATCCTTAGGGATGAAAGTAATGTCACTCAACAACCCAAGGGGAAGTGCAGACTAGTGGGCCTCCTTTGGCACAAAGACCCAGCTGGGCCACATGGCCAGTGCCCTGTCTCTAGCCACGAGGCCTTGGGGGCTGGGGGTGTCCACTCCCCCCTTCAGCTTACGTAAATAGAATTTGAAATAACACATTATAAAACGATCCAAATTATGTCAGATGACTCTAAGCGATTAAATTCGAAGCGACAGAGAGGTGGGTAATGGGCAGTGGCTGCCTGCCTCCCCCACTGTCTGTATCACTGAAATGAATCAACCTCGAGACTGAGTAATGCAGGGCAGGGCCACCCCACTTGGGCTGCTGCTTCCTAAAGAGAACTGGGATCTTTCCACATTTCACAGGTTCAGCCAGGGGATCTCGCCACAGGTAAAAGTGCTGCTTCACGCCCTGAAACCACAAGATCTGCCTTCTGCTGCTTGGCAGGAATTTTCCGTTCAAGGCCACAGTGTGAAGTGATGCTTTAGAATTAGGCCTTTTAAAATGAACGTAGAGTTCCAGGGTCACAGGACATTGACCACTGTGACCGAGACTTTGGGTCAAGTGTCAGCCTATAAGCTGTGAAGACGGCACATGGTGTGGGCCTGGCAGGGCATGACCCACTGGGTTCCTCCAGGGCCAGGGTCCATTAGCACATTCAGACAGCTGGTACGTTTAGGCAGCTGTTGGGTTTCAGGCCAATTTCTAAAGAAATTATACATATTTAGGCTTTGGGGGTCGGAAAATGACCATTTGACTGACTTCTCGAGAGCCCAAGGGAGACTTCGCAGTCTTGCGGTGTGGGGCAGTGCCACCCAGAGGCCCGCCCCAGCCATGTGAGCGATGTGCCCATTCCAGGCCAGCGTGCTTGAAAGCCACACATCTGGCAGACAAACGGGAGGGAAACACGTTCATCCTGGGTTGGCTCCAGTCGTTTCTCTCCCACCGAGGAAACGGCCCACTCCCAGAGTTCAAAGCTTCCCTGCTGCTCGGGAGCTGGGACGATGTGTATCGGCCTACTGGGCTCTCTCTGCTCCGATTCTGAAAGCCCGGACACCGAGGACAGGTATCTGCTAAGTGACGGTAAAGAATGAAGTCCGAGGCTGGCAACGAAGGAGTAAGGCAGGGGAAGTCTTGCTCCAGGGAGGCTGGCTGACCCGACGATTATTTTTTATGACACGGCGTATATTATGTTGATGGTTTCATTTCTGGTTATTACTTTCTATTAAAAAGCATCTTGAGTAAGATGATTATGGGGGCATCTGATTCCCACCTCAGGAATCTACTCTCAAATTTTCAGTGAACTGTTGTTTTTCCTGGACATATTATTATGATTGTTCTTGTTATGGTTGTGGTTATGGAAACTGCTAGTTGTCAAAGGGCTCTTTTTATTAGCCATTGCTCACAACCCCATTGCTTTGAGGTAAACAGGGCACGGAGAGATTAAGTACCCCAGGAAGTTGTCTTCTGGTCAGGGCCCGCTCCTAGACTAGAGGGCCAGCATTTTGCTGGGGCCAGGGATGCCAGAGGGGGTCCCTCTCCTGCCCTCCCCAACCGCCCTGCCAGGAGCAGTCTTGGGAACTGTGAACAAATGAAGAATATGCCCAGAGCGGTGTCACTTCTCCTCGTTCTGGGTCCAGCTCCGGTGCCACGCTGGCGCTGGAGGTTTGCCATGGATCTCCTGAGCTTTTGATTTGAGTGGCTAGCCTAGTGGCAGACAGGATGGCCTAGGCTGGCCGCATTCCAAAATGAAGAGTCAGAGCTTGGAACCACAAATGTCCCTGAATCCTGAATTGGAACTAAAACACTACGGGCCGTTGTCACCTGGCTGTCCCACCAGTGCCTCAATCAATGGGTCTAAATCAGATGTATTATCTTAACCCCAAGCCAAAACTTAGCATCTCCTGAATTCTGTCAGTGGCATCTCTCAGTTACCCAGGAGAAAAAGACTTAGATTTCTAAATAATCTAACTTTTTAAATTATACACTTATTGCAAAAAAATGCAGAAGCTTATAAAACAACTAAAAATATGCCCTGCAGCCCCAACTTCCCATCCCGCTCCTCCCAAGTACCGGTGTGTGTGTCACTCAACACTTTGTTCTCCGCAACCCAAACCAAGTTTCTTGTGTTGTGGCCACCATCTCTGACCCTACCCTTGCCTGCATCAACTCCCTCTAGTTTTTCCTTTATGTTTCTCATATTTTTCCATCCAAATTCCTACTGATCTGCGTTCAGAATATCAGTGTTCCACAGGGAAATGAGAGAGGGCTTTGGAACGGAAAGACTTAGGTCTCCATTTCTCCACTTGAACAACTGACTTTCCTTCTTTGAGTTTCAGTTTCTTTATCTGCTCAAACGAACAATAATATCTGCCTTCTGAGGCTGATAAAAACGGATAAAGTTGTAAAGTGCTAGGACATAGTAGGTGCTTAATAAATGTCCACAATTAATATTCTCTTCTGAGTGGCCTTGCTGAACACTCATTTCAGTTCCCTCCAAGTTAGCCTGCATATCATGGTTGGATTCATCTTTCTTAAAACACTCCTTTTATTTTGAAAGTCTCTTGCTCATACCCTTTAAAAGGCTTCCCACTGTTTATAGTGCTGGTGACAAATAGTCTTTAACTCACACCTCAGTTCTAGTTGATTAGTAGTGTCTGCTTGAGAGGTTGCCCCTGGGCCTGGTGGGAGAGAGTGCCCGGTTAGATTAGCAATATCTGCTCCGAGAGCAAAGGCAGGGAGTAGCAGGCAGCCCTGACCTGCAGAATAGAGTCCGACCTTACTTCATGTCCTCCACCCCCTGGAGGATTCCCTCCTTACAGGCGTCATTCCTCCCTCTGGACTGGTCTCCTGATGTGCCACACATACTGTAGATCCTCTGCCAGTGAAATCTCCCCCCGCCCCAGATCGTGCTGCAGCTGGCTGACTTCCCATCACCTGAGCTCACGTGCTATGTGCCCAAAGAGGCCGAGCACTTTTTATAACACTGCCATTGGTTGTCTCCGTAGCACTTCATCCCTGTCGGAAGCAGTCCTCTTGATTTGTTTTCATGTTTATTGTCTGTCTCCCCCACAAAAATCTGAGCAACTGAAGGCAGGGACTTTCTCTTATTCACTGTGTGTCCCAAAAGCCTAGACCTGGTCTGGCACCAGTGGGAGCTCAGCGCTGGGCGCTCATCGAGCCCAGGGCTCCTTCCGTGACCGAATCCTGTCTTCGCAAGCAGATTGTGGCTGGAGGCCAAGGCCTGGGTCTGATTTTTCTTGGTGCCCGCCACATGTTGTCCAGCCTGCCATATTAAATGTGCTCAGTAAATCCTGGATTGGCTGGTGGCTATGGCCTTCAGGGGGAAATTTACTAAGGCATGTGCTCCCATGAACTGCATCAGATTCTGTGCTCAAAGGCTGTAGGTCGCACCTGCGGCCAATCTGCCTTATACAGGCCACTTGGCACGCCTGCTGGCAATTTCTCTCTGGACTTTCTCCTTGGTAGTTCTCACAAAATCACTTGTTGCTGAGTTTCCTGTTTCCCAGAGATACCTGATAATGTGCTGGTTACCTGCGCCATTTACATCTTGACTTCTGGTCTTCTACTTTCTGTCTAACATCATGTGTCTGCAGGAATGAAAGCATCCAAAGGGCTTAGAATATTAAAATCCACCCTGCAGAGGAATAGCACGGACCTTAGAGAATGCTGCAGAACAGAAATGGTGGGTAACATGGAATGAACAATCTTTTTTTGCCAATGTGAGTTAACTTCCAAAGGACAAATGATGAAAGATTATTAAGTCCCCTGTGTTTAAATATATTTTCATTGGTCATTTTTCTACTCCTGGTCATATTGTTTTAATTGAAGTTTTTTCTCCAATTTATGTCTGAGATCACATAACATCAACACTGAAGAGCACATTCTGAAGGAGAAATGTTTTCATATTCTGCCACCCTAACAACTGCTTTCATTTTTCTCTTGTTTCCTCCCAATCTTTCTGCATATGCGTATTTTTTCACATAGTTATAATCAGACATTTTTGAGAAAGATAAACGTTTCACTGCTAAAGCCAATAATAATAAACGTAAGAAAGCACCAAATAGGGCTTCCCTGGTGGTGCAGTGGTTGAGAGTCCGCCTGCCGATGCAGGGGACACGGGTTTGTGCCCTGGTCCGGGAAGATCCCACATGCCGCGGAGCGGCTTGGCCCGTGAGCCATGGCCGCTGAGCCTGCGCGTCCGGAGCCTGTGCTCTGCAATGGGAGAGGCCACAACAGTGAGAGGCCCATGTACCGCGCCCCCCCCCCAAAAAAGAAAGCACCAAATAGTTTTACTTTCTATAATAATATGCTCATTCCCCCCCCCCCCCAAAAGTCTAGGTTTTTCATTGTTGGCCTTGAACATAGTCCAGAGGTATAAAATATCAAGGAAGAAAATAATGGAAACGTCTGGTAAGGGATGCCCATACCTATACCGAAAGACATTTTACTTGTTCCTGGCTTAGACGCATTCCTACGGGTTGCGAAAGGTAAAACACTTCACCCTGCCCCAGGTACCACAGAATTGGCTTCCATGGGTTGAATGCCTGGAGACGATATAAGTCAATCCTTATTATTTGCAGATTCTGTATTTGCAAATTCATCTACTTGTTAAGATTTATTTGTAATCCCAGGATCAATACTCTTGGTGCTTTTGTAGTCATCTGCAGACACACACTTGTGCAGTGCAGCAAAAATTTTGAGTCATCCAATACGCACACTTCAGCTAAAGTTGACCAAGGCAACATTGTCTCCTTGTTTTGGCCCTGACACTGTAAACAAGTGACTCTTTGCAGTCTATTTAATTCCATGTTATGCGCCTCTTGTACTTTTTGTTAGTGATTTCACTGTTTAAAAAGGCCCCAGGCACAGTGCTGCAGAGCTGCCTCGTGTTCCTAAGGGCAAGAAGGCTGTGATGTTCCTGACAGAGGAAATCTGTGTTAGAGAAGCTTCATTCAGGCATGAGTTACAGTGCTGGAGTGCTGGCTGTGAGTTCAATGTTAATGAATCAATTTCTATTAAATCAGGTGTCTTTAAACAGAACCACACGTAACACAAAGTTATGCATTGATCAGTTGATGAAAATGTTGTGAGCAGAGGCTGGCAGGACCCTAACTCTGTATCTTCCCTAGGGGCAGTGGGTCCACACTCGTGAATTCAGTATTCCTAGCAGTCATAGAACATAACCACCACAAGGAACGAGAATTGACTCTGTAAACTTTTGTGTGCATTGGCATTTTTTTGAGAGGGAGAGGACGAGGACTTTTATCAAATTCCCAAGGGGGCATTAAGACAGGTTTAGTCATTGCATCACATCTTCTATTAGAAGAGAAATAATGCTGGTCCTCTTGAAAAACCATGGGAGTATTTTCAGATGACTGGATGGATCAGCCCCCAGATGGTCCCGGCCGTCATCTCGGTCCATGCTCGTCCCAAGGGAATGAAAAGCCAGGGTGTTCTAGGCCAAGCAAAATCAGTCATGTTTCATAGACTTGGAATGTAGAGGTACTCTGAACCAGCTTGGAGGAATGGTGTGTTTTAGAACCCTAAAGAAACAGTGCTCTCATTCGCTCCTGTCATCTACAGGAGGTGTCCTTTCAGTAAAGACAAACCAATATGTAAACTGTAAGAACATAATAACAGCTGCTGTTCATTGAATGCTTATTAGGAACTAGTATTATTGCAGGTAACTTTTTTTTTTTAAACTTCAATCATTCTTTGGCAAAGACTAGTCCTTTGTTTTATTAACTTATATATTTATTTTTGCTGTGTTGGGCCTTTGTTTCTGTGCGAGGGCTTTCTCTAGTTGTGGCGAGCAGGGGCCACTCTTCATCGTGGTGCGCGGGCCTCTCACTATCGCGGCCTCTCTTGTTGCGGAGCACAGGCTCCAGACATGCAGGCTCAGTACTTGTGGCTCACGGGCCCAGCCGCTCCACGGCATGTGGGATCTTCCCAGACCAGGGCTCGAACCTGTGTCCCCTGCATTAGCAGGCAGATTCTCAACCACTGCGCCACCAGGGGAGCCCTGCAGGTAACTCTTCCAACCATCCCAGGAGGGAGGGCATGACTAGCCCCAATTAACAGATGAGGAAAATGAGGCTCAAAGAGATCAAGCCGCTTACCGAGGTGACCCAGCTATGGCGGGAGGCGGGGCTGGGATTGGAGCTCAGCTCAGCAGAACTAAAAAGCCCACATTTCCAACCGCTGCCTCAGGGGGGTCATGACTTGTTTGCCCTGATCCTCCCCGCCAAGTCCTGTAACCACGAGGAGCCCCAGTGTGCTCGAGGTGTGATGCACTTTACTAACATCTGTTCTGATCACTTCTCAGAAGCCTATCGGCCACAGTGGAGAGAAGGGTGACGCTGCACTGCAGGGTGATGAACTGTAACTCTGGCTCTTCTCATACCATGTTGTGGTGGCAAATTCTAGGAGTTTCCAAAAATAGCATTGGGACTTCTGCTTTGCTAGAGAAGGGATTGTTCTGACCTTTCGCCCAACAAGGCCCACCTCCTGAGGGTGACAATTGCACTGCTTCACATGACATTTGGTTTCCCTCACATGTGGCCAGTCGGATTATACTTACAGGAAGTCAGAGAGAACCTCTAACCTCCTCCTGCTCTATTTTTTGCTTTTCATTCTCTTTCTCTTCTACTCCTCACCCCGCCTTTGGTTTCTTGAATCTCTGAGAATCTTCTTAACCCCCTCTCCCCCGCTCGCAGCCACAGTAAGTGTGCACTGGGGAACGTGTGTCCTGGGGAGGGAAAGGTGGCCAGGTGACACGGGCCTGGCTTCCACCCACTGAGCCGCCCTCTCTGCCTCTCCCCCACTTCAGAGGTAGGATTGCCCCACCATCCAGTCTCAGCTTCTCGAGGGAGGCGCTGCCTGAAGTCCTCCCAATCTATAAACACCAGGTGATCACTCAGCTTCCGGGCACAGGTGTTGTGAGGATTAATTACTGTCCGCCAGTGCTTTGTGATGCTCGGATGAAAGCCTTTCTGTAGTTAAGTCCTGTGGTCCTGTGTTTCTGAGCTTCCCTGCCCTGCACACTCCACCAACGTGACTCTTCAGCTGGGAGGAATGTTATCAGGTTGATGAGGTACATGTGAAATAGGACCAATATTCAGGGCAGAGGCCCGAATTCCTAGCACAGGTTATGCAGAGCTGCGTCTTCTGGAAGGTGCTTGTTAAATGTTGTTGGGGGGCGGGAGTCGGCCAGGTCCAGCCAAAGCCAAACACGACACGACGGCCTGCACACAACCTTTCAAACATGGGGTAGCATTTCAGAAATCCCTTTTTTCCAGCATCTATGCCTTGATGCTTGTAAAGTCCAACTGACGAAAGCAGTGTCTGTAAGTGGATTTTGATGGAAGTGGAAATGGCGTTGAGGGGCTCAAAGCACGGGCAACTAACGTCATTCTGCGCGAGTCTCTCGCCGAGCCGAGCCAGCCTGGCTTTCTGTGTCCCGAGCATGGCGGCTCCACACAGACGCCCACCCAGATCCTGTTCTTCAGCAGCAAAGCTCCTCTGTGTGCTTCCTTCTTTCACCAAGAGCACCATCCCTGGGAAGAAATCCCCCATCAGGTGACTCAACTGGCCTTTCGGCCTTCCTAACACTTCTTGGGCAATTCTTTCACCATAAGAGATCCTGAAATATTTTCTACTTCCACTGAAACCTCTAATTACAGAGATTGTGGATGGGACTGTGGTCTCTAAATACCAAAGAGATGGAAGCCTGGGCTTTGGAGACTGGATGACACAGTTCAAATGCCTGTTCTACCACATACTAGCTGTGTGTCCTTGGGCAGGCCACTTAACCTCTCTGTGCCTTAGCTTCCTCATCTGTAGAAGTGAGCTCCTCAGCTGATGTGAGGGTTAAATGAGAGACTGTATGTAATCGTGCCCGACATGCCGTAAGTGCTCCATTCATGTTAGCTCTGCCGAAAAAGGAAGAGAGGAATGGCTGTGCTGAGTGATGATTCTAGATTTGAGAAGCTACTTTTCTTTTGTATCACTTGGCCATGTGAATTATGCTATAGCTCATGCCAGAAAACTCCAGGGTGGGGTGGGGGTGATTTTTCTGGGACATGCTTGCCTTACTTTCCCCATGACCAGTAGGTCGGATGCCTCTTCCGGAGTCAGCCTCACCACTGGCGTCTCTCCTCTGGATGCTGTCTCTCCTCTGCTCTCTCCAGATGCTCCTGAATTCTTCAGGATAAAGCATCTGCTCAAAAGTACATGAGGAGAATCGAATCTGCTGTCAGTGCCCACCTCACCCGCCGCTGTGAGCAGGGCTGTGGCCTCACTCACGGAGCTGCTCTGAACTGAGAGGGGGCAGGAGAGGGTGGAACCCGAGGCTTTGCCGGGGTTTGCTCTGCTTTCTAGCTCCATTCCAGGCCAGGCCTGCATTCTCGATGCACATTTGGCCTTCAATGTATTCTGAAGCTGCAACTTTTAAAAACGGAGCTATGTAATAAACTCACTATTTAATAAAAGAAATCCCACAGCACCTCAGGCCACAGCACTGGGCCACAGAGCTTGGTCAGGGGCGCACACAGTGTGTGGTGTTAGTTGGATCTCAGAGTCACCGAAGGGCCCTTCAAATGGTTTCTGAGGCTGTCCTCACAGCAGCAGTGGTCCCGTCAGGAGAGGCTGCACCCCCGGCTGTAGGATCAGATCAACCGTCCCTCCCAACCCCAAGGCCACACAGCCCCACCTTTGAGGGTTTAGACCTAGAACCAAGTAGTAGGTCTGTTGAGATGCCTCCTTTGGGGAACTAAGCTGGCAGAAGACAGCCAGCGCAATGGTTTGAAGGTTTGCGTGCTCCCAAATTCATATGTTGAAATACTAATGCCCAGGGCAATGTGTTAGGATTGGGAGGTGCTTAGCTCATGAGGGTGGAGTCCTCACGAATGGGATTAGTTCTCTTTAAAAAGGGGCCTCCCGCAGTGGTTGGGAGTCCGCCTGCCAGTGCAGGGGACACAGGTTCGAGCCCTGGGCCAGGAAGATCCCACATGCCGAGAAGCAACTGAGTCCGTGCGCCACAACTACTGAGCCTGCGCTCTGGAGCTCATGAGCCACAACTACTGAGCCCACACACCACAACTACTGAAGCCCTCATGCCTACAGTCCGTGCTACACAAGGGAGGCCAGCGTAATGAGAAGCCCACGCACCGCAACGAAGAGTAGCCCCCGCTCGCGGCAACTAGAGAAAGCACACATGCAGCACAGCCCAAAATAAATAAAATTAATTAAATTAATTTAAAAAAATAATAAAAATAAAAAGAGGCCTCCACACAGCCCCCACCCCTTCCGCCATGTGAGGACCCAAAGAGAAGCCTTCAAACTGGAGGACAGCCCTTCCCCGACCATGTGGGTGCCCTGATCTCAGACTTTCAGCCTCCACCATTGGCAGCCATATATTTCTGGTGTTTATAAGCCACCCAGACTGTGGTATTTTGTTACAGCAGCTCAAAGGGCTAAGATAAGCAGCAATGTCTGCACCCTCTGAGCCTCCGCTGAAAGAACATCTACCGATCCAAGAAGAGCTCTGTGCTTGGGGAGGAGAAATGCAGCACTCCACATTTGCAGTTATTCACATAGAGCAATCACTTGTTTTCAGATTAGTTCTATCATCTCAGAAGGAAATTTTGGAAAATACAGAAAAGAACATGACACCCCCTGAAACCTCACCACCCTGAATTACAACTGGCTATTGAGGAAGAAGCCAGGCTGCAGAGTGGGAAGGCCAGCCTCAAGCCTCATTCCCCAGCCAGCTCTGTCATCTTGGACCAGTAGTTGGACTGGATCTCAGATTCGTCATCTGTGAAGGGAGGGCATGACACAGACGGATTCTGAGACCTCTCTGGACCTGCCATTCTATGGGATGTCAGATTCTGGGTCCACAAGCCTCAGGCAGGACAGTGCTGGGGCTTCGGTCAGCACCCAGAGACCAGGTGCTCCTGAGAGGGTTCGCCTCGGGCAAATGTATCAGGGAGCCTCTTCAGTGTCTTCTGGCATATCCTGCCAGGTGCCTGGAGTCTGCTGCAATCACTGCCCGTGTCGGAGGGTACTGCTCAGTCTGGGGCTCAGGAGAGCTGGGTGCACCCTGGCCCTGTCACTAGGTTCTAGACGCCCTGGGGCCTTAATGTCTGTAAAATGGGGAAAACACCACCTGCCTTCCCCAGCACACAGAGCTACTCTGTCAACGAGCACGTGTACATAGGAGTATCTAGAAAAGAGTTCAGGCCTAAAAATACGTAAAAGAGAGAATGATCAGATCACGTGAACAAGTGAGTCCATCCGCTAAATGGAAAGTAGGGCTTCACTCTGGGCTCCATCCTGCCCTCACACAGAGACGTTCTAATCACCGTAATCAAGAAATCAAATAAACATCAGCGAACTTACCAAACAGGTGAATGGGAAACAGAGCGGCAGTTTCAGAGCCTGGCTTTCGGTAAACGTTAGCATGACAGCCGCAAAGCAGGCAGTGCTTCGAGAGCAGGTGGGAGACGAGGAGAGGTTTCCTGGCCCCTGCCCTTCACCTTGGTCACTGACTCAGTGTGAAACAGCGCCTGCAGAGAGGAGGAGGGCTCTCATCCTAGTTCACAGATCAGCCTGCGGCCACAGTGGGGGCAGTGAGCTGAGTTCAAGGCAAAGGATGACTAAACAGCCTTCTCATCATTAATAATAATAATACTTGGCATTTATCTAGTTCTTTATGTTTTCAAAGTGCTTTATAATCATTAATTAGTTAACTAGCACTCACCACTAGCCCTGCTGTCTGCCTGTTGTGCTGAGCAGACGGAAGAGCCAGGCGGGACCTGCCTGTCCGCCAGGGGATTGCAGATCTGGGGAAAGTGAGGGCCGGGGCGTGTGGGGTGAAGAGTCGGGGGATGGTATCAACATCAAGAACTAAATTTGGGGGCTTCCCTGGTGGCGCAGTGGTTGAGAGTCCGCCTGCCGATGCACGGGACACGGGTTTGTGCCCTGGTCCGGGAAGATCCCACATGCCGTGGAGCGGCTGGGCCCGTGAGCCATGGCTGCTGAGCCTGCGCATCCGGAGCCTGTGCTCCGCAACGGGAGAGGCCACAACAGTGAGAGGCCCGCGTACCGCAAAAAAAAAAAAGAACTAAATTTGGAAGGAGACGGTTATGAATCAGCGCAAATAGATGTGGGCATGTCCCTTGACGAGGATGTCAAGCGCACAGGCAGGGACGTGATCTGCGCTTGGACAATGGGATTCAGTCCTCGGTGGGTAAGCATGGTGCTTCACCAGGGGGCTTAGGGTTTTCCTAAAATCAGACTGTTCCAGCCCCTGCCAAGTGAGATGATACAGGATAGAGGTGGCATCTGTGCCCTGGACGGTCAGCTTCACCCCTTCTCCTCTTCAGAATGCCCATGGATTTGGGCATCATTTTCTAAACTCCAGGGTTCTACACGTGGCCAAGACCCAAACTTGCTGGTACTGTTTATCCAACTTGCAGTGGATATGAGGAGATTAACCTCCCTGCGAAAGATTAAAAGTGCAGTGTCTCCCAGACACTCAGCAGTGATCCTGAGTGGGGAAGCAGATGGCAGCAGGTGGGGTGAGGTGAGCTTTCTCTCCTTCCCCCGTGCCCTGAAGTTTAAATGACTCTGGGAAAAGCACAACGAGGCATCTGCGACTAGGTCAACCCACAAGCATAGTCCATGAAGCTGGATGTGCCAATTGTCAGCTACCTACTTACATGGAAATCTGATAACTGTTGTACTTAGAGAGTAGAAACCGAAGTCATCAGCCAAATAAGTGACCAGAAGAAAGCGATTAGTCATCTTTCTTCATGAGTGATCACAACACTTCTGAAGCTTCTCCACCTGTAACTTGCAATTTAGGACCCTGTCTAATGACAGGGTGAGCGTCTCTTATTGATCTCCAGACTCCTTAGTAAATTAAATGGCAGGTACACAAAGAGGCGAGGGACAGGAGCGTGGAAGCAGCCTCACAACTCTTGCTCTGTTCGAACGAGGTTCTAGTAAAGCCTGTGGGTCTCTGGGCTGCCCTGGAACTCCAGAACCAAAGCCTGTGGCTGACAGAGCCTCCTGGGGCCAGTCCCTTGTGGTGAGACATGCATAAATCTGCTAATTAATAACAGCCGTGATTTATGGCCCTTCTCACCACCTGGGGCTATACCTTGTCAGGTCTCAGGAACTAAAAACAAGGCAAGGGCTCGGCTTCAACGTGGCTGAAAAACCCAGAAATGATAATAATAATTAACACAGCTCAACTTCCACTTGCCCGATAAATAGTAATTAATGCACACGGCAGCCCAGGGAGGCATCTAGATTTTGATTATGAGCCTTGTTTTGCAGACAGGGAAACTGAGGCCAGGAAGTTAAGTGGCTTTTTCAAGGCCACACAAGGACTCCATATCATACCTGATGTAGGCTTCCCTGTCTCTCAGTCTGAGGTCTGGATCATACCTGTCAGTCAACGAAGACTTAAGAAAATCACACTTATACACACACATCAGAAAAGGCATTTCCCCAGAAGTCCAGGAAAAAACGATAGACTGAGTGTGGCACTGGCCTACCAGTCACCTGCTGTGAGTGGACAGCATCTAAAACAGATAAGAAATGGTGGTGCTGTGTCCATTCTGTGAGGAAAGGCAGTGTTCCCCAAAACTGCCTTTAATGCATTTAATTGCATTTAATGTCATGCACTCCGTCTGTTACACTTCCTTTCTTTGCCTCCTCCATTTTTGTAGTTTGAACTAAGGAGTTGATGGGGATAGTTGTCTTAACTTGTCATAAACTAAAGAATTGAAGATTTTTTCCAATAACTTGGACACTGCATGGGAATCACCTTTCCTCGTGTTTACCTTGCCCAATTGTTGCTTGAGTATTATAAAACTCTCATGAACTTAAGAAACTCCAAATATTTCTTGTACAATAATTGAAAACAGCCTCATTTGGTCTCTTCCACTCATACATTCATATATCTAATAATTGATATATTCAATATAGAAAACACAAAATACAACTACCAATCCAGTTATTTTCTCCAAGTAGATACATTTTAGTTGTCAAAAGGATAACCTTATTCTGGCCTCTTAGCTGTCAGTGACAGAAACTCCATTCAAATTGGTTTAGATGGAGAATTTCAGGGATGGCTTCAGATACAGCTGGACCCCTATGAGCAAATGATGTCATTGGCACCTGAGTTTCTCCATCTCTCAGCCTGGCTCACGGCTCATCTGTGGGGCAAAGGTGGCCACTTGAATTCAGGCTGACTTCCCCCAAGTGGAGCAGCTCTGCAGGTGGAGAGCCTTTCTTTAATGATAACACAGGCAAAAAGTCCTGGGACTGACCATGGCTGGCCCACTGGACCGCTTGAGCCTCTCTGAGGTCACTGTGATAGGATGACACATCACTCTTGTTCAGGCCTAGGTCACACACTCATCCAAAGAGCCAGGGTATAGGGGTGGCCCCTCACAGACCACTGGGGTCAAGTATGGGAAAGGAGTGGTTCCCCAAAATTGGGGTGCTGTTTGCAAAAGAAGAGGGAAAGGATGTAAGGCAGTTAAAAGCAAAAGATCTCTACTACCTTTGTATAAAACTTAAAAGTCTACATTTTACCATATAAAGTAACAGAATATTCTTCTAGATGCTATTTCCATTGCCACTCATAAAACCCTAGCTAGGCCCTCAAATACTATTGCTAAGGAACACCACCTTGAGGAACCTAAAAGCAAATGTGATTCTCCTACTAGTTCAAGTGTCTGCCCACATCCTTGTTCATTCAGGATGCTTACGGTCATGGACCTCAGGACCACATTCTAGAGCTGGGAGAGGGAGCCAGGGCCAACAAGAAGGCAGACAGCGTACCAAGCCAACAAGCACCTCCCTGCCAAAGAGATCTGGCAAATGCCACAGGCCTGGTGCATCCTGATTTTAACATAACACTTGACAAAATGTTCTCCAATGGGCTTCTGCATCATTTGGATTTTCATGAGGAGTACAGATAACTTTTATAATTAAAAAGAAACCCCAACAATCTACAGAAAATAAAGATGAAGACAAGTGGGTAGGATGATAACAACACAGCTAGAGGGCTGTTGGGCTCATTGAATCCCCCAGGTATGAGTCCACATCCAGAGCATATTACTTACATGCTAATATTAAATGTTAAATTGACAGTGTCTGAAAGACTTCCTCCTGTGGCTGAGTGCGTGTAGCCTGGACATCCCACGTTCTCCAGCCCTTGCAGGCTACCCTCTCCTGAGTAACCCATAACAGAAAATCCAGCTATGTCCCCATTCCTCCTCTCATCGGTTGGGGACTCCCTAGGAGGATGTCCTTGTCCCCAGAGTCATCCTGTTGTTTTTTTTTTTTTTGCGGTACGCGGGCCTCTCACTGTTGTGGCCTCTCCCGTTGCGGAGCACAGGCTCCGGAGGCGCAGGCTCAGCGTCCATGGCTCACGGGCCCAGCCGCTCCGCGGCATGTGGGATCTTTCCGGACCGGGGCACGAACCCCTGTCCCCTGCATCGGCAGGCGAACTCTCAACCACTGTGCCACCAGGGAAGCCCCTGGTTATTTCTTATTGTCTCTCACTGCTGCCCCTCCTGGTCAGCACCAGCTGCCTCTCTTTCCCCCAAGGACCCTCACAGTTCTCCAAAGCACAGTGAAAACAACAACAGTTTAACAGCATCTACTGAGGACTCTAGCCTAACACCAGGGAATTACAGAGCAGAAGAAGAAACTTCAAGTAGATATCAGCAGCCCCACATGCCACTGGCCTTCCTCATCACCACTACCTTTTCCTTTTTCTCACTAAAGCACTGCTCCATCACATGTGACCAGGATAGGTCATCTCTCCTGGAAGGTTGTCCCATAACATCTAGCCTTATACCTGATGACTTACAAAGAAAAGAAAAGCCTCATCAAAGCGTTCCTTCCAGAACAAAAGGACAAATTAACTCCAAGAGCTAATGTCCTTCTTCCCTAGAATGCAAAAATCACTCACAAAATCAAAATGGAAATTTCTTGGTTTCAACTCTGTCAGGGTTCGGACCCAAACTTCAGTAATAGTAAAAAACTGGCAAATTTGGGCTTCCCTGGTGGCGCAGTGGTTGGGGGTCTGCCTGCCGATGCGGGGGATACGGGTTCATGCCCTGGTCCGGGAAGATCCCACATGCCGCAGAGCGGCTGGGCCCGTGAGCCATGGCAGCTGGGCCTGTGCGTCCGGAGCCTGTGCTCTGCAACGGGAGAGGCCACAGCAGTGAGAGGCCCGCGTACAGCAAAAAAAAAAAAAAAAAAAAATCATAATGTTTAAGCACTATGCTATCTACACCCAAACTTTTTCATCATCCCCAACAAAAACTCTGTACCCGTTGAATAATAACTCCTCCTTTCCCCTCCTCCCAGCCCTTGGTAACCACCATTCTACTTTCTGCCTCTATGAGTTTGTCTATGCCAAGTATCTTGTATAAGTGGCATCATACAATATTTATCCTTCTGTGTCTGGCTTATTTCACTAAGCAAATGTTTCCAGGCTTCATCCATGTGTAGCATGTGTGAGAACTTCATTCCTTTTCATGGCTGAATAATATTCCACTGTATGGATGTACCATATCTCTTTATCCGTTCATCTGTTCATGGACACTTGCGTTGTTTCCACCTTTTGGCTATTGTGAATAATGGTGCTATGAATATGGGTGTGCAAGTATCTATCCAATTCTGTTGGATATACACCAGGAAGAGAATTGCTGGGCCATATGGTAGTTCTATGTCTAACCTTTTAAGAAACTGCCAGTTTGTAATCGTGTTTTGATGGAAATGCTCGCCGCAGGTAGGTAACTTTCTTGGGTAGAGATGGCTGGGACATTTGAGCTGGGAGTAGAGATGAGTAATTGCTTTGACATCAGGACAAAGGACCCAAGAAAAGCCTGGCTGTACCTCAGGCACTTTCCAGGTCACAGTGCTGATGGGCCACCCCAGACACTTTCCTTGTCAGGGTGGTTGTCACATGGATAGAAACCAGAAAACCACTTGACAAACTGAATTATTCACCATCGTCCCCTGATCAGGTGAGCACAATACTGTTGGCCATCACCCAGGACAGGGAAATGGCTTCCTTAGAATTCTTGCATAATGGCGTTCATTTATATATATATATATATATATATATATATATA
>NW_020837947.1:51759632-52041632 GCF_003676395.1 Aethalodelphis obliquidens | reverse complement strand
GGCCTCTCACTGCTGCGGCCTCTCCCGCCGCGGAGCACAGGCTCCGGACGCGCAGGCTCAGCGGCCATGGCTCACGGGCCCAGCCGCTTCGCGGCACGTGGGATCCTCCCGGACCGGGGCACAAACCTGCGTCCTCTGCATCGGCAGGCGGACTCCCAACAACTGCGCCACCAGGGAAGCCCTATATATATTTTTAATTACAAAGTATATCATATGAACAAAAAGAGTACGTAAGTATAGATTAAATCATAATAAAGTTAATGCTGTCACATCTACCACTCAGCTTAAGAAATAGAACATTACCAACCTGTTTGAAGCTCTGTGTTTATCTGTTCCTGAGCACATTTTCATTCTCCACCACATAAGTGACCATTATACTGAATTTAGTCTATCATTCTCTCTTTTTTCTTTATAGTTTACCATACACATAAGTAAGACTACATTGTAATATATTGTCCAATTTTGCATGTTTCTGAACCTCATAAGTAAAAACATCTGGATGTATTTTTCTGTGCCTTGCTTTTTTCATGCATCGTTATACTTTCAAGATTCATCCATACTAAACTGTGTAGCTGTAGCTCATTAATTTTCACCGCTGTGTTGTGGGTTCCATTTTATGCCCATCCTTAATGTATTTATCTATTCAACTGAAGATGGGCCGTTTTGGTTATTTCCTAAGAGCTCATTCTAATCAGGGTTTTTATCCTCACAGTAATTAGCACTAAATGATTTTAACTGTCTGTTTTCCTACATGTGCAGGTTTTTCTCCAGATTGTATGAGGGGAACAGGTACTATGGCCCTTTTCTTTTGTTGGATTACTAAATATTGAGTGATCCTATCCCATCACCCACACACTTTTTCTGAGCACTGGCTCTCTCTGACTCAGAAGCCATATTTATACCCACGACCCCACCCTCCCATCAGAGCTGACTGGGCAAGAGGCAGATACAGCTCTCAAGCTGGACCAATCAGATGCTCTTTCTTGAGAATTTTAAACTAGTGCCAAAAGAGAGTGGTCTTCAGGGACTTCCCTGGAGGTCCAGTGGTTAAATCTCTGTGCTTCCAACGCAAGGGGTGCAAGTTCAATCCCTGGTCAGGGAACTAAGATCCCACATGCCGTGCTGCCAAAAAAAAAAAAAAAGAGAGAGAGAGAGAGAGTGGTCTTTGTTTCTTTGCTGGTTGGCCCTGTGAAAGTGGAAATTTGGGATCCTGGGTCAGCTCTGCTTTCTTTACCCTGTGTATGGGGGGCAAAGGGAAGGACAAGAGGGGGTTAAGGTATAAATGAGAGAACTGAAGAGGATGGATAGTTTTTTTTTTTAAAGGGGAGGTGGGTGCTGAGAGATGGACCAAGAATCCTAAAGCCTTCCAGGCCTCAGCCCCAGCCCTTTGCAGAGGCCTGGTCCTTGGGTCCCATGAGATCCTCTGCTGAGTCTTTATAATAAATTGACCTTTTTGGCTTAAATTAGTTTCAGTTGTTTTCTATTACTTGTAATCAAAGACCCTCACTTATCTATTCAATTTACTTCTTCCCAGCCATTCAAAAGAACTGCAGGGCTGCCAGGGACCCCTATTAACCTGAGAATTAGTTAAATTCTTTCCCCGACCAACAAGAGATAGGAAATTCTCCACTTCCAAAGTCAGCCGGCTCCAGAGAGCTAAACAATGGAGTGGATACAAGGTATAAAGTAGGTATGCTAGTTTTATCTCCAGTTATTTTGACCAGCTCTTAGAAATGACTGAAGAATTTTGCCCTTAACTTCCTAAAAACAGGTGCTTGATAAAGACACCCCCCCCCCATTATCCTCAGGTGATCGGGAGGGTAACCACAAATAAGTGAATTTTACAGATAATTCCCAAACCTTATCTAAACTCTTATCTTGGGCAATAGCTTCCTCTTCTGCCTTTTAGCAGAGCTGTCGACAAGAAGCAAATGGACTGTGACAACGTGGAGTTTTTATCCCCTTTTATTCCCCTTGCACACCTCCAGTGGAGATGCTAAGGAACAATGGCAAGGACAAAAAGACAGGTGGCAGGAGAGCAAAGAGGAGACACAAAGCCTGGATGGTTTGAGCACTGGCAAGACAGCTTCCAGGAGTTGTCTTAAAGGAGTCGGGGGCTTTGGGAACATGGGTCACCGAGGATGAGGAAGAGAAGCAGCCGGAAGGGGAGCACAGTCACAAGTGGGGAGGGGGAGCCCTTGCTCCGCATTTCACAAAACACCTTTCCCAAGCTGGCACCTCTGCATTTACAAGACAACACACTCCTTGCAGGTATCTGAGATTCTGAAGATGTGGCCCTCACTAAGTGGAAGGGAAGCCCACTTGCCTCCTAAGTTTGGTTTTGCTTAAAATCTTCTATCCGTCGGTACAGCTCCTAAAAAGGCATCGGAGTTTTTACTCTAGCCTCTGCCAAGTGATGAAGCCAGAGCGCACCCCGTCTCACTCTAGAGGTGGCCATTCAGCTTTGATGTGTAATTTGAGGCAAGCTATCTTCTGCCGCCCCTTTCTTTTTTCACTGAAAACCACTGTGTAGCCACAAAGCTCAAGTTCAGAGGGGAGGATGGCTCCCCAGCAGCGCCATCTTAGAACAGGGGGAAAAGACTCCGTTGCTTAAACCTCAGCCCACTGAATCAGATCATCCTTTGCTGTGATGTTACAACTGTAACGTTTCAAACTTGCTCTCAGAAGCCGTTAGGTATTCCTTGCCGAGACCTTGACTTTGGTGGGCACTACCACTGCATAAGATTGCCAGCAGAGGAGGACAGTGGTGTTTCGTTATTCATGGAAACATGCTGCTCGTGTGCTTCGGGTTGAGCTTTTGATGAACAGAAAATGTGCTCTTTACATTTTCCTTTTTGTGAAATCCTGACACAGCATTTCTGGTTTCAAAGGAAGCTGTATAAAGACCAGCAGAAAATCCCACAAAATGAGACCACCTTAAAAATCAAGTTTACTGGCTAAATGGGATTAAGCTAGAGTTGTGTTTTAAAAAGAATAAACCAGAAGAAAACAAATCTTTGCTGCATGGTGCCCACTTCTATCTAAACAGCTCTGAAGTCCAGATGCAGGCTGTCACTGGAGCATCTCTGGAGAGAGCGTGGGAAGTTAAAAGTCAGTGTTTTTGATTAATTAATAATCATCCTCAGCTGTGTTGGCAAATGATAAAAACAAATTGTCTGCCTTTAAAGTAAGGGTGAAAAAAAAAAAAAATAAAGTAAGGGTGGAAGACGTGTGCTTACCCAGAACCGAGGGGGAAGGAGGAAGAGCCTAGTCGGCCCTCGGCTGGTCTGGTGGTGGCTGAACAAAAACGACGCTGTATGTCTCTTACCCTGTATGGTCATGATAACCACCACAGCTTGGGCAGTCAGTCAGGGAGGGGGGTGGAGGAAGCCAGTGTCTAAGGAATGGCCCAAAGGGCTCCCAGTTGTCTTCTAGAACAACCCAACTGAGCATGTGCAGGAATAACTGTTTCACCATGTTTGTCACTGTGAGGCGCGCTTCAGCAGGCTCCAGCTAAGTGAGTGTCCGCGTGTGTGCGTGCGTGCGTGTGTGTGTACCAGGATGAGGTGAAGTTTCATTGGTAGTTTAGAGGGGAGATGCAAAGACCCCTCTCCTTTTAAATTTGCCACCTACAAGTTAAACAGTGACTCCACGTCATTCTTTCTTGAAGACTCTGACTGCAGCTGGACGCCATCTTCCTCCCTCCCGAACCTGTAGCTCTCCAGCCACACTTCTCTTACAGGACTTAGACCATTTGTCTCTTGGTAGGCACCATGTCTGTGGTGTCTCACAGTCATTCCTACTTCCTCAAATATAGTGATGTTTGCCTTTGGGGCAGCACCTGGGACAGATTATTGGGTAGAGGAGACATACAATACATCTTAAATATTGGAATGAGTGGAGGAAGGTGGGACTTCCACCTTCCTCTCATTGGAATGAGTGGAGGAAGGTGGGATGGACCTGTGCTGGATGCTATGTTCATTTCGTGGCTCTGTTGGTGGAATTTCTATCTTCCCCAGTGACTGTGACATTCTCTCCTTCCTTCTGTCCCTACTGCCAGAGCCATGATGCAGGCTCTGATTAATTTTTACCTCTTCTCCCCTCATGGTTGCAAATAATCCCCATCTCCTACCTGCCTCTGCTTTAATCCATCTTACATACTCAGTCCACCTTGATTCTATCCCTCCCCAGCCTCCAAATTTTCCTTGGTCCCTAATTCCTCACCAAATCACCCAAACACACTACACCTGACGATTCAAGAGCCTTCACACACTGGGGACCCAGAATACTGTTTCTGTCCTAACTCACACTACCCCTGATGTGTCAAGTGTCCAACGTGCTATTTCTCTAAAAATTCACTCAGTTTCCTATTTCCATCCCTAAAGTAAAACACCACTCAGCCTTCAGGGCTCAGGTCCAATGTCACTTCCTCTAATAAGTTTTTGATTTCACATACTGGATGTGATTTCCCTTGCCTTGATCTTCTTTGTATTAGACTCTTTCAGTGATTGTCCAATTGCTATATCAGAAGCCCCTGAGGGCAGGAAGGCCAAGTTCATCTTTGCCTCGGAGTTGGCAGCAGAGTGCTGAGAACCAAGAATCCCCCTTATTGCTGAATTATATTCAGAGGGAACCAGGTGGCCAGGCTCTCCTGCTGGGAGTCTACAACCTAAGACTGACATCAACACACGTGTGGCTGTAGCTACTGACCTGAGACCCTGGTGCCAGGATAAATGTGGAAAATCCACAACTCCAACACAATTAAATATTTACCTGTATTAGTTTTCTATGGCTCCATAACAAATTACCACCAATTTGCCAGCTGAAAACAATACCCATTTATTAGTTCACAGTTAAATTCTATAAATCAGAAGGCTGGCACAACATGCCTGGGCTTCTGCTCAGAGTAACACAACGTTGAAATCAAGGTGTTGGCGCAGCTGAACTCTTGTCTGGAGGCTCTGGAGAAACAGGGCACTTTTAGCACTTTCTTGTTGGTAGTAGAATTTAGTTCCTTGTGGTTATAGGACTGAGGTCCCTGTTATGATTAGGTCAGGGCCGCTGGGATAATCTCCCTTAAGGTCAAATGTGCTATAAAACGTATCTAATAACACAGGTAAAATCCATCATGTTCACAGGGTGTGCACGCAAGTCGGGAAACAGGAAATCTTGGGTCATTTTAGAGTTCCGCCTATCACATCACCTTACATATAAACTTGAGATACTGGTGAGAGAGTTGAGGCCAAATCAGATTTGGGGGCAAATGGCAGCTGGAGAGACCACGATGTTTCTTCAGGCAGTACAGGAAGACATTGCAGAGAAGGAAAAACAGGAGTTCTTGAAGAGTTGGGAGGGGCCTTGAATTCCTGAAAGAGCCTAGATGGTACAGGAAGAGGAGGGCTTTCCAGGCAGAGAAAGAAATGAGGAAGAGGATGCAGGGAGTGGCTGAAGGAACCAGAGAGACCAGTGTGGGTGACAGAAGCAGTAAGGGAAGGAAACAAGCCTGGGAGCCCCAGGTCAGGGCTGTGTTTCTGAGCCACACTGTGTGGGGAGGTTGCCACCATGGCCAAGGCCGAGGGCACGGGGACCACTTGGTGGATGTGCTGGAGTGAGTGGGGAGGCCAACTGGGACGAGTCTGTAAGAGGCCAGTTGGAGTTGGACAACCCGCGAGATGGCCAAAGGGCTGTGTGAAGGGAGACTGAGGAAGGCAGGGCCTCAGGCTGTTGAGCAAACCTGAGGAGAACAGAGAGTGTTAGGGCAGGATTCACGGAATGAGTGTCACAAAGAACTCTTGCTATGGATAAGTCAGGAGACATCTTCTCTGAGACCACAGAGGCCGAGGCAGAGCCGAAGGCTGGCCCAGAGGCACAAAATTGGTGTGCTGGGCCCAGTTTACTGCTGACTCACCCTGCGGCAGTGGGTGCCTTACTTGCTCTTTCAATGCCTTTGCTTCCTGATCTACAAAGTGGAGACTAATGACAGCCCTGTCCTGCTCGGTCTAATTAGTGCATAGAGATCACTTTCCAGTCACTGGCTGCCGGGAACATGCCTTTCCCATTCCAGGGCTCTGCGCTGGGCCTCTGCTAGTGAGTCGAGTGGACAATTCCGTGCTGAAGGAGCACAGCACAGGTGAAGCTTGGCTGGTTATGTCCACCCCTGGGTCAGGCTGGTTCAGACCATCTCCTAGCTGGGCCCTGAGCCTAAGGAGATTCACCTCCAAATCTGGTGTACATCAGATGGCAAGTATTGTCCAGGAGACTCGCTTTAAGCTGTATAATCATCTCCTGTTAGATTCCTTTCTGGAGGAGCTCTCCTTCTAGAGATCCCAGGGCAGAGAAGTGTGTATAAGCCTCATTTAAATCACTATTCACTTTCAAACCGTGTCATTCATGTTGTCAGGTGAAGCCCAAATGTCACTGCTGAAAATTCTGCTGAACTCTGAGACTACCAGAAAATCTTTGGAACAAGAGCCAAGCATTAGCCTCCACCCCGTATACCCCGTAGACATACTCCGGGTGGTAGGAGAGGCAGTAGGAAGCCTCTGTGGGCAGAAGTCCGTTCCTACGACGGGCCCAGATCAAGTCTTAAACACTCAAGACAACAGCAGGCAGTCACTGACATGTCTTAGAATTTTCCGGCCCTAAAAAAAAGTGCTTTGAAAGAGCTGGGTTGCCTTTTCAAGGGCTTTGAGGAGCAGGCAGAAATGTGAACTGAGGAGAAACCCAAAGTGAAAGCGTTCGTCCACAGCTGCCACTTCCCAAGAAAACCTAGGACAAAGTGCCTGGCAGCGGGGTGCAGGGTGCTTTGCTCCTGCCTGCTGGGTACAATGTCAGCGGTTCCTATAGTCCAGAGCAGGAAGATCCTCCCGTGATGCACGTGTCCTGTGGCCTGAAGGTCTCCACTGCTGACAGTGTGCCCCTCAGGACTGGGTCTTCTCCATGTGGGGTCTCAGTCAGGACAAGCAGTTGGGCAGTGGGGTCCCAACATGAGACTGCACGCTGTGGGCCCACCTGCCCCCCAACTCCCAGGACGGACCCAGGGCCTGCGGGCTATACTAGGAAGTACTGGTTGGCCTGGAACAGGTCCAGAATCTTCTGGAGTTTCTAGGTAGATAGGCCTGTTGTGATCCAGAACCCAAAGTCTCCTGTGGAGTCTTGAGGTGCAACCAGAGCCTATGTTAGCAATGATCTTCCTCTGGCCTCTCTACCCAACCTGGAAGTTTCTTTCAGGCTTTTTCTAGAATTGAGCAATGTCCGGCCACATCTTCAATTCCAAGTGGCTTTGTGTGCAACAATTCTTGGTGCCTATTTTTGTTTCTGAACATACTACCTTTAACACCTCAAACTCCACCCTGTCCCTGTTCTGTGAGTAGCAGGAATTAGCCCTTTAAGAAAGGTCCTTCTGGGGCTTCCCTGGTGGCACAGTGGTTAAGAATCCACCTACCAATGCAGGGGACGTGGGTTCGAGCCCTGGTCCGGAAGGATCCCATGTGCCGCGGAGCAACTAGACCCGTGCACCACAACTACTGAGGCTACGCTCTAGAGCCCGTGAGCCACAACTACTGAAGCCCGTGCGCCTAGAGCCCGTGCTCCGCAGCAAGAGAAGCCACGGCAACGAGAAGCCCACGCACCGCAATGAAGAGTAGCCCCTGCTCGCCACAACTAGAGAAAGCCCGCGCGCAGCAACAAAGACCCAATGCAGCCTAAAATAAATAAATTTATTTTTAAAAAGAAAAAAAAAAGAAAGGTCCTTCTGTAGCTTGGGGCTGTGGTTTATTGACTTGTTGACTCTAGGGTTGGTTTATAGGAAAGAATATAACTCCACCACTAGGGGCTGAGGGACTCTGGAGAAGTCACTGTGTGGCTCTGGACCTCAATTTCCTCATCTAGATAATGAAGAAACTGGAATAGATCAGTGCTAAGGTGCACTGGGCCCTAACGCCCCATCATCTGTGATCTAACCATCTTGGGCTTCCCTGGGGAGCTTCAGTTATTCACTCAACTCATGTTCATTCAGCAACTATCATGTGACAACTCCTATGCTAGATCCTGTTTTCTGTGGGGGCTGTTTCAGACTGGAGGATAAATTTGGTCCTATTAGTCCACATGGTCAGAAGCAACAGTCCCAGCAAACTTCTTTGATCATACAATCCAGTCCCCACCCTCTGCAAAATTAGAACCTGTATCCCCATCATATTTATATTTATTTGTAATGTTATACACATATACTTGCAAATATGTATAGCAAATATTAGTCATATTATTATTACTAGTAGTACTAGTAAAGCTTAATTCCTTTCTTCATTTTTACATTAAAACATAGATGTGGGTACTTCCCTGGTGGCACAGTGGTTAAGAATCCGTCTGCCAATGCAGGGGACACGGGTTCGGGCCCTGGTCTGGGAGGATCCTATGTGCCGCGGAGCAACTGAGCCTGTGCACCACAACTACTGAGCCTGCGCTCTAGAGTCCGCGAGCCACAACTACTGAGCCCACGTGCCGCAGCTACTGAGGCCCGAGTGCCTGGAGCCCGTGCTCCACAACAAGAGAGGCCACTGCGATCAGAAGCCCGCGTGCCGCAGGGAAGAGTGACCCTCGCTCGCCGCAACTAGAGAAAGCCCGTGCGCAGCAGCGAAGACCCAACGCAGCCAAAAATAAGTAAATAAATAAATAAATTTATTAAAAAAAGAAAAACATAGATGTAAACAGAAGTTAAAATATTTTCTTTTTGCACTTCAGTGGATCATCCGTGTACTCCACAGGTCTAGAGTAGAATGCCTCAGAAGTCCAGCTCTGTGAACTTTCAAGATCAATTGGAAAAGATATCCAAGATACTTGGTATGGGTAACATTATACATTTAGCTCTAAAATAAGATGGTCAGAAAGGAGATTGGCACACTTTGGCTGATGGCAACTAAAGCTAAGGTTCTATAAAAATAGTTCTTTAAAAATAGAGTTATATGATCCAGCAATTCCACTCCTGGGCATATATCTGGAGAAAACTATAATTTGAGAAGATACATGCACCCCAGTGTTCATAGCAGCATTACTTACAATAGCCAAGACATGGAAGCAACCTAAATGTCCATTGACAGATGAACGGATAAAGAAGATGTGGTATAAGTACAATGGAATACTACTCAGCTATAAAAAAGAATGAAATGTTGCCATTTGCAGCAACATGGATGTAACTAGAGATTATCATACTAAGGGAAGTACATCAGAAAGAGTGAGACAAATACCATATGATATCACTTATATGTGGAATCTAAAGTATGACACAAATGAACTTATTTATGAAGCAGAAACAGACTCACAGACATAGAAAACAAACTTGTGGTTATCAAAGGGGAAGGGGGGTGGAGGAGGGATAAATTAGGAGTTTGGGATTAGCAGATACAAACTATTGTATATAAAATAGGTAAACAACAAGGTCGTATTATATAGCACAGGGAACTATATTCAATATTCTATAATAAACCATAATAGAAGAGAAAAAAATAATAAAATAGAGTTTAAGAAATTGCATTCTTTGGTCCTGTTTGGCAAAATTCCTATTATCTTTTCCTTTTATCTTGGCCAGGCCAAAAGGGCCCATAAATATTAAAGGCATTCTCAGCACCATACCAGGTAATATGGGTGAATATAAAAGATCTCTGAATACAGATGTCCATCTTGAGTTTAGCTGTATTTGCTTTCTTGCCTGTGTCATAGGTGAGATGCACCCATGGGTGGGCTTTAACCACTAGCACCAGGATTTGGGCTGCATTGCCTTTCTGGGACTTAAGGCCTGTCTCACTCCTTTCTTCAACCAGCCTGTTCAGCCTGGCTTTCGAGCTTGGCTCACACAGCAGCAGCAGAAAGGTATCAAGGGGAGGTCAGGCTGGGGAAAGGTGCTGCAGACGCCAAGGTAGCTGTGGAACTCAGGGTGTTAATCACTTTCACTCAGGCGCCGCTGCTCCGGCTGCTGCAGGCTCCCCCCTTGCTGCCGGCAGAGGGTCCATGCAGCAAACCAGCAGGAAAAAGAATGGTCAGGAGAGAGCATAAGAAAGAAACATATCCTTTCTCAGACAGGAGCTTTTATTTCCACCCTGGTCCACAGCTTCAAAGGGCAGCTGCCTCACAAGGAGAGTGTTTGACCAAATTCAGTTTGCATGTTTGAAATAAGAAGACCGCTTTCTTGATCTCTGAAACTGAGTCCTAGAAGGCCCCGTTCCCAGCATCCTTGCCGTCCCCTTCCCCTCCTACCCCGTCAGCTTGCTCCAGCTGTGCTGGTTGACCCTCCAGGAAGGGAGGTGTGGCCAAGAAACTACAGACCTGTCCTCCACTGGGACAATTTTGCAAACCTTTGTATAAGGACAGATTGCACAAGGCTGCATGGGTGAGGTGGAGGGAAGAAAAAGGGAAGAGCCTTTTCTGCTTATGGCCGGGACCCTGTTATTCATTGGCTTGGGTGTTTCAGCTGAGTTTTGTGGATTAGGAGGCCAAGTCATGTCAGCACAAGAAACCTCCTGGGTCTCTGTCACATGTGCTACCCCACCTCTTCCCCGCAGCCCAGACCATTCCTTTCAGAGAACCCTCCCTGTTTCGCGCTTTCACAGAGCGAAGCTGTTCTGAGTCTTGGGGTCACACCCAACTCACACATCCCAGCAGAAGCTGAGGAGAGGTCTGGGGTCCTTCTCTGTGGCCTCCATCTTCAGCCCTGCCCCTGCTTCCGCAGACGGGCATGAAGCAGGGCTCACAGTAAGAGTTGGTGCTGGCGTCTGGCCGTGGCAGAGCTTCCGTCCTGCCGAATTGGCTCAGGGGAGGGATGCTGGGCAAACGAAAGCTGGGGCGGCTGTGTAATGTGGGAGATGGCGAGGGCCATGTTCCCAAACTGTAAGTCATGATGACACTATTAAAAAGGGCTGGTGGGTGGGGGAAAGTGAAAGAAAAAGAACAGGGGGAACAGAAACCAAAGTGAGGCACACAGAAGGGTCGAACAAGAGTAATGGCCAATGCACGAACAGAGGCCAGGAAATGGGACAGGCCTGCAAGAGAATCAGGGAAAAGCAGGATAAGACTGTGGGTAGGAGGAGAGAGATTGAACCAAGGAAAACACAATGAGACATGAACGGGAGATGTGATCGTTTGCTGGAGGAAATGGCAGGTAATTTGCCAACACATACACCAACAGAGGGTGTTGGAGGCCTAGTCCAAGGACGTCCCTGGGTGTATCACCTTCAAAGCCCCAAATACAGGACAGATCAGCCCTGACAATGAAATCTACGTCTCTGCTTGCTTAAGGCCTAGTGAGACACTTAGGAGAAAAGAAAGAGGCTGTAAGCAGAGGGAAAGGATCAGGGAGATCCATAGATGCAGTCACAGCCCTTCCACAAGTCAATCCCCAGGCAGACCTGCCCACGGTCTTGCGGGTGGTGCAAAGAAATAGAAGCAATAGCTTTTGGCCTCAAGAAATTCACAATCTGAGAGAAGGGACAAGATGTACATATGCGAAGCAATAAATACCAGCAATATTAGTGGGACTGCTCAGGTGAACACAGTAAAGAATATTGGTTGAAAGAAACAAAGAATGAATTAAGATAAAGAAATGAACTACAGGGCTTCCCTGGTGGCGCAGTGGTTGAGAGTCCACCTGCCGATGCAGGGGACACGGGTTCGTGCCCCGGTCTGGAAAGATCCCACATGCCATGGAGCGCCTGGGCCTGTGAGCCATGGCTGCTGAGCCTGCGCATCTGGAGCCTGTGCTCCGCAACGGGAGAGGCCACAGCAGTGAGAGGCCCGCGTACCGCAAAAAAAAAAAAAAAAAAAGAAATGAACTACAGAAAGGCTTTCTTGACAATGTTCCCATGTGGAAATTTTTTTAAATGCAGGAATTAAGTGAAATGATGTTGGTTGAACTGGATGAAACATTTAAAACTGGGCCAAGAAGGTGACCTGGGCTTGACTACAGCATAGCACAGGCTCCGAATCAAAGCAAAGAACAGGAGGCATAACTGCCCAATCTGGTCTCCCAGGTGAGTTGGATCCACATAACATGAAATTCAGTTCAATATTCAACATTTTGAATTCAGTTCAATATTCAACATTCAACAAACTGAGATCAAGATCAAATGAATAACTGAGGTTGGGGGGAGACCCAGTAGGTAGGTTGTATACGTGTGACTCAAAGAGGCAAGGTCATTTAACTTGCGATTGAGAAAAAAGGATAGTGAAGGTAATGATAATTACAGCAACAAACATTTATCGAGTGAAAACTATGTGCCAGGTGTTGGTGTAAACACTTTACATGCATTCGTTTACATGATCCTCACTACCACCCATGAGGGATTTTATTATTATTATTATTTGCATTTTATATGTGAGGAAACACAGAGACATCAAGCAATTACACAGCAGAGGTTAGCCCAGGACTCTAATTAAATTCCACAACACTCTCTCTCTGAAGCCATCAATGTCTCTGTTTCCTCATCTGTAAACATTTGTTATCTAACCTGCCTATAGAGACACTGTAGATGATAAAGCCTCTGTGAGGAGACTGGCTGTGGTGTCATTATGAGAGTATTAGCATTAATAGGAAGGCCATGCTTTTTCCAGGAATGCTAAATATATGCTCACTTTTTCATGTTAATACCACAAGGCCTTGAAGAAGTTTACAGAGGCTCATGAGGAGGATGGACCTACAGTCTGTCATACAGAGTGAAGTAAGTCAGAAAGAGAAAGACAAATACCGTATGCTAACACATATATATGGAATCTACAAAAAAAAAAAAGGTCATGAAGAACCTAGGGGTAAGACGGGAATAAAGACACAGACCTACTAGAGAATGGACTTGAGGATATGGGGAGGGGAAGGGTAAGCTGGGACGAAGTGAGAGAGTGGCATGGACATATATACACTACCAAACGTAAAATAGATAGCTAGTGGGAAGCGGCCCCATAGCACAGGGAGATCGGCTTGGTGCTTTGTGACCACCTGGAGGGGTGGGACAGGGAGGGTGGGAGGGAGGGAGACGCAAGAGGGAAGAGATATGGGGACATATGTATATGTATAACTGATTCACTTTGTTATAAAGCAGAAACCAACACACCATTGTAAAGCAATTATACTTCAATAAAGATGTAAAGAAAAATAAAATGAAATAAAACCCCCTCCTCTGGGTTCACAGTAGACATTAATGCCAAGCGAATCTTCTCTCAAAAGGTGAAAGGTCTCTTTCTGACACCCCTTTACAATTCTTATAATGTTTGGGGGCTGGGACTCTTGTTTCTTATGAAAAGGTTTCCCACTGAGAAGAGCAGCTTGCCGGAGGCTCTCCCACAAGGCCCAACCAGAGGACCACGCCATCTTAGAAATAGGGTTTTGAGCCTGAGAGGCAGCAGATAGAGAAACAGATAGCAAATACATCTGTTTTTACAAGAGCCTGTTGTTCTCTGTACTAACTGCTATAAAAACGACATGAAACTAGCCACACATTAGTTTTGGTTCTCGTGAGTCAATCAAGGAATGGCACGATGGTGCTGTGTCACTAGAAACGAAACCAGCTCTTAAACAAGAGAAGAGGGCCGACGTTTTAGTAACCTGAACGATTTCATAGAAAAATCAAAGATGAAACTTCAACACCCCATCCCTGAACACCTGCTGCTTAAGTTTGCTTCTGAACCAGTGAAACTTCTTTCTCGCCATGAAGACACGAGATGGGCCCTGACTTGCCCAACACTCGGTGGCCAGGAAAGCCTTCCTTCCACCTGCCGTCCTACTAGGCTGCAACGTGGGCTCAGTCTTGGCTTCTACAGGACTGACTGTAATTGCCACTTTGAGAAAATACGATAAGTACCTCATTTTATTTTTACTTTTTCAAATATATAACCTGATATATTTTGAGATATATATATATATATATATATATATATGACATAATTAGATATATGAATTTTACCCTCCCTGAGGTCTTTTCATCCACATCTTTTCAGATAAAGAAACTGAGACCTGAAGAGGTTAAGTCACTCACCTAGAAGCAGGCAGAACTGGGGTTCTGAACAAAGGTTTCCTTATCTATATCTGCACTGCCTCCAGTTTGGCCTTTATCACGATAATAATGATGTTGATGTAGTAAACATACATAGGCTGCCTCCCCAGCGCCCCTCTCCTCCCTTTTCCTGCCACAGCACCCACATTTTGCCTTGAGGGAACACCCACCCCCTCACTGTCTCCCCCTTCTCTAACAGCTGGATACATCCAGCTCCCAGGGGTAGCCCTGATGTGCTTAAGCCAGAGAGTACCCATCACCTGGCCATGGAGATTGGCTCAGGCGTGGGCATACAGCCCGATTCAGGCCAGTGGGATTTGAGGAAATGTTTCCTAGGGCTTCTGGAAAAAAAGCTTCCTCAGCCCTCTGTGGGTTTATCAGAGGGGACAATCCCCCTTCTCCTGGATGGTGTATTGGAGAATACAAGGTTCAAAATTCCCTCAGCCATTTGTGCCGCCAAGAGAATTGCCAGCCTGAGGATGAAGCCGACACCCAGAAGAGGCAGTGCTCTCAACAAAACGGGCATGGAGCTGGCATCGCGAGGAAGATTTAAATTCTAGACTGCGTGCTGGAGTTCTCAGGCCGTAAGCTAACACAATCCCTTTGTTTGCTTAAGCCAGTTTGAGTTTGTTATTCTGTCATCTGAAAATTCTTAACCAGTGCAAACACCACTGGCATCACTCCCAGTAACATCTGATGGTTGCTTTGGTTTCTCAGTCAAGAGCAGGAAACCCATCTGACCAAAAGGACCAACCCTTCAAAATTAATCAGCATTTCTGGAGCACGCCCATCTCTGGTGCCCGACTTTCCAGAGAGGACTCACATTTTTCTGTACCTGGGGTCTGGCTCCTCCTGTTTTCTGCTCCATGTTGGCTCTGTCTAGGCCTGTCCTTGTCCCAGTCCCTCCACAGTGACAGGAGGTGGCTGCCCTCCGCTGAGGAAGCCAGCGGCCAAGTGGGCAGCCAGCTGCAGACCTCAGGCATCAGCACTGTCAAGAAAAGGAGTATCAAGAAAGGATTTGGCCACAATATATTTTACTAAGACATAAAATCGGGTGGGAGAAGGGTCTTTGGCACATAGCTATACACGATTACCCTCGGCCCCCAGCCAGCTCCCTGTCCGAATGCTAAAACGCCAGGAAGTTTGGTGCCCCTCTGAGGATCTTTATTTGCTAGTGATTGGCGCTCACAGAATTTCAGAGATTTGGCATCAAAGATTATAAAATCTGTGGGTCTGAAAATCTGTGCTAAGAACTGTTTTTTTGTGATTTTGCTCAATCTCAGTTTCTCTTGAAAAATTCTGTTATTTCCACTTCTGGCCACTATGACTAAGCACAGAGGTAGAAACACAGTCTAAACAGTTAAAGGATCCTGTAACTGCCCAAAGCAGAGAAAGAAAGCAAATGTCAGCACTGGCGGGGTGCAGTGTGTGAGGGAGGGCTCTCACTCTGCCCGTCCACTTCCCCCAGACCCAATCTGTCAGCAAGACTTGCCAGTTTCCAAACATGTCTTGACTCAACCACTTCTCTCCGTCTTTACTACAGTCATGTAACTTATTCATTCAACACGTATACACTGAAGGTCTTCTGTGTTCCAGGCATTGTTCTAGTGGCTGGGAGTACAAGACTGACAATGGAATGTGAATGCATGTCCTAGTGACTCTTCTTGCTGGGGCCTCCCTCTGTACGACCCTTCTCGCTGACTGGCTCCGGCTTCCTCATTTGCCCTCTCCTTCCATTCTCCACATAGGAGCCTAAAAGATCTTCTTAAATATCAACACTTCCCCATTTGAAACCCTCCAATGACTTCCCATTGCTCCTTAATGAAAATACCGAGGCTTCCTGGGCCCTGGCCCTGTTCGAGGGCTGCGCACCTCCCTACATTTACAGCCTCTTCTCACACCCTAGGCTCACTCCCCAGTCACACTGGCCTCCTTTCAGATCCTCAAGTATGTTACGGCTTTTTCTCTTTTCAGAGCTTTCAATCTGCCTTTATTTCCTCCTAAAACAGTTGCTTTCAACTTGTTTTTTTGACAATACTCCCCTGTAAGAAATATTTTATACCATGAACCAGTAGATACATCAACCTATAAATAAAGGCAACATTAGTTTTACATGATAATACTTCTGGTATGTTCTGTCCTTTTTTTAAAACGCTAGCCATGACCCACTAACCTGCAGTTTGAAAACACTCCTCCCTCTGCTCTTTGAATGGCTGAATCGTTCTCATCAACTTTCTATCTAAATGTTAGCTACCCATGGGGGGCTTCTCTGGCCACCGGATGCAACCCAGGTCCCTGACTTAGGTTATTTTTCATCTGAGGGCCATGTCCCTTCCCTTTGAAGCACGTATCAAAGTTATAATTACGTATTTCTTTGTTGAGACTTGCTCATTGTCTGTCTCGTAGGCCACATCACTAGCTTTTAAAGGCAGGGACTTGTATGCTCTGTTCCCCACTGTATATCCCACATCTGGTTCAATGATCAGCATGAGAGAAGAATATACCTAGGTATTCCTTGACAGGCTGACTGAGTGGGTGGGTAAGTGATGCTGAGGTCTGGACTGAAAAACAGGCCTCCCCAATAAAAGGGACCGGGGTTCCTTGGAGAAATGGCTGATTCTAAGGCTGGGGCAGGAAATATACAGTAGTGCCAGAAAGTAAAGAAACACTCAAAAAACAAAAGGATGGGGCATGTCAAAGGGACACAGGAGCCAACCTAAAAAGAACTCCCAATGGCCAAAATCGGAACAATTTGAGCAGCAAAATAAATAGCCTAGTATCAGATTCTAACCCAAATCTTTACATAAATATGCATGAGAGTCCACACTGATATAAGTGGTTGACTAAATAAATAAATGAAGAGGGGGAGAGTTACATCTTTCTTACAGAAGAATTTAAATGATGTACGTAAATACTACCCTCCAGGAGGTGGAGCTTAATTCTCCCCACCCCCTACCCCCTTGAGGGGAGGGGGAAGGCACTTAGTGACTTGATTCCAAGCAACAGAGTAGGTAAAAGGGGAACAGGATCACCTTCGGTGAGGAAAGCTGGCAAACTGTACCTTGGCCAGGTGTTCAAGATTGATTATACTGTCCCGTCATGTGGATGGCACGTACCCCCGACAAGATGTGAGAAGGGCACTTCTCCTCTAGCCCACAACCCCAGTGCAACCATAAAAAAAGCATCAGGGAAACCCAACTAGAGGGGCAGTCTACAAAATACCTAACTAGAGCTTTTCAAATCTGTCAAAACTCCATGAGAAACAAGACTAGAAACTATCACAGACCAGAGGGATTAAGGAGACACACAACCACTTGTGGTGTGGCATCCTAGATGAGACCCTGGAACCGAAAAAGGATATCAGTGGAAAAGCTAAGGAAATCTGAGTAAGATATACACTTTAGTTAATAACAACGTATCAGTATTGGTTCATTAATTGTGACAAATATACCATTGTAATGTCAGGTGCTAATGACAGGAGGAGCTGGCTGAGGGGTGTACGGGAACTCTGTACATTATCTTTGCAACTATTCTGTGAATAAAAAAACGTTTTAAAATTAAAAGCTTACTTTAAAAAAAGTTCAGCCTTAATGCCAAGAGCCGGGCCTTCATTCAGTCAGTCACTTTTATGGAGTGCCCACAAAGAGCTTCCAACCCTGCTGGGCACAAAGAAGACACTTAGACACATGGGAGATGAACAGATGCATATACACAGGCAGGGCGTCCGGGGTGACGAAACGAAGAGCAGAGAATGCAGGTTTGCAGGTTGACTAGAGAGGGTAGGCGTGTGTGTGTGTGTGGGGGGGGGGGGGGGGGGTGGGTGGAGGCGTGGGGCGGAGGTGGTAATGAGAGAAAGCAATGACCAGAATGAGGAAGAAAGACAAAGACTGGCTGGCTTTGGTGAGGTGGAGCCAGCTATTCCCCACTGGAATGTAAACTCCCCGAAAGCAGGAACCTTGTCTCTCTTCTCATACCCCTAGGAGCAGAACTGTGCCTGGAACACAGTAAATGTTCATAAATGTGTATTGAATAGATGAGAGACTAGATAAACAGACAAGTCCTGCTGGAACTCCACTTGAACTCCAGAACCACTACTGTCATGTGAGGTCTCCCAGGTGCCCACTGGATTTGCATTTTGTGCATGGTGATGATTGTTCTGCATCAGAGGTCTTCTGGAAAGCATGCAGATGTTAGCATTGGTTTGGAATGGTCCTAATGTTCACCCACAGGCATGGAAGTGCCTTGGAGCATTCCTTGATGGTATTAACCAGTAGGTCTGCTGATACGAAGGAGTGAATGGCATCTCCTCTTTGCTCTGTTCTAGCGTCCCGTTAAACCCAGCAGGGGCTCCTAGAATTGTAAGAATGGAGAGTTAGCAGGGGTTTCAAGCTTTTGATACGGTCTCTACAAATATAAGGAAACAGTTTAGAGGGATGTTGAATTTCCCTGTAGGCATCTACTGACATTCCTCCTTAATGGTCCTAAATGCTCAATATATTCAGTTGCATGTAACTTTCTCTATGAAGAAAAATTCAAATTTGGGGGAAATTATGGAAAAATCATATCCAATTATGTAGCTATTAAGAATAGTGCAGACTATATGTATTAATATGAAATATTAAACATACAAAGTAAAGCTGTTTTCTGAAATAGACACAAGATACTGGTTGACAAAGGGGAGTTCTGTGAAGACAGCATGGGACGGAGGAGACTTTCACCGTACACGCTTGGAACCTTTTGTATTTTGCACGTGTACAAAGTATTACAAATGAAGAAAACTTAAAAAAATTATTTATTTATTTGGCTGAGTCAGGTCTTAGTTGCAGCACGTGGGATCTTTGTTGCAGCATGTGGGATCTTTCGCTGCAGCTCGCAGGCTTCTCTCTAGTTGTGGTGCGCGGGCTCCAGAGCACGCGGGCTCAGTAGTTGTGGCGTGTGGGCTCTCTAGTTGTGGTGTGCGGGCTCTAGAGCATGCAGGCTCAGTAGTTGTGGCGCGCGGGCTCACTTGCCCGCAGCATGTGGGATCGTAGTTCCCTGACCAAGGATCAAACCCATGTCCCCTGCATTGGAAGGCAGATTCTTAACTACTGGACCACCAGGGAAGTCCCGAAACTTTTAAAAATGATTCCAGAGGAAGAAAATTTTGAATTTTGTCTTCAGGTTATAATAATCTCCTTTTCTGATCTATGCTTGATTACCTTTGAGCCTCTGCTTTCTGCAGGATCTGACCCATGTCGGGTGACAGGCAGGCTATTCCACCTGTCTAGTCCTGGCTTTTAACATCATCTCAAATAAACTTTTACATGAAGTGACAGAAGTATGCTGATGGGATTGAAAGAGGAAGACATTCATCATAGTTTATGCGTTCAAAACTAGGAATTAATAATAAAAAAATAAGTCCTATAGTTATTTTGTAAACAGCATGCTTACATTATATTGCAGTTTTCTGTTAAAAAGCATTACGCTGGCTTTTTGGTTCTCTGAGCAGCACCACGGTGGTTGGCAAGAACAAGCACCTTACGAAAGTGGCAAAAAGGGAGCCAAGAAGAAAGTGGTTGACTCATTTTCTAAGAAAGATTGGTATGATGTGAAAGCACTAGCTATGTGTCAATATAAGAAATATTGGGAAAACACTAGTCACAAAAACTCAAGAAATCAAAATCACATCTGATGACCTTACGAATTCTGTTGTTTTTTTTTTTTTTTGCATTACGCGGGCCTCTCACTGCTGTGGCCTCTCCCGTTGTGGAGCACAGGCTCCGGACGCGCAGGCTCAGCGGCCATGGCTCACGGGCCCAGCCGCTCCGCGGCATGTGGGATCTTCCCGGACCAGGGCACGAACCCGTGTCCCCTGCATCGGCAGGCGGACTCTCAACCACTGCGCCACCAGGGAAGCCCCCGGATTCTGTTTTTGAAGTGAGCCTTGCTGATCTGCAGAATGATGAAGCTGCATTTAGAAAATTCAAGCTAATTACTGAAGATGTTCAGGGCAAAAAATTGCCTGACTGATTTCCATGGCATGGATCTTACCTGTGAGAAAATGTGCTCCATGATCAAAAAATGGCAGACCATGGTTGAAGCTCACATTGGTGTCAAGACTACCCATGGTTATTTGCTTCGTCTATTCTGTGTGGGTTTTACTAAAAAATGTAACAGTCAGATTCGGAAGACCTCTTATGCCCAGCACCAACAGGTCTGCCAAATCCGGAAGAAGATGATGGAAACCATGACCCAAGAGGTGAAGACAAATGACTTGAAAGAAGTGGTCAATAAATTGATTCCAGACAGCATTGGAAAAGACATAGAAAAGGCTTGCCAGTCTACTTATCTGCTCTATGATGTCTTTGTTAGGAAAGTAAAAATGCTGAAGAAGCCCAAGTTTGAATTGGGAAAACTCATGGAGTGTCACATGGTGAAGGTAGTAGTTCTGGAAAAGCTTCTGTGGATGAGACAGGTGCTAAAGTCGAACGAGCTGGTGGATATGAGCCAGTAGTACAAGAATCTGTTTAAAATTTACACTTTTAATGATGACAAATAAAAGATCTTATTCGTGAAAAAAAGCATTACTTTGCTAAATGTTAACATTTAAAAAGTATATCTAGACCATTAATAATGAATCATACTAATACCCTAAAAACACTTGTAGAAAAGATTGAGAAGTCCCTTTGAATCAACAAACAGTATATCCCTCAAAAAAATAACTGATCAATAATTCACTATAGGGCTTCCCTGGTGGTGCAGTGGTTAAGAATCCTCCTGCCGGGCTTCCCTGGTGGCGCAGTGGTTGAGAGTTCGCCTGCCGAGGCAGGGGACGCGGGTTCGTGTCCCGGTCCGGGAAGATCCCACATGCCGCGGAGCGGCTGGGCCCGTGAGCCATGGCCGCTGAGCCTGCGCGTCCGGAGCCTGTGCTCCGCAACGGGAGAGGCCACAACAGTGAGAGGCCCGCGTACCGCACAAAAAAAAAAAAAAAAAAAAAGAATCCACCTGCCAATGCAGGAGACATGGGTTCGATCCCTGGTCCAGGAAGATCCCACATGCCGCGGGGCAACTAAGCCCATGCGCCACAACTACTGAGCCTGCGCTCTAGAGCCCGTGAGCCACAACTCCTGAAGCCCGTGCACCTAGAGCCTGTGCTCCACAACAAGAGAAGCCGCCACAATGAGAAGCCCACGCACCGCAATGAACAGTAGCCCCTGCTCGCTGCAACCAGAGAAAAGCCCGCGTGCAGCAACGAAGACCCAACACAGCCAAAAATAAAATAAATAAAATAAAATAAAATTTAAATAATAATAATTCACTACAGATAAATATTTCATCAAGATCACATTCTGCTTTTAAGCAATTTCGTTTTCTAATATTCCAAAACAATATGGTTTCAAATTCTGAAGACAACTCCTTTCTTAGTACTGAGAAAATTAATGTTTGAGATACACATGAGCATTTTGAGTTCTTTAAAACTAGAACACATTTGTGATAAGATGTATTTCAACCTTATTTCAGCTAACTTCAGAAGAAAGGGTGTTCAGTATTTCTCGCATAAATTCCATTACAAGGTTAGGCCAATGTAAAACATTTACATTCAGCTGCCATTGCAAAAAAAAAAAAAGCGTCCTGGAAGCAAAGATGGAAGGTCTAAGACAGCAGCAACCGCATCCCTGGGGTGTTTGTTGGAAATGCAGAACATCAGGCCCTGTCCCACCTCCTCTTCACAATCTGCATTTAAACAGGCAGTGATTCCCATGCTTGTCACAGTTTGAAAAGCTGCTGGGCTAAGAAACCTTAATCATGTTCAAATTCAGGTTATACTCTTTAGTGAACACTGGATATAATCTTTACTAATAAGGACAATGTGACTTTTTTATTTTTTGAGACCAGAGAGTCACACTTAACAGAAATGACTGTAATTAATAATCACTGGTCCCACCCTCCTCCTCTTACTTGTGAAACATCCTTCCTCTTTTCTGAGTCCACCCCCTCCACTTGCTCCAAGACCATCTATCACTCCTTCCTCCAGGATGACCACTGTCATTTTCCACTGATTCCTCCCCTTTCACCTATGAACACACTGAGGTCTCCCTTATGCATAAAACACACACACACACGCACATGCACACGCACACACACAGACATTTTCTCTCCACCATGTTAACAGCTCAGCTACACCCTTTTTTTCCCCCATCACTAAATTTCTCAAGATTAGTCTGCACGCAACCTGACAGCTATCAGACCCGAATTAGCTCTCTTGAAGGTCCCAAGTATTTAACTGCCAAATCCAAAGGCCCGGTCCCTGTGACTTCCCTAGATCCCTCTGCAGGTTATGAATTCTTTCTCTGGCTCTATTGTCTCTGGCCCTTCTTCCTCTTTTTGCCACCCAAGCAGGGGCATTCCCCTCAGCTTAGCCCAGGGTCTTCTCTTTCCACTCCATACCTTTGCTGTGTTCTTCCCTTCCTCCACTTGCTCCTGCTTCAAAGGTCACCTCCACGCAGAAAACTTCCCAGACAGTATCTTCAGTCCTGGCCTCCCTCTAGAACTCTAATAGCCTCTTATTGTTTTCACTCATTTAATATTTATTGAGGGCCTATGACATGCTATTGCACTGTGCTAGGCATTGGTGAACAAAGAAGACTCACCCCTGCCCTCATGGTACTTACAGCCTATCAGGTACCACAGATGTGGATCAATGAATACAAGGGAGATAAATACTGAGGAAAAGTAAAGAGTGAGCTAGGGGAGAGAATACCCAAATCTAGCTGGAAAGCAGGGTTTCCAGTTAAAATACAAGATGTCCGGTTAAAGGTAAATTTCAGATAAACAACTAAATTTTTTTAGTAGAAGTATGCCCCAAATATTGCAAGGGATATACTTATACTAAAAAATTAGTTCTTGTTTATCTGAAATTCAACTTTAACTGGGCATCTTGTATTTTAATCTGCTACATCAGCAACCCTACCAAGAAGGGATTGTGCAGTTACAGAGGAAAGTCCTGAGGAACCGAGAGAAAGGATAAGTAGGAATTAGCAAGCAAAAGCGGGTGGTGGGAGAGGACATTCCAGAGAGAAAGAATAGTCGAGGCAAGAGTTTGTATTAATAGAGAGCTTCATGCTTTGAGAATCTGAAAGACGTACAGTATGGTTGGATCATGAAGAAGAGGAAGAGTAATGGGGAATAAATCTATTGGGGAGAAGCCAGATCTTGCAAAGCCTGTGTATAGTACGGATTTTGGAGTTCCCTAAAGACAACAGGAAGCCATTTCAAGATTTCAAGCAGAGGAGAAAATGGACCTAAAATGGTTCTGTACCAACGTCAACATCCGGGGAGGGGGATGTTCCCCACACCACCAATAAGCGATTTTCTAGATACCAGCAGAGAATCCTACAATTCAACTCAATTCTGACACATCTGCCCAGAAATAGCATCACCTTCCAGAACTAAGGGTTTAGTCCCACAAGACTGCCTCCTCCCTCCGGCCACACCTCAGACACCAATCGCCAACCCACGCTGCTGCCTGGCCTTCGACCAAGAGCTGTAGACCAGGGGTTCCCACAACTCCCGCTTCTTTTCACTTAATTCGCTAGAACACCTCACAAAACTCAGAGTAACATTTTGTTTTCTAGTTTATTATAAAAGGATATAAACCAGGAACCACCAGATAAAAGAAGTGCATAGGGCAAGGTATGTGGGAAGAGGCGCCATTCTCTCCAAATGTCCATGAATTCACCCACGAGGAAGCTTGAGGAAGCTTTTGGGTTTTTACAGAGGCTTCGTTAACTAGGCATAACTGATTAAGTCATTGACCAATGGTGACTGATTCAAGCTCCGGCCTCTCTTCTCCTCCCTGGAGGTCAAGGCGGGGTAGGACTGAAAGTTCCAAACCTCTAGTCACATGACTGGTTCTCCCAGCAACCAGCCCCCATCTTTAGGTGTGGTTCAAAAGTCATCAATAACATAACGAAAGATATGGTGATTGCTCTCATCACTAGGAAATTCCCAGTTTTAGGAGCTCTGGGCCGGAAAGGACAAAAAGACCAAATATGTATTTCTTATTATAAATCACAATATCATAAGACCTGAGCTGAAGCTTTAAATGATCTTTCTGGCTGCCAGATGGAGAAAAGAATTGCAGGGCCAGGAGTGGATGCAGGAACTCCATTTTTGAGATTACTGTGATAGTCAAGAGATGTTAGTGACTCGATCATGGCAGCCTTTCTCTCATTGGTCTTCCAGACTCAGCCTATACTAAACCTCTCTACAAGATGTTACCAGAGTCATCATCTCAAAAAGTTACTCTAAACATATGATCTAACCACTAAAAATATTCAGTGGCTCTCATTGCACACCAAATAAAATCTCATCTCCTTAGCCTGGTACTCAAGGCTTTCTATAATCTTCTGAGAACAGACCTTTCCTGTCATATCTTTCCTTCTCTCCTGCAAGTGACTTAGCCCAATTGGACAATCTTTTCTCTGAGGTTTTATTCATATACCTCTCTCTGTATGAATATCTATATCTGTATCTCACTTTTCTTCCCTCTTTTCCAAATTTCTTGAAAAAAGAATTTCCCTTCAAGTTCCAGCTCAAAAGCCTTCTTCAATGAGGCTTTTCCTAACCTACTCAAATAGAAGCTTTAGAAACTTACGCATTCAACAAATATTCAATAAGGCCCTGCAATATGTCAGGCATCGTTAGAGGTCAGAGGATGAAGAGAAGAATGTCCCTGCCCTCATGGAGCTTACACTCTGTTGTGAGACCAAAGGTAAGCTAAGGCAATTGCAGAAAGTGGTTGAGAGTGTGGACCTGGCCCGTTCCACCTGGGTTTAAATCCTAGATCTATTACCCACCTCATGATGCTAGTATAGTAACTTAATTTTCCTGTGCCTCAGTTTCCCCATGGGGATAATATCAGTAACTATCTCATACAGCTCTGAAACTAAATGAGTTAATACCTGAAAAGCACTTAAAAGTGCCTGGAACACTGTAGTAAACACTCAATAACTGTTAGCTACATAGCCATGCAGAATCCCCAGAGGGAGAACCATCTTGGTGTATTTAAAGGACAAGGTGGGGAAGGAGGCCAGTATAGACATAATAAAGTAGTGGAGGCAGAGAGTGATGAGGTCAGAAGCAGGGATCAGATCAAGCAGAACTTGGTAACTTTAGATCTATTTTGGTGGGCTGGAAAGACACTGGAATGTTTTCATCAAAGAACTGCCATGACGTCACATGTTTTAAGGAGAGGCCAGATAAGAGGCTACTGTTAAGTAGTCCAGGGGAGACAATGATTGCTGAGACTTTGGTGGAAACAGTGGAGGTGGTAAAAAAAATATATTCAGGGTATATTTTAAGGTAGACTCATTAGGACTCGTTGATGGACTAGACATGGATGTGGAGAAAGAAATTAAAGATGACTAGGTTAGGGGACTTCCCTGGTGGCGCACTGGTTAAGAATCCAGCTGCCGGGCTTCCCTGGTGGCGCAGTGGTTGAGAGTCCGCCTGCCGATGCAGGGCACACGGATTCGTGCCCCGGTCCGGGAAGATCCCACATGCCGTGGAGCGGCTGGGCCCATGAGGCATGGCCGCTGAGCCTGCGCGTCCGGAGCCTGTGCTCCGCAACGGGAGAGGCCACAACAGTGAGAGGCCCACGTACCGCAAAAAAAAAAAAAAAAAAATCCACCTGCCAATGCAGGGGAGACACGTTCGAGCCCTACTCCATGAAGATCCCACATGCCGCAAAGCAACTAAGCCCATGCGCCACAACTACTGAGCCCGCGCTCTAGAGCCCACGAGCCACAACTATTGAAGCCTGTGCGCCTAGAACCCATGCTCCGCAACAAGAGAAGCCACCACAATGAGTAGCCCCCACTAGCTGCAACTAGAGAAAGACTGCACGCAGCAATGAAGACCCAACACAGCCAAAAATAAATAAATTAAAAAAAAAAAAGATACTAGGCTTTGGGGCTGGGTTGCATTTATTAGGATGGGAAAGAGAGAGCTACAGGTACGGGCAGAAAATCAAGAGTTATGCTTTGACTCAATAAAATTTGAACTATTAGACATCTAAGATGGTTGTCAAGTAAGTGGTTGGGTAGAAGTCTGGAACTCATGAGAAGTTAATATTGCAGAAAACATATGCTGTTAAAAGCCACAGGATGAGCTCACACGCTGAGTGTAGCTAGAGAAGAGGACCAAAGCCTGAGCCCTAGAGTACTGCAACAATTAGGAGTGAAGAGAAGAAACATCAAAGAAAACTGAGAAAGGGGCTGAGGCAGGAGGAAAACCAGGAGGGTGTGGTGTCCAGTGAAGAAAGTGTTTCAAGAATGAAGGTGTGATGAACTGTCAAATGCTTCTGAGAGGTCAAGCAAGATAACATCTAGTTCGCTCAAAGTAAATCATTCTCTCAGCTCCATTTTTCTCATAGTGGTTTATTTGTATGTTCTCATTGCAATATCCAACTATTATGTTGTAGTTACTTTTGTCTTCTCTCCTCTTACAGAGGTCCCTTAAGGTCAGAGACCATGTCTTTTCTCTCAAAATATCCACTACCCTACTTGCTCAACAAATGTTTGAATAGACGAATCATGTAAAATTCTTTAAGATTTGGGAGAATATGCGGAACACAGAATTAGCAATCAGAGTTGGTTTTTACTAAGATATCCTAAATGCTCTAAGACTAAGGCATGGTCTTCATTTTGCCTAGAATGAAAAGTGTCCACCATGCATCTGAATTAGAGTTGAACTACAGCTAATCACAACCTATCTGGCATTTCTATTTTTTTATTCGAATGTTTCATGCATGGTACAACCCCAAAGTAACTTAACTTTTACCTGATTTGCTTATATATATATACTCCTCCCCAACCCCTGCCCCCACCTGGCTAGCCCTCATCTAAAGTTGGCTCCAGCTGATACCTTCACACGTCAGCAGTATCATCAATAACTTTCTGTGTCACACTTGAATGTTAGCATCACTATGGAACATCAGAGACATCAGGTAAGTTGACATTTCATATTACATGATAATTAATTTCAAAACCATGACAAAAGGAACTATTGAAATACAGGCACTTAGGAATGACCAAATTCTTAAGGGGGGGCATGGTTGAGATGGCCTACGCAGAAAAAGGCTAGTAGTCAGGGCACGAAATTTTTCTCTAGGCCTGCACACAACAGATCAGATACAGCTAACAGGTCACTGAGTTACTGTCTCTGTAAAAGAAAGCTAAAACCCAACAGTTTTGAGTAACAAGAATATCAACGTCCAAATTATGGATTTAAGCTTTCAGCAACATAGCTTATTTGGAAAATGTGCATTAGACAGCACAAAGATACAGTCACCACATCCCAAACAAGTACAGTGTCTCCCTAGAGATAAGAAACGCCTGCCACACGTACCAGTGCCACAGAAAATCACCCATCTGTGGAGCCAGGCTCTCTGCTTGGCCTTTCCATTTGGAGCTCTGGTAATTAGTTCCCTGGAATGCCGCATTTCAGCTCCATGGCTCTTTTGCCTACCTTAATGGAGGTTCCCTGAGAGCAATTATTCACCCCTGATTCCTGCTTACTTTCACACCTAAGGACTGACCATTTGCCTAGTTTTTATACTGGGATGGAAGTCTTGTAAAGAGACCCTGTGGTTTCCAGCCCTTTGACCACATCTTACTCTGTATGTGCCGTCAAATTATGGCACTGCTGTGCACCCAGACCGTCCACCCAGCGTTACCATGACAAGTTCTAACCTATTGTATTTCTTGCACATAGCTTGGCATATATTACTCATTATACACTTGGTGAATGAATTTCAGGAATGATACTGACAAAAATGGAACATAGCTAGAGGATGGCATGAATAGACTCGAGATATTTTTTGGTGGGGTCCTAAGCTTAAGAGATACTTTCAAATGGAGTTGTCAGAAAAAGTGGGATAAGGCTTACGCTCTAAACCCTAGGTCATCAGGATGTAACGATTTAATGTAGTATTCCCCAAACTAGAGTTCAATATGATGTGGTACTGGAGGAAAAATCCTATAATCAAGAAAATTTGGGAAATGCTAGATCAAATAGGGCTCTTAACCTTAGAATTTCTCAAAGTCTTTAATGTATCAATATGCTTTGGAGTCTAAAAGGGAGATATACTACACAGACTTTTCCAACCTTTTATTCAACAAGTATGTAGTATATAGTCCGCTGTGTTGCAGCACAGTGCTAGGTCCTGAGAATACAATCCTGGGCCAAACAGACCTGGTCTCTGCTCTTATGGAGTTTGTGCTCAGTGTGAGAAACAGATAGCATACAAATATTTATTATAAACCACAGTAAACATTACGAAGGAAAAGTTCATCAGTATTTTCTAAATGATACATGAAGCAGATACCTCTTCCACTGAATATAAAAGACTGAAAGACAAATATTTCTCTTAAAGCTTTTCATAAACATGGTCCTAAGAGTCTACCTCAGTTTGAAGAACCCTGCTCACAGGTCTAACACATTTCCTTTGCTAAACATGTATTACATTTTCAGAAGTAAGGTCTAAAGGCAAAAGCAAGACACAAACCACTCATTTATGAAAAGGCCAGAATTAATAAATACCTCTAGACGCTTGATGAGAATAGCTCAAACTTTAGGGGCTGCTTAAATTACAGTGATGTTGAAACAGAAGATCTGTGCTGCGGTCTATGCTACAACTAAAATGAACGTGGACTGACACAAGGTTCTGATCCACAGTGGTTCCTGCTGAAAGTAGCCAATTTGAGTAAGCCAGTCTTCACCAGTACTGCAAACCTGCACTCACTGCACTTTGTATATTGATTTCTAAACAACAAGGTCCTTCCTATCTTTATAGCTGGTATTTTTAACAGGAAAACACAGCATTGATTTTAAAGCATCATTAAATAATCCTGTTAATTTTTTTCTTTTTTATACATAGTTGCAAAGCACCAACTATGTGCAAGACACTCTACTAAGAACCATGGTAAACAAAAAGGAAAAAGCCTGGTTGTGCTTTATTTATTCTTGTGATATGGGGGTGGGGAAGCTATAGAGGGAAAGCCAAATTCATCACTTTCAGAAGAACCAATTAGTATGTTGAAACATGTTGACATTTCTAAATCTTCAGATTAGTCTTTATCTCACTGGTGATCATTCCAACATATTGTCAGTTGACAAGAATAGTTAAATATTAAAAAACTTAAATACTTAATGAACCACCTACAGGATCTAAAAGTAGAGTGCTTTTTCACTCTATGGTTCCTATATTGTGACTACTAAGATTCCATAGTAGTATTACATTTGCCAATAAGTGTGGAGAATCAAATCTGTAATTCATGTTTGAGAAAATTGGACAAATAAATCTATGTGGTAAATGAATTTTTATTACAAAGAATCATTTAATCTCAAATTACTTGAAAAGAGGCATGACGTCCTTCTCTCCAACACCCGTGTCGGTAATTTTTAATACTTTCAGACCAAGAGATGACTGTATTTATAAAAACTTAAGTGGATGACAGAACTCAAGAGACAGGTAAGTATTTTGACTGATTCCACGCCAGTGATTGACCATGAATGGAATGGACTATAAATACTGTCATACTTGATTTTTTCCTATCATACTCCAAGATCCTACACTTCTATTTCAACTGTGTTGGCACATCTAAAAGGAAACCCAACTTACCTCAGACTTAAATATCAACAGAATGATAAATAAAACATGAGACTGTCATTCTTGGGCATGACCCATGTAAACCACATTTCTGAAAATTGAAAGAAAAAAATGTTAACCTCATAGAGCCTACAAAATATAAACATATCCTAGAAAGATTACCATTAAAAGTAAGTGTCACTCAATATCACATCTTGTATATTGTTTTCTTAGCAAACCATCCATTCCCACCTAGCTTCCAGTGAATGGGGGAATAAACATAACAGGAGCAGCCCATCCTGCGTTCACGTCCGACGGACTACAATGTGTTCTGAACATCACCATGCTATAAAGACTAGTAGGTCAGCTTTAACTATGAGCAAGCTACTTTGGGTCTTTAGATACATAAAGTCCTTATCAGTTCACTCTATCCATGAACTTGGGCCATCCAAGTGAAAAACAACATTATGAAGGACAAGCAATGATTTCCTTTATTTAGGCTGAATTTATTCCTTCCTAGTTAAACAATGCCAATAACTTAAGAACACATTTTCATTTCCTTAGGATGCTCACTGCCGAGGATGAGTTAAACAAGCACACTGAGATTTGTGGTCCTCTCCAGTTTTCTTTCATATGTTCTCCTTTAACCCTCCTATCGGTTATTTCTTCGAGAAACTTTTATGACAGGTGTAAGAATAAGGAAATTTTAATGATTTCCCCAATAGGTAACCTGATTTATAGTAAATTTCATTTCCAACTTCTAGAAATAAAGACAGACACAAAATTAATTTAATTTTTTAATAAACCATAAAATTTAAATATTCAAATAAAAAGAAACAAAAATAGATATTTAAGCCAGCACTAATTTCTGTTTTTATTCTTTCTCTGGGTATCAGAAGCTTGACTTACCTGGGACTAGAGTAGAGTAACACAGTTATGATGCTGGTGTAATAATGAACAAGTAGGTAAAAATGGGAAATGGCTTGATAAAACTTACTTTCAAATCTGGAAGTAAAGATCAGTAGCTCACTTGAGCCCACTGCAGAGACCATGCATTGGTCTTGTCTGTGGAAACTACTAAGGCTTACTGCTCTTACCACACTTATCTTCTTCACAGCTTAGCACTCCTGGCATTTTGATCCCTTTGCTCACTGAAGCTCACATCAGTCTGTCAAAACATCAAGAGGGAAAATCCCCAAACTGAATAGATGAATAAACACTTTTAATGTGAACAATCATATTCAGATCAACCTCTTTTGAAAAAATACAAGTCAGTGGGATTTTTAATCCTTAAGTACCTGAAATATTACTATTTTTTCCGCCTTACTAAAACGGCGCTTTTCATTTTATTGACATTAGCCAAGTATTTGCTACTTGCTTCTATTTTTCTCTGATCATATTGGTATCCTGTGTTTTTCTTTTTGATTGAGGCGTATACTTTCCATTCCAGAATATTTGATCTTTGACTAACTTTATCTCATTCTGTGGATAAGTCTGCTGCTGATTAGTGAAAATCATAAAAGGAAAAAGGAAGCAGTGAGCACTAGCAGGATCTCACTTCACATTCGTACAATTTTTTTTTTATGAGAAAAACATTCATCTTTATTTTGGAATCTAAAACCATTATTGTATGATACTGTCTTTTAGCATACTCAAACGGGTCAACATTCAATATGAACAGCAAGCTAGCTCACAGGAAACAAAGTGTAATGCACAAGTACGTTCAGCTGGTAGAATCCCAGCAGCGTGGTAATAAAGTGCAGCAAAAATTTCCTTATTTGAATAAGAACTCTAGTAACCTCTGAATATTTTTGGTAAAGTTAAGGAAAAGCTATTGCAGTCTGGAGATCGGTAATCTTTAAACTTCAAAGATTGGCTACCAGGGACCACCGTGAAACATTAGACCTGAGGCCAATGAAAAACACTAGCTTGAAAAGGAATGGGTTTTTCCAAAAAAAATGTAAAATTATACAGATGCTTAAGATACTATGATTTGACAGATTTACAGTGATAAAACAGCAATGATAAATGGCAACATTATTTATACTTTTAGTGTAAATAATACAGATTGAAAAATCGGCAGCAAGAAATTCTATGACAGCTCCTGAGACAAGTTATCCTATGCCCTACACCCATTCCATGCCAATGATGACCAGACTGAAAGGTAACACACAGTAAAAACAGTGATCTAATGTATGTGAGTCAGAAAGTACTGGAAAAATGACAAAATTGTATGTTATTAAATGACAAAACATATTTAGAGGCTTTATTTAAAAATCTCTCACTGTTCATTATCAAAGTTACAAGATTGCATACCAATAGACAGACTGTAAACATAGGAAATTTTCATTAAGGAAAGATGGGTTTACTGTAATTTGATCTTTTACAAAAAATTACTGAAAGTTATTGATAACAGAATTTCTCTTTTACTTTCTTACGTCTAATGCTCTTGAAAATTAAACCAATGTTTCCACTCCCTTGAGCTAAAGTTCAACCATGGTCACCTTAGGAAATACCCCTGTTTATTTGTTAATCAGAAATACAAATTGAGTGGCACATATTTCCATCTTCTTCTTAGGCCAAAGGCTTCAGCTTCATTATATTTTACAAGAAAACAGAAGACTTGCAGTGGTCCTGTAAAGTCTTTCATGTCGCAGCTGAGGTTTAATGACGGCAGCGGAGGAAAGCAGTGGTGATGCAAAGTAAGACCAGCCCAAGTGCCCTTATCTGACATGGAATCTTTTTCCTGTTTGGCTTGTAGCAGTGTTTCTGGTCAGGCTGCCTCCACCAAACCTGATTGAAGCAGAAAGGTGACATGCTCTGGTAAATCCTGTTTAACGGTGATTCCGTTTAAGCAAATGGTTGATCCTTCAATCTGTTGGTTGCGGGATGATACTAATATGAAGAAAATTATCTGGGTAGCTCAGATGTTCACTCAGCCACTGCAAAGGTGTTTCCAACATTGGTTCAATTCCATGAATCATCACTTGATTCTTTTTTCCCCCATCTATTCCAAGAAAGAAATCCAACAATAATCGATAAGAGTCAAAACAGTTGAAGAAAAATTAATCTGTTGCCTTTGAGAATCCTCAGTGAATTAAATGGATTTTACTGCTTTAACAGGTTAAAAACCTGGTCTGTTTCCTGAGCAGGAAATGTGGACATGGAGAAAGTTCAAATGTTGCAATATGTATCACCCAAAACAGAAACCTGAGGGTTACAATGAATTCTGATAAAAATTCTGTTGCTATATGTGAAAGTATTCATTCTTTCTTAATTACTGTGCTTACCTAAGATTGACGTTAATGAAACCACAGTGGAGAAAACAGCCCATTGTACCCACTGACCAAAATTTATTTTAGTTACACATTAAAAACTGTACTATACGGCTATTAAAAATGACAGGTGGGTGAAGTAGGTCAATACATATTTAAAACATACAAAACAGAAATGTGTCTAGAAGTCATCAAGAATAAGAGCAGTGTTTAGGAAGATGTTTAATAAAACAGATGGGAGCTGTAAGTTAATTTTCAATAAAGCTGTTCATATATGTATGAGAAAATTTTAGGGACTATCAGAAGAAGAGTTAAAAGTTTTAATGAGAAGGAACTGGGAGTCTGACTCAGGGATTTCTGTTTCAGAGTACTGAAACTTGACTGATTTTTGTTAACACCCATTCGTTAATTAAAACGTTGCTGAAATTCACACTCTCTGAAGTTCAAATTTTATTACAAATTAAATTTAAGATTAGTTTTGTGTCTTTTATGATTTTTGTATGATATACTGACGATCTTTAAAGAAAACGGAAGCATGCTTGGTTGCTACAGAAAAACAAAGAAAGTAAAACCAAACTCTTTTTCTAAAAACAGAAAACAAAATAAAACAAAACAAAGAACCTTCAAGAAACTTTGTATCACTCCTTTAGCACAATTCTTGGTTTGTCTCTTCAATCTACAACATCTAAATCTCTCAGTTTCCTGGACACAGAAGACAGCAAGGCAACAGGGAATTCATGGAACTGTATGAGAAGGAAATACCCTATTTTTCCTTTCTGCTCTGTTCAAAATGACTTTTGCATCCCTAGTGCTCAAATGTCTAGGCAAAATGGGCTGATGATGTATGGTGATAATGGCTTGGCTGGCACCTGAAACAAGAGACCCTTTTAAAGAAATATTTAAACTCCCTATTAGAGGCAGCACAGTCCTGGGCAGTGACAGTCAACAGATTGACAATGAGAGGACACAAAAACACTAGAGAATTGCTAAAAGAATGCCAAAAATAAAGACCTAACAAACATATTATCAACCCCAAAGATAACCAAATAAATGTCTCCAAAAAACCCTGAAACACTGTGTCATAGCTTAAAACAATTTTGGAAAAAGATATCACCTTATAATACTACTAACTTAAAAAAATTCTCTCATTGTTTTGATTTGTCCACCAATCTTTGTTGCATCTATATATACTTTTTACACAGTTGTGATCACAGTATTAATACAATGATTGGTTTCCATAATGATGTGAATCATTTATAACTAAAAGATTAAGCTATATACAGAATACTATAGAAAGCACAGTATTAGTACTTTGAGAAGATTTTAAAATGTTGATATTCAAATGGATAAGCCCTCAGCTATCTGGAATGATTCATACTTTGTAAGTTCTAGACTGCCAAGGTTTCACTGTATTAAATCTTTCTTAGAATATTTAAAAACATTTCCGCTGTAGTTCTCTTTATATTCTTGTATATTTCTTTGAAATACCTTAATGGTCTCAGAATCTTCCTCCTACTTAGCACTGAGTCAAAAAAAAATTAAAGAGCACTGGTATAAGAGTCAAAGTTCCTTAACTGTAAAGCTCTTCCTTAAGCAGTGTCACCTTTGGATACTATGAAATAGAGCTGAATATCCAAAATACTCTGCCTGAAGCAGCATGTAAATGTGGCACACTGACGCATGGTGTGTCTGAAAGGCAAAAGGCTATAACCCTGTTACACAAGAGGACAGTTTAAGAACTGTACAGCAGAAGCTGGAGAACATAAGCACAATTCAAACACTTTGTAAAACAAACCCAATAAATCACGTTATCAGAAACCTGAATAGGCAGCCCTGATTCTCTGGTTTAACCTGGGGCCACTTTTAATCTGGAACATAAACGTGTCGCTAAACACAGACAACTAAGCAAGTGATGTCATATCCCTCAACACAACAGTCTAAGATTTTAAATATATAATTTGGTCACTGCTTACATTTGTCCAAATATTTCACCTGTGTATATTTATCTTTTTGGTTTTCTGACTTTCTCTGATGACGTAACTCTCATCAGAAGGATTCTTACAATGGGACAGCAGTTTCCTTGAAACTCTTAAATAATACTTCTCTCTTATTTATCACTGTATCCTCAGTGCCTAGCGTGGTACCTGACAATAAGTGTTTTCAGAGCTTGGATCATTTTGCTGCTGGTAAAACACACTATCAAAATTAATGTTTTGAAAATAGTTTCTAATGACTACCACTCCTATGTAGAAGAGCTCTACTGATAAAGACTGTTTTGGTTATTGAAACAACAAAAAGTCAAAATGTTTCCAAATAAGCCAAGAAGTATATATGCCATCACCAAAACTGACGCTACCAAAGCATGACTGGACATTTTGGCAATATCAAAGCTAACAAGACTAAATAGTAAAAATTTAGCAGATTTTTTTCCCCTAACAGAAAGGAAACACTTGATGATACTGCTACTAAAGTAAATCGTGTTTTTGGTAAATATATCTTTGTGTTTCAAAATTGGAATCTAGAATTTAATACTTGGGAATAAGAAATATGTCACTACAAAGTAAATGACTCAGGAGAAATATGTTACTCCACGTCCCACCCACTCAAATTTTTAAAAACGTTAGTCTGATGCTTTAAAGTAGGCAAACGTTTGAGACAGTTATCGAGTGAACTCATTCTATATGAAATTTTCACATACAGGGCACTTTTGGGGGTAACTTTTGATTTGGATATAATTTCAAACTTAGAGAAAAGTTGCAAGAATAGCACAAGGAATTCCTCTTCACCCAGAGTCATCAACTGTTTACATTTTTACCCCAATTGCTTTATCATTCTGTGTATATATATAAATACTTTCTGAATCATTTGAAAGTAAATTAGAAACAGAGTCCTTTACCTTTAAATATTTCAGTATATACTTTCTAATAAAAATATTCTTTTATATAACCATAGTACAGTTATCAAAATAAAAAACATTAACATTGATATTATACTATTATGTAATCATTTCAAATGTTACTAACTATCCTAATTATTTTTTTCTCCAGTCTAAGATCCAGTCCAGGAACCACACACTGCATTTAATTTTCAGGTCTCTATACTCTCCTTTAACTTGGACAGTTTTTAGCCTTTCCTTGCCTTTCTTAACCTCGACAATTTTGAAGAACACATGTCATTATTTTGTAGAATGTCCACACAGCAATTTAAAAAAACAACTCTTTTAATTCATCTTGTAAATATAAGGACAATCATTCATAAATACTTTGAGTTTGTGAATTAAGGAAAAGGACAGAAAAAAATATCAGAGACAAGCATTTTCTTTGAGTAGCAATTAAATTCACTTTAAGAGTTAGATGTTAAATCTAAAGAGATCATAAATCCATACAGAGAATATCATAATAAAATTTCATTTCTTATATTCATCTTACTTATAAGCCTCAGTATTATGAAAGATAAAAATGTAAACACATCACATAATGTTTTATTATCACCAATACCCTAATAAAAACAAACAATTCTAGCATCTACTTTAAAGTGAGCATTTTAGAGACGTGTGACATTTTAAGAAAAATATATTTAGACAGATTTTGGCTGTATGATTAAGAGAGTAAGAATTACATACAGAAACAAAAAGAAAAGAAAGAAAATTCATATTAGTCAATAAGTCATTAATGAAAATTATGAACTTTAAAAAAAGACACAAATTGGGAGGGAGGCAACTTGAATTCCAATTCTGATAATGAAGGACTCTAGGCAGAACTCATCTCTTTCCTTATATATAAAATGAAGATGTCTGTCTAGATCTATGGTTTGCAAATCTGGCTGACCATCAGAATCATTTGGAAGATTTTTAAAAATATATAACCTCTCCAGACCTGAATCAATCTCTGGGGTAAAGTCTTTTTTAAAATGTTCCCTTAAATAAATCGTATAATAATATGGGTATAGAATTTTTCTTCAAACAAAATCTTATGCAGAAGCACAATATATAACACAGGTGAAGGTGGGGCAGCTTTGGCTGATGTGGGATTGAAGCCCGTCTCCCAAGTCCTGCTGCTTGCTGACTTACGATCCATGGCAGTTTGTGATTCAACGCCACGGGTCAGTTTGTAAAGCACTGGTCTGAAACAGAGGATTGGTAACAAGTCTTCCAGTTCTAGTACATGAGTCTTTTATGCAAAGACAGTGAACTATTTGAGTTTAAACCAGCATAATACACTAGCTTTTAATTCTTAGGCAAATCACTTAACCTTTTGAGTCCCAGTTTCCTCCTCCTACAGTGTAGGTAAAGAATTCTAACCTCCAGGGTTGCAGAGAGGATCAAATGGGATATCCAAATAAAGCACTCAGCACAGAGCCCAGCACAGGGCTTGGACATAGTAGGCATTCAATAAAGTGAGTGATATACCAAAACGTATATAAAAACTGTGGATTTAATTAAGTGACTGGCATGCAAAGGGCGTGAGAATTTGGCCTCATGTTAATATACACTCTGCATTACTCAGACCCATTATTATGCAGTGTGGCGCAAGGATTTTATGAATGTGTTAAGAAAAAAAAAAGAGAGAGATGAGAACAAAAAAACCCAAAGACTCTATCATTATGCAAACGACAAAATGAATGACATTTTTAAAAAGTCATTAAGCACTGTAAACCTCTGGATAAATCTAGTACTGCTCTAAATATGTATATTCAGCAGAGCACATCCTGGATAAGTCAAATAAGCCCTACTGTACCATGGTGATGTTACTTAATAGACTTTAGGTATGGTTCTTATTTTATTTTAAAGATGAAAAATTCAAGTGGGGGAAAAAAACTTCAAAAATCTTTGTTATACATTTTAAAGTATATCATTATTTGAGAACTTAAGAGTATGTGATGAATCTGCTTTTTAGAGATTTCTATTAGCAATGGCTCACAGCCTTCCCCATCCCAATCTGCATTTTAGCCATTATTTTTAAGCCAATTATTAACAAGGAATATGACCTAAATGTCTTTAAAAACAGGTTACTTGAGATTCTAGAGAGATGCATGAGTTTCACTCTTACTATTAATACGTGTAACTAAATATGTGAAACTTCTTTGAATTTAAAGGAAGCTAGAGAAATGGATGATATATCTTTAAGGGAAAGTGCTTTTAATCAGAACATTTCAGATTAGTAACTTGTTTTTTTAGTTCACACCTGTGGATATGGAATAACAGAAATCTAAGGCCAAAGGTTGTAACCACTGTGTTTAGATTTGTGGCTTCACATTTATATTTTACATAGTTCAGCAGAAAATGCCTTGATTTGCTATCTTGGAATGTGTGATGCTGAAGGTAAAACTTCTGAAAAATATTTGATACTTCTGAAAAACAGAGATAAACTTTTTTACTGTCACTATTCTGAACAATGTTGCTCTGACAAATTCTTTAACTTCTGGTATGTTCATTAGTAAAACGCCAACTAATTGAGTCCATCGACATGAAAAACCACAGGCTGAAATCTGAAGTGCATACATCATGCTGAAGGATTTTGACTCAGCTTCAGCGATAATAGTCAGTGAGGTCAGGTCAAAGAGGGTTAAACCAAGCCAGGATATAGCCAAAGGAATACATCAAACGCTGATTTTAAAAGGGCAATTAATCTTAGACAGAAATGCTTCCTGGGGAATGAGATCTCAATCTTAAGAGCATACTACATGATGTAGCAGTAAAAATGAACATATACAAGCTTACAGAGCTTTTATCCTATGATCACAAACAGAAGGAGAGTGCTGTTTATCAGAGAAATACAAACCTATTTAAAAATACTTACATTAACTTCTTCCGGATCTATGCTCATTTAGTAGTATAGGTTTTAATGAACATAGAATATCACAGTTAATATATACCGAATATCTTTTCCCATGCGTAAATTTTATCTTTATATATATTTTTATTATTTCTGTCCAAAATATTACCAAAGCCTTGACTCTTAACATTTTGTATAAGATTTTTCAAAACATGTCTATGTTAATTCTTTCACTGACTTGCTTATAACCTTTATATTTCTTAATGAGGAGGTAATAAACCAAAATTTAAACTTAACCCCCAAATTAGCTATAATTATAAAAAGAACAGTGTATTAAGTGACTGTGAGACCATTTACATAAACTGATTAAATGCCTCCTGATAAGATAAAAGTGTGGTACAAGTTAGAAATTAAAACTTGTTCACTTCAAGAAACCTCCTGCCCCCAAAAATAAAACTTTGAAAATATAGGTTCAAATGTTTTTGAACTAATTTTATAAAATGATCCAGTAATTCTAGCTGGGTGTAATAGGGCCCGTTAATATTTGTCAATTATGAGTTACAGAATAATTCAAAACTAATTGTTTTATTTAAAATACAGGCAGTAATTACACTGTTTATATATGGTCAGATTAAGGTCTCACAGGACTTGTTTTAATGAAGAGATGACTTGCTTTTAATTGCCTGCATGTGTTATTATTTTGTTAAGGGAATTGTTTTCTAGTGCTAAAGATGAAATATTAATTGTGTAAGATCTGTTCCCACTTTTCAAAGAGTCAAGTTAATTCATTTAACTTCTTGGGATCTAGATAAAGGAAATCAGAGGCATCTCCTGACAGGCCCAGTAATCCCATCTTCACTAATGGAGAATAATGAAAATAATCAGTTTATTATTTCTTTCATTTTAGAAAAGACATATGTCAATGGGTTAAGTCATTAACAGATTCTGTACCACCAAAATTAGCCCATGTTACCCATGTGTTGGGACAAAGCACAGAGATGGAGGGAGAATCAAACAAACAAGGCGAAGAGTTCGATTCAGTTTAGATTTGATGACATAATCATACATTTAAGAAAATATATTATAATTACCAAGTTTAAAATAAGCCTCATAAGTTACTTCTGTCCAGACTTGAATATAGTAGATCTTTGTTGATGAGGGCTACATTTGAAGAACTTCTTGTATTACCACTGTGAATGACACTGTATCATTTCTTTTACACCCAGAGAGAAAAAACAATGAAGAGTAGAGAGTGTTAGGATAAGACTGCAGTCCAATGACCCAGTCCCACATGGCAGGCTCACGGTACCTCAGTGGAGTTACAAATGGGCCTTCCAGGGTTACTTGTGAATAGATGAAACTTCAAATAAATATGTGATTTGTTGCTTATAGTCTTCAATGAAAAGCTTTCACTAGCAGCAACACTTCCGGACCTCTTGCCTTAAGATTTTTCCTTTTTAACGTATTTTAACAAGTATATGCTAGTCCAGCTGGCTGCAGGGACTATGGAGATAAGCTTACTTATGTCTTACCAGAGCATTCCTAATCACATCCAGAAGGTAACTTCTAAAAAAAGTTAAAAACTCAGTAGCACGGAACTCTTGCCATAACCTGAGGTATAAGCGGTTCCAACATCAGTTTACATTTAGAGCTCATCCTACATCTCTATTTTCTGTGCAGAGGCTGAATATCAACACGTACTTATCTCTGCAGAGTAGGATTATCAACAAATGACAACAAGAAAAAATAAAACTGGTTCTTGCTAACTCCACTTGGTAAATTTCTTATGAGTACGGTTATTTGTGAAAAAATACTAACAAAACCATAAGAAAACAAAAAAATGTTAATTGTAAAACTGTGAAAAATATTAGATTATGAAATCTCACTTAAACAAATCTTTTGTTCATTTAAACCCTCCAACCATCCTATCGGGTGCGTAGCAGGTAACACCCTTATTTTATTGAGTAAGAACCATTAAAAAAAAAGCAACTACTAAATGATCTTCTAAATCAATCAATCATACCTTTGTATGAAGGTACAAAAGGATACTAGAATGAAAACAAATTTTAAATGAGTGAAAAAAGAATTACTGAAACTGTAAAACGATTATTATTCTTACTCCTAAACCCTCATTCTGATGAAGTTTGGGGTTTGAAGGCTTCATGTTTCTGTCGCATGAACTGGCAAATTGAAATGCCACCTCTTTGGGGGTCAGTGTCACCATGCTGACAAAAGTGCCAATTTGAAGTTCAAACTTCAAATTGAAGGATCTGCCTTGGAAGAATAATGTGAGATTTAGATGTTTCTTCTTTTTTTTTTTTGCGGTATAGATGTTTCTCTTCTCTAATTGCTTTATGTCTGAAAAAAGCTGTTACAACAAACAGTTGATTCACTTTATAAAACAATCTAATCATATGCTATGGGGCTAAGGAGAAAAAAATGTGAATGCACCATCTTTCCTTACTTTTTATAGAAACTATTCTGTGGTTTCTCATAAAGCATGTCAAAAATAAAGCAGTATAATTTTCAAGTTAGACTACCTAAATGGGATATTATGACTCCCTAGCCTCAGTTGTTAAAATTATATTCTAATGTACTGACAAATAAAAGATCTGTACTAATAAAAGATTAGTACAAATAAGATTTGTACTAAAAAAGATTAGCACAAATAAAAGATCTGTACAATAAAAGACTTGTACAAATAAAAAGATTTGTACTAAGCAAATAAAAGATCAATTTTAGTCACTTAGTTCCTCAATACTTTCCCCCCACATCTGACCTCATTGAAAATCTTGTCCACATTTATGGGAGAAAAGTAGAAAAATAAAGCTAGTCTTTCAGGAAATAGAGTAGGGACATTTTAGGTCAGCATTTCAGACTAGACATTACCCCTGAGCAACCAGCCCCTGGCTAACTAGTGAAGGATTCTACTACAGTGGGACACTGTGACCTGGTCCCTCCTTTGCAACTAATTTCTGCTCATCTTTTAAGACTTAGCTCAGTCTTTACTGCCTACTCTGGAATGGATAAGACAATGAATCTTCCTACTATCTTTTGCATATCTCCATTCCTACACATATCACATCTGTGCATCTTTCTGTCCACTCCAACTGGACTAAAGTTTCTTAAAAGCAGGGACACCTTAGTAACCCCAGTGTCAGAAGACAGTATGATGTGAAGAAACTGACGAATAATGAAAGCTACAACATCAAATGGAACCCAAAAGTTAAATGGTAGTTGGGAAGGGGCTCAAAGAGTAAATAAAATGCCAGGAAGCAGGGCAGAAATGGAAAAAGGCAAGCAGCAAGAAGACTGTACTTACTGGTAAGAGAGATGCAGGCAACCCTGACTAATTTGCCACTGAATGTAAGCCTTTCCCTATACACACACTCCATTTGTACAATACCAAATATAAATTCAGGATTATAAGAGCCCAACTGTTACAGAGGACTGATCAACCGGAACTTTGAAATAAACTTATAAGAGTGAGAATGGGGCTTCCCTGGTGGTGCAGTGGTTGGGAGTCCGCCTGCCGATGCAGGGGACGCGGGTTCGTGCCCCGGTCCGGGAAGATCCCACGTGCTGCGGAGCGGCTGGGCCCGTGAGCCGTGGCCGCTGGCCCTGCGCGTCCGGAGCCTGTGCTCCACCAACGGGAGAGGCCGCAGCGGTGAGAGGCCGGTGTACCGCGCAAAAAAAAAAAAAAAAAAAAGTGAGAATGGACATTATTATTTTTATAACCCTAACTTACTAGGTTTTTATACATTACATTAGAAAACTAAGCAATGAAACATGATTGGGCAAAGCTTATAAGATTTTTGTATTCTCCAAAGTAAAAGAATAAAAGCTATGATTTTTAGTTTTTAAAAATTTTTGTATGTTGTTTCTAATGGGCAAAGAAAGAAATTTCACTTCAAGCCTGCTACAGAAGCTTAGCTCTCTGAGTCATTTTAACTACTACTGACACCACAGAAAAAATTTACCTGAGCTCACCTTTGGTTACTTCCTGTTACCTTGGCTAACTTATCTAGTCACTTACAAAACAAAAACAGAAACACATGAAGCAGCTCATCATTAGTTACAAGAATAATGACCTAAAGCATGTCTTCATGCATATTAGTACATTCTACCTTCATATGATGAAATAAGGCAAAATTCCTTCATGCATGAATCACTTGTTGTAAGGAATAGTAGACAATGGTGCCACATAACTTTTATGAAGCACTTTCTCCTGTAATCATGTGATGATAGCTAGTTCTTATCCATACACACTCAATCTTAAAGTCTTTCACTTTCAACTTAAGTTGGGTGCAGGTGTTTCAAAATGCTTCACTACGGACAATATCACAGGTGTACTGAACGAGACAGTAAAGTTTTTTACTGAAAGAGTGACTTGATGTTTTGAATACTCCCCATAGATCCTGAAATGACTGACAGTTATTTTCCAATGAGGTGACAAAAAGAAGAGGCAAATAAAAGTTTTTCCGAAGATAAGATACTGGTATTAGAAATGTGGCCTCCTCCTGGTATGAAATGTACCATCAAGAGTACCTCAAAAGTATACGTACTATTTACATCATTTCAATGAAGTATGTGTATGGTATGTGTATGTTCCCTGATGGATACAAGCATGTGACAGTTTGGGTGGGAAGAAGTCTGTCACAAAAAGATACCTGCCTAAGAGGCAGGTTAGTGGATTAATGCTGTGAGTGGCTACCTCACTGCCCTCCCTTTAAAAAAGACCCAAAAAACAAGGGGAGTCACCTTGTGTATTATTTAGGAATGGATGGGCAGGTAGTGCAGGTTAAAAATTTAGGAGAGGGCTTCCCTGGTGGTGCAGTAGTTAAGAATCCGCCTGACAACACAGGGGACACGGGTTTGAGCCCTGGTCCGGGAAGATCCCACATGCCACGGAGCAACTAAGCCCGTGCGCCACAACTACTGAGCCTGCGCTCTAGAGCCCACGAGCCACAACTACTGAGCCTGCGAGCCACAACTACTGAGCCTGTGAGCCACAACGAAGAGTAGCCCTCGCTTGCCACAACCAGAGAAAACCCGCGCATAGCAGCAAAGACCTAACATAGCCAAAAATAAATAAACAAAATAAATAAATATTTTACAAATGTTTTAAAAAAATTTAGGAGAGAATAAAGAGTCTTTAAAGGAATAAAAAAGCCTCACAAATGTGTGTGCCATTCTTGTGCAGGACCACAGTAACTTTGTATATGTACTGTGATCTGGGTGTAGGAATGGCAAAAAAGCACTAAGGTGCATTCTGACAAATGTGTCAGCTCAAACCACGTGACTGCTTATCATTTACATGTCAGAACGTCATAGACAGCATTTTCATAAAATCAACAAGAAGAGTAGCCAGAATTATACACAGGAACACTACAGTAACAACAGCAGCTCAGGTCCCTAATATCACACCAGGGAACACTGAAAGAAAGTGTAGGTCTTGCATGCAGGCCAGATTAGGTACTAAACACAAATCATAGAATAAATTGAGTTAGGAAAAAGCAAACATTTCAGAATGTTATTTTAAAGTAAACAAAAAAGTGAAAAGATTGAAAAGGTGAAAATGAAAATAAATGGTAGCATAGTAAAGTGGAAAAACCAATGGACCAGGAGATGAGACTTGAGTTCTAAACCTAGTTCTACAATTAAGCAGACCTTTAGCAAATCATCTAAAAAACTAAGAGAATGGGGCTTCCCTAGTGGTGCCGTGGTTGAGAGTCCGCCTGCCGATGCAGGGGACACGGGTTCGTGCCCCGGTCCGGGAAGATCCCACATGCCGTGGAGCGGCTGGGCCCGTGAGCCATGGCCGCTGAGCCTGTGCGTCCGGAGCCTGTGCTCCGCAACGGGAGAGGCCACAACAGTGAGAGGCCCGCGTACCACAAAACAACAACAACAAAAAACTAAGAGACTGAACTAAAATAACTCTAAGGTTCAACAGTTATATGATTCTTTAAAGATGTCAAATACAAAATTAACACCCAACCAATTTCTTCCTGCTCTCCCTCCACTAAGGTTTTGTCTCATCATTCTGTGGATTTGTTGATAACTGTGCTGCCAGTTGGGGGGCTAGCGCCTTACAGTAGAACAGTTTTATTAAGGTTTTGAGTCTTATTGTGATGTTCTCACTCAATAGTCAAGGATGTTATAAAGAAGTACATTTTACATGACAATGTTCTGGAAAGAAGATTGTCAAAAAACATCTAAGAAAAGTACAATCAGGTAGCCATTTCAACATTAAGTTTTAGCTTAAATTTCAATTTACTCTTAATTGATAAAAGCATTTTTTCGATGTTCTTTAAAATACTGCAAAGTACTCAAAAAGAAAGAAAAATACAGTGCAGAGAAATGAATAACTGAAGGCCAATGCTTGCAGTGGGGGCAGCCTGGGTCCTGTCTCTGACAGCAATAAAAATGATCAATCTCTTAATTATACTTCAAATGGAAAAACTAGTCTATATTCCCAAATCTTCAAGAATGTAGCAAAATAGACATTAAATAGATTTTAAAAACACACACAAACCCCTTATAGCATGGATCAAATGAATTGGAAAAATAAGATTATTCCTAAAATTACTGGGAATATCCCAGTCCAAATTTCTATAACTTGAGTTCAAAACTAAAAAGTTTACTTAACTATCTCTGTGAGGATTTACAGGAAAATGGCAACACTGGTTGTCTCTGGAGAGGGGAACTGAGTCAGGATTTTATGTACAGGAGTTGGGATAGAGACTTTTCACTAAATTCCTTTATAAACTTTTAGATTTTGGAACTATACAAGTGTATTGTCTACTAGAAAAAATATTTGATTATTTAACTGAACACATGTATTAAAAACCTTGATAAATAGGACTTCATCAAAATAAAATATTTTTTACTCTTCCAAAAAAATGAAAAGGTAAGTCTCAGACTAGAAGAAAATAATTACAAACCATGTCTGGTAAAGTACTTGTATGAAGAATATATAAATAACTCTCAAAACTCATGGATTATATGACATATAATCCATGAAAAAAATGAGAAAAGGATTTACATAAGACATTTCATCAAATATATCCATGAGTAACAATAAGCACATGAAAACACTCAACATCATTAGTCATTAGGGAAATTTTAAAAAAACCAACATGAGATACCACTACACAACACTAGGATGGCTATAATAAGACAAAAAATATATACACTGATGAAGATGTGAAGAAACTGGAATCCTCATTCATTGCTGGTAGAACTGTAAAATGGTGCAGCCACTTTGGAAAAGTTTAGCAGCTTCTTAAAAAATTAAATATAAACTTACCATACAACCCAGCCATTCCACTCCTAGGAATCTACCCAAGAAAAATGAAAACATATGTCCTGTATGTGGATGTTCAGAGCAGCATCATTCATAAAGGTGAAAAGGTGGAAACAACCCAAATGCCCATCAATTGGTGAATAAATAAAATGTGATACATACACCCAACGGAATACTACTCAGTAATAAAAAGGAACAAACTACTAATTTATACTACAATATGAATGAAACCCAAAAACATTATGCTAAGTGAAAACAATCAGTTGCAATTTTGTATAATTCCCTTTATGTGAAATATCCAAAAGAGGTAAATTACAGAGACAGAAAGCAGACTGGTAATTGTCTATAATTGCCAATAGGAGCAGAAATTAGCTACAAACAAGCACGTGGGAACTCTGAGGTGATGGAAATATTCCAAAACTAGATTGTGGCGATGGCTGCACGACTCTATAAATTTAATAAAAATCACTGAATGGCAAAAAAATTATTTAACAAAAACTCTTACTGAAAATGAAAACTATATAGCAATAAAGAAGATGAGGATTATAAGATACTATTATCCTATTATTAGAGATATGAGTATGTATGACAGTATCAAAAACCTTGACTAGTATAGTACAGTGGTGACAAATGACTCAGTAAATATAGTTTACTATATTTAGTAAACTGTAAGGTTATTATAAGAGGTTATAACTTAGAGGTTATTTAGTAACCTCTTAAACCAATGAAACTTGCTCAATTTTCATAATTTTGAGTAGTGGTCAATGATCTTTTCTATTGATCCCTTCTGGAACTGGTTCTGATGGTATTTCAGATGCCCCTCTTCTCCCCTCCTTTTGAGCCTTTGTGTATTTTCAAAGTGCTAGATATACATAGGAATGCCAGGAAAGGCAAGCATATTTAATTAAGAAAAATAGTTATATTCACAGGCCAAATAGCATACATTTTGAGTTCCATATTCTTTGTTTAGTCTTTTAGGCTAGAATATCAACATTCCTCTCAATCCTACTATTTCTAATTCTACTTAATAGGCAAACCATTTCCATAGATACTATATGATTCTTGAACTGTGTGATACAGTTACAAGTCATGTAAATAATACTGCCATCACCACAACTTAGGATATATTAATAAGAAACACAGCATTATCTACTGAAGTATTACCTTTGTATTTACTAATGCCTTACCTCTTCCCATAAAGGATTTAAAGTGGCAAGTTTTAAATGTTTTTCTATATGATAAATCCAAGTCTAGGCAATATATTAACAAATACAGCAATATGCCACTGAAATTTCCCCTACAGCTTAGTGTAACCAATAATAAGACAAGTCATTCAGTAACTGGGTGATGGTCAAATTATGGTACATTGATATAAAGGACCATATGCTGGTATTTAAAAACATAGCTTTAAAGAATTTTTAATGACTATCATGTTATGTTAGGTGAAAAAAGCAGCAGGACATATAATTTTATACACACACACCCCCCTCAAATATTCAAGTATATATCTGCATGTGTGTGTCAATAGTGGCCTCTATGAGTTAGGGGTCTATAGCATTTCCCCCCCTAGTTTTCTGCATTTTCCTAGTGTTCCTTATGTTGCAATTAAGAAAAGAGAATTGTGGTTTTTATATTTTTCCTCTGCTTACAGGAAAACAATCTTAACCTAAGCTACAAAATGAGGACTACAAAACAGGGCAAGTTCTTGACTGGACTTGTGAAATGTTAAAGCCTCAGAGAACAATGTTGAGTAAAACATTAAAGAGTAGCAAAAAATTCAAATAAAATACGTATCCATTATTCAATATTTTGAAATTTAAAATATCAACCAAAGGCAAGACCTTTTCTTTTCTTTTCTTTTCTTTTTTACTATCTCTTATTCCTTTAGAATTCCTTTAGAATTCCTTTCTTCCTTTAGAAGAAACACAATGGGAGATTAAAAATAATGTTTACCAGAACTGAATTCACAAATGAAAGATGCAAGGCCCCAGAAATATGAGAGTAATTTTAAAAGTGTATTTTAGTTTGCTAAAGAGAGTGAAATTCTTATTCTCTTAGTGTCAATAATTTATAAAATAATAAGTTAAATATCAAGTGCTTCTATTTCAAAAGATGAACAAGATAATGAAAATATCTTCCTGAAGTAACTAACAACTGTTATTTATAAATATAGAATGCTTATGTTACTTCAGTAACAAAGAGAAATGAAAGAGATGTTTTAATGTTGCTGATTATATTACCTTCAGGAGCAACTGCAGAAGGACAGACTTCTCTGAGGAGGTCTCCTAGTGTATGCAATTGTCCATCTGTGGCCACAGGACGAAAAAGCTTCTGAATGAAAGGCCGTTCAGTTGTTGTCTATTCGAAAAATGAAAAAAGATTTCAAACAATTAAGTCTCTGTTGCTGCGAATTATGAACTAATAGATCAGAAATTTAAAGCTGGCATTAGCTGTCTTCTGATATAGTGTAATCAGAAGCATATAACATCACAAATGTGGTATTATGGCCCAAAATGCTTAACACAAACTCAAGTAAATCTAATCACAGGAAGCAATAAAACAAATTCAGAACGTGCAGCATTCTAAACACAGCTGGCCTGAACACTTCAAAAAAGTCAAAGGCATTAAAAAAACAAAAACAATACAAAAAGATTAAGAGAGACTGACAAGATATAACAACTAAATACAAAACACAAAAGTCTGACTGAATACTGGATTGGAGAAAGAAATTTAAAAAGATCAGCTATAAAAGACATTTTTGGAATAAATGGGGAAATACGAAATGAACATTAGATAATATTATTTTAATGTCAAATTTCTTAGGTGTGATAATGTTTATAAGGACAATATCCTTATTGTTAAGAAATTCATGATCCAGTATTTAGGAGTAAGGTACCATGATGTCTGAAACCTACAGTCCAATGGTTTGGGGAGGGGAGCGAGAAAGAGTATGTGTGTAGAAAGAGACAGCAAATGTGAAAAAATGTTAATTACTGGTGAATCCAGGTGAAGGGTATTATATGGTCTTAGTTGTTTTATTATTTTATCTTTTCTATAGGTTCAACAAATTTCAAAATAGTAGATGTATTTCCTCTGACAATTGTTATTAGCACTATGTCATAATTTATTGCTAAGAATTTCAACGTCTTACCCATTCGAAAAATGAGGTTTAATTTTCTCAAACTCCCTCTCTAGAAGCACGACAACAATGATGCAGCCTCCCCATGACAGACTGCGGAGGCTCTGGAATCAGCCAATCTATGAATAAATAGCACTGTCGTTTTTGAGTTCTATGATCTTGCACCCAGTTTCTTTGGAAATCTGGGACATTCCATACCTCTTAAGTTTATTCTGGGAATAGGAGAACTGCCAAGAACAGAATAAGTAAATGATAAGGAGAATAATACCCACCACAACTCTTAACTGGTATTTCATTTTAAGATGCTAAGTTTTTGTTTTAAGCTTCCTGGAATGAAAAATCATAAAAACCTACAGGAACAGAGTAATATCTTAATATTTTATAAGAAAATGATTTCAAATACCTAGCCACTAAAGACAAGTTTTTGGTTTGTTTGTTCGTTTTTTAATTAATTTATTTATTTAGGCTGCACCGGGTCGTAGTTGCGGCATGTTTAGTTGCAGCATGTGGTATCATTAGTTGTGGCATGCATGTGGGATCTAGTTTCCCAACTAGGTATAGAACCCGGGCCCTCTGCATTGGGAGCGCAGAGTTTTACCCCCTGGACCACCAGGGAAGTCCCTGTTTGTTTGTTTGTTTTTAAATCACAGAGGTATATACCTCAACTTCTTCAAGATAACTTTTACCGGATTTGGTAAAAAAATCATCTGATTTTAAGTGCAGACATAAACTACGATGTAAGAAAAGCTAGACGTGGTGCAAGCATGTGAGTACCTCTCCTGGCTTTACACTGTGTGTTCAGTGAATACATAATAAATGTTAAAAACGGTGTTACAATAATACAGTTGAGCATATATGGAAAGTATGAAAAAAACTAAAATTTTAATAAGTATGCACTGAATATAATGCAATTCACTTCACTAACTGAACTCTTCAGTTTTTAAAAGTATGATTGAACAGAGAACTCTACTCAATACTCTGTAATGGCCTATATGGGAAAAGAATCTAAAAAAGAGTGGATATGTGTATTTGTGTAACAGATTCACTTTGCTGTACACCTGAAACTAACACAACACTGTAAATCAATTATACACCAATAAAAATTTTTTTTTAAAGTGTGATTGATATCCTTCAATTTTGGAAGCTCATAGTTTTCCCACAGGTGAAACTGAGAATGATATCATGCACAATCAAGGATTAACTATGTGAAGATAATAAAGGTTAGAAGAATTCAGAGAAAAAAGAAATGAATAGGGGACTGCAATAATAATTTAAAATAGCCACCACCCACTTAGGGCTTTCTATCTTCCAGGCAATGAAGAGGCTTTTAAGACTTTTTAGCAAAGGAAGTGACGTGATGAAAGAGGCTTTTTCTGAAGACTAATGGAAAGCAGCTCTGTGTACAATGACTTGGTGAAGAGGTAACATCAGGATGATCGGTGAGAGGCTGTCTGAGTAATGCAAGCCTATGTGATGACAACTAGGCCCCGGTCAGTAGAAAAGGAGGGGCAGGACTGTACCCCCAATTAAAAAAAAGTCAAAATGTATCATCCATGCTCTGATCTGAAAATACTAAGGTTTTCAGCAAAGCCAAATAAATCTTTTCAAGATTCATTCGTCCCCTACTTAGTGACAGAACTATGAGGTGGCTTAGCTCTAATAATATAATATATATTATAATAATATGAAAAAATATGCTAAACAGGAAAGGCTGAGTAGTCTTAGCCACATATTAAAAAACAGAAATTCTCCCCTATTCCCATTCCTAGAAAAAATGGCCTGTAATTTCCCTGTACTTCTCTTTTTTCAACTCTCTCCCAAAGTGGAGCAGTTATAATAAAGGTATAACTTCAACAAACTTTATAATGCAATTTGCTTGGGGGGAGGGGGAAAGCCCACATATTCTAAGTAAATTCCGTAGAATGGTAACCAAGAAAACTCTCATCAAAGTAAACTGCTGTTTTTCAAATAATAAAAACCTTTATTAAGATACCCCAATAAAAAATCTAATAAACACTTTCTGTTTAACATTTATTCGAGTGCCTTTAAAAACCTGCATTCTCGGGCTTCCCTGGTTGCGCAGTGGTTAAGAGCCCGCCTGACAATGCATGGGACACGGGTTTGAGCCCTGGTCCAGGAAGATCCCACATGCCGCGGAGCAACTAAGCCTGTGAGCCACAACTACTGAAGCCCGCGCACCTAGAGCCTGTGATCCGCAACAAGAGAAGCCACTGCAATGAGAAGCCCGCACACCACAAAGAAGAGTAGCCCCCGCTCGCCACGAGAGAAAGCCTGCGTGTAGCAGCGAAGACCGAACACAGCCAAAAGTAAATAATAAATAAATTAATTTTTAAAAATCATATTAAAAAAACATATTCTCATTCTTAAAAAGTTAGTATGTTAGAAAAGAGCCATTAAGTGTCTAAGTTACACCAAAGATTATGAAAACTACTCAATTTTGAGAGTTATTTATCCTTAAAACAAAAGCCATCCACAGACAGATCAGGAATTCAACTACTGTACAGAGGTTCTAAAGGGCAATGGGAATGAAGGGTAAATTCATGTAAATTTCTTAACAGATCTCATTAAACCTAAGTTGGAGTTAAGCAGAGAAGACTAAATTATACTAGGAAGTATTTAAAAGCTATTTTCCTTTTGAATATAGCAAGAATTTTAAAAATACAAAAACTCCACGAACATGAATTCTTTAAACTTTGATTTAGTATACATAAAACCAGATAATGCTAACAATATCCATGGTAATCTGAACCTTAGCCTGATAGATAAGAAAGCCACTGTAATAAAACTACACCACAACACTTAATCTAGCCATATATTTGTAAATATGCAAACTATTTCAGGGACTTTCAAGAAACAGAATTACTTTCTCATGAGAAATAATATGACTTGGTAAAGTCATATTTGAAACTGCCCTTGCTAGTTTTTAAATTAAATATGTTAGTCATTTCTTTTTTTTTTTTTTGCGTCACGCGGGCCTCTCACTGTTGTGGCCTCTCCCACCGCCGAGCACAGGCTCCAGACGCACAGGCTCAGCGGCCATGGCTCACGGGCCCAGCCGCTCCGCGGCATGTGGGATCCTCCCAGACCGGGGCACGAACCCGTGTCCCCTGCATCGGCAGGCGGACTCTCAACCACTGCGCCACCAGGGAAGCCCCTGTTAGTCATTTCTTAGACACATCAAATGTATATAAAATTAGGATGCTACTGGCTGGCTGTGCCCCATCCCTTCTTTACTTAGGCACCCTCATCACTGTACCAATAACTTTTTCTTGTATGAAAAAGTTATGCTGTTGATTTACCTTGGAGATATACTGAACAGAAGCAGAGGAACTAAATTTGTAAAAATTTTAAGTTAAATTTGTAAGCTTTTACTGAATCAAGTTTGCACACATATGCATGAGTATAAATGGAGGTAATATCTACACTGCAGAGTTTCTGAGATAAAATATATACACAGTACAATCATGGTACACACAACCACCTAAATACACACTAAAACACACACTACCACCGCAACATTACCACCACCACAATCAACAGTTTTAGAGCACTGTAATGAATATTTTAACTTAATACTGTCCCAATTTAGCAGACTCAAATTTTATTTCTTTTTCGTTTTAATCTACTTTCTCTAAGTTCACTTATCTAGATGCTAAAAAGTCCAGAATCATGAAATTCAGCTTATGTTGTAATGTTTTTATACGGCAGGGTAAAAAAAGCAAAGTCACTTTAGGACTTGATTCAGAGCTAGTCTAGAACTTAACACCAAAAAGCAAGATCCATAAAAGGAAATATTGATAAACTGGACCCTTATCAAAATAAACTTTTACTCTAGAAAAGATTCTGTGAAGAAGATGAAAAGACAAGACTGAAAGAAAATATCTGCAAGACTACATATCCAACAAAGGTCTTGTATCCAGAATATATAAAGAACTCTAAGAATCCAACAGTAAAAAACACAAAGAATTCAATTAGAAAATAAGCAAAAGACACCAACAGACATTTCACCAAACAGGATATACATATGGCAAATAAGCACGTGAAAAGATGTTTGAGGGCTTCCCTGGTGGCGCAGTGGTTAAGAATACGCCTGCCAATGCAGGGGATGTAGGTTCGAGCCCTGGTCCAGGAAGATCCCACATGCCGCAGAGCAACTAAGCCCGTGCGCCACAACTACTAAGTCTGCGCTCTAGAGCCTGTGAGCCACAACTACTGAGCCCGCATGCCACAACTACTGAAGCCTGCATGCCTAGAGCCTGTGCTCCGCCACAAGAGAAGCCACCACAATGAGAAGCCTGCGCCCCACAACAAAGAGTAGCCCCCGCTCGCCGCAACTAGAGAACGCCCACGCGCAGCAACGAAGACCCAACTCAGCCAAAAATAAATAAATAAAATTAATTAATTAATAATAAAAAGATGTCTGACATGTCATTAGCCACTAAGGAAATGCAAATTAAAACCACAATACAACATCCCTACACACCTACCAGCATGTCTAAAATAAAAAATGGTAATAATACCAAATGCTGGTGAGCATGTGGAGAAACGAGATCTCTCGTACTATTGCTAGTACAAATGTAAAATGGTTCAGCTCTTATGGAAAAGGGTAAGGTAGTTTCTTACAAAACTAAACATACATTTACCATATGACCCAGCAATTGTACTCTTGAGTACTTCCAGAGAAGCACAAACATATGTTCTCAAAAAAATTGTACACAATTGTTCATAGTAAAAACAATCCCAATGTCTTTCAACAGGTGAATGGTTAAACTGTGGTATATCTATACCACAGAATACTACTCAGTAATAATAATGTAAAAACCTATTAATACATGCAACAAATTGTATGGAATGCAAAGGAATTACACTACGTGAAAAAAATCCAATCTCAAGCTTATGTACTATATGATTATACTTACATAACATTAGTAAAATGATAAAATTTTAGAAATGGGGAACAAATTAGTAGTTGTCAGAGGTCAGGGAAAGGAGAAAGTGAGGTTGGAGGCTGAGCTATAAAAGGGTAGCCTTTGTGTTGGAACAAAACTAATGAAATATGAATAAAGTTTGTGGATTGTATCAACGTCACTTTTCCTGGCTATGATATTTTACTGTAGTTATAGAAGACGTCACCAGTCGGGGTAACTGGGTGAAGAGTATGGAGATGTTTCTGTATCATCTGTTACAACTTCATGTGAAGATTATACATGTTAATTTATGAAAAGCATTTAGAAGAAGGCCTAGTGAACAGTAATTGCTCAATAAGTGCTGTTACTGTTCTTATTAAGCATGACTTGACAGTCAAAGGAAATTTATTAAACACTAACATGTATTTTATATTGAGTTGTAATATGAAATATGGATGATAAGAAGATATACTAATCTTGTCATCACACTGTTACTACACAGCATTAGGGCTGATTTTGTTGTTTTGGTAATATATATTGTATCAATGTAATGAGTTAGAAATGTTAGTTTGTTGAAAATGACAAATTACAGCTGGACACATTTGGTTCACGGACCATGGAGTTAGTGACCTTAAAGAGGAAAGAATCATATCCAATAGGAAAAGGAGATTCTATTCACTGAAACAAAGAGATTAAAAGTTATGAAAGAGAAAAACAAAAATTCAGAAAGGATACAACCTAAAAGATGCCCAGTAGATGCATGATGATTCATTTGTTTGTGAAACTTATAAACGCCCTTAATTAAAAGGCTGGGGGTAGGTGGGTCTCCTACTGATACATCAAGCAGTACCTCATGATGACAAGGGACTCCGTTTGTTAGAACTGCTTGGATAGAATCATCCCAGTAGTAGTACCCAGGTTCAGGATCTCTGATCTGACTCGCTGTAAACTGAATCCATAATATTTGGTCCAGTGAGCCTTAGACTGGTATTCTAAGCCCTTGGTTGGGCTGAAGAAATAAATATTATATTGATACTTTATATATGTTGTAGTTCTCCAGGTACAGCAACAAGTTTTGATATCATCAGCTACTTTGTATGTTTTGCTTTTAAGTCCTATGAAAGAGTCAGGATAATTGGTTTACTATATTTGTAAATAAAATTTGATTTACAAGACTTGCTTAAGTACATCAAAGGAGTTCTGGGCTTCCCTGGTGGTGCAGTGGTTGAAAGTCTGCCTGCCGATGCAGGGGACGCAGGTTCGTGCCCTGGTCCGCGAGGATCCCACATGCTGCGGAGCAGCTGGGCCCGTTAGCCATGGCTGCTGAGCCTGCACGTCCGGAGCCTGTGCTCCGCAACGGGAGAGGCCACAGCAGTGAGAGGCCCGCGTATCGAAAAAAAAAAGGAGTTCACTTGTTAGGTTTTTAGATTTTTTTTTAAAAAATCAGCTATACTGAACTATAACGAATTAGCAATGCCTACTTATTAATAGAGAATGTTAATTAGATTTATTTCATTGACTATATAGATAGTACTATGTGTTTTAGAAGAATTAAATATGGAAAAGGAATAAATTATAAAAATATCAAGAAGTGAAAAAAATTGCTCTGATTTTTATGCAAATCTACTATATTTGTAACTAGCATAAATTGAACTGAAAGGCATTGGAAACACTAGATTTTATAAGTCCAATAAAACACATATAACTGTAAAGTTACTTCCAATATTAAAAACTCCACTAACTAGGGCCATCAAAATCAGTGCATTTTCACTTGACACAATTTTAAAATAACTAAATTTACTATATTTTAAAAGCTTTACATAATAAGTAATGAAGCCTTCATTATTGCCAAAATGGTGACATGATGAACACCAATAAAACTTTCCTTATATCTGTAGAAAAAACCCACAATATATACTTTACTTTTGAGAATCATGTGGCCACTGATATTCCATTAATCCTTGTAATGTGACAAGCATTACAAGGATATAAAGATAAATAAACTGAAACAAAGAATATTACATTTATTTCCTGTCAATGTTTTTTTAAAAAAAGGATTTGAGATTGCTTGTAGCAAAAGCATGCATATAATAACAATAAAAACTATTAACACATCTTTGTCTTGGATAGAATGATCCCATCTCTTATATGCAGAATCCAAAAAATAAAAACAACAAACCAGGGGCTTCCCAGGTGGCGCAGTGGTTGAGAGTCCGCCTGCCGATGCAGGGGACACAGGTTCGTGCCCCGGTCCGGGAAGATCCCACATGCCGCAGAGAGGCTAGGCCCGTGAGCCACGGCCAGTGAGCCTGCGCATCCAGAGCCTGTGCTCCGCAACGGGAGAGGCCACAACTGTGAGAGGCCCGCGTACCGCAAAAACAAAAAACAAAAAACCCCAACAAACCAAGCTCACTGATCCAGAGAACAGATCAGTGGTTGCCAGAGGCGGGGAGTATGGGGGTGGGAGAATTGGGTGAACTGTTTTTGTTTTTAGTTTACAGAAATTGAATGAGGGAAAAAAAGGACTAATCCTGCTACAGTCTATAACATAAATTAAAATTGGAAGAGATTGGAGAATTGGGGAGTCTCTTTGGTTAGCTTGAGAAATAATGAGGATAAGAACTTGTGTGGTGGCAAAGAAAATGGAGAGAGTGGATATAAGGGATGTGGATAGATTGTGTGATCTGAAAATAGATTTGTTTCCTTAATTCATTTGTTTATTCTTACTTTAATTCACCTCTTTTCTGTATCAGGCAGTTGTTAAAGGTATTCAGCAGAAAATGAGCAGGGTTACTCCCCTCACAAAGTTCTCTGACCAGCCCTGAGTAGCTCTCCTTTAATCCAGTAACTCAAAAATTAGTCCCACCCCCTAAGAGTGCTCACAGCCTCCATCCAGAAACATTCCCTCCACATCCTTTCAAATTCTGCTTCCTAGCCTGTTCCCAAATCTCCCAGTTTCTGATCACATCTTCTTTTCCTGACTATGATTCCACTTCACCCCATTGGCAGCTCTCATCTCTGGCTTCTTAGATGCACTTCCTACTTCCTATTTTTAGAGAGTTAGGCTGATTTCATGTGTTTTGGGTAAATTCTTGCCTAGTCCAGTGAAGCCCTGTGGTCTTGGCAACTAGGCACAGTCCTCATGGCTGTCTCCCCACCTGCCCCCAAACAGCCCAGACCCAGACAGTCAAGAGTCCAGCCACAACACAACACAACAAAACAAACAAACAAAAAGAATTATCCCAGTAGTAGTACCCATGTCCAGGATCTCTAACAACCAGAGGGCAGGGGTAAATACATTAGAAATCTTCATTCATTAAACATTTGTTGAGCACTTATGAAGGTATCACTTGTGCTAGTAAATACAAAGATGAACAATGCACACATAAACAAATAACTGTAACAGTGTTAAGTGATAACAGAAATATGTACAAAGTGCTATGAGAAAATTTTAAAGCCCAAGCATAAACTTTTTAACTCTGGACTTTTTGGCAGCTAGAGCAAAAACAAAAGTAAAAAACAAACAAACGTCAAACAAAAAACTGGTTACATAATTTCATTTTATAAGTGTGCAAGATATACCAGTAGGTTCAAAGTAAAATATGCTAAGTGTGGTAGAATGTAATGTATTAAATAAAATTGTAGGGAGTTTCTAAAGAAGATGAAAACAAAGGAGAGAATATAGGTCTTCCAGTTTCCAACTTGAAATGGAGAATTTTTTTTTAAAACAGAGAAAGAGACAAGACTATTTCAGGCAGAGTACAGCACCAATCCTTCCCTTTCATATGCCCCTCCCCACTAAAATATTCAGAGGCAGATGGAATATAACAGTACCTGTGAGAAATTAGTGGATAAGGGGAGCAAAGCGGCCTACAAATTTAGCACATAAAGCGTGGAATGTCAAATGCATTGAATTAGCAAGGGCTTGGTTGGAATCCCAACTCACAACACAACTGACTGGGTACGTAAGGCAAATTACATCAGTCTTTGGGAGTCTGTTTCTAAATCTGAAAAATGGAAATAATATATATTTTTGAATGACTGTTATAACAATTAAATAAGATGAGATACACAAAACACCTAGTGCAACAGGTGTTTTAACAATGATTAATTCCTTTCATTTCTCCGTTTAAAAGCACGGTTAAATGTGGACCAAAGAAAGGTAACACTATCTAGTCTTTACAGAACCAAAAACAGAGAGAATAAAAAATAATTAGTATCCAACCATGAGTTGTTCCCTTTGAAGTCTTGTTCATTAGAATATGTGGCACAAAGAAAAAGAAAATAGGGGTTTATAGAGGATATGCTGACAGACTTTACCAACAATGACACATGATATGTGCTTCAAACTGTCACATGCATATCTGGCCTTAGATATATTCATGCATGTCAAATTTTGCATCACATGCTTTTCAAAAGAAGCCTCATGTTAAAATTAGCTTAAGAATATACACAATTACAATACCTCATTAAGTAAAAAAGAACAGGCCATTTTCAAATGAATGCTTTTAGACCTTTACAGTAAACAGTCCTTTTGGTGGTGGGAAGTAGGGGGACAGGGAGGACAGTGGGAGGGGGGAGTCTGTGCCACTTAATCAGACTACTTTTATCCTTTATGTAGGGAAACAGGAGACTTGAAAATAAGCACTTTCTGTAGTTACGCTACCAGAGTCTGAAGTCCATTTTTAATATTCCCAACAACTCTGAAAAATAATAATTAACATTTGAAAAGCTGTCATTATTATAGTCAGGGACACTTAATCCTCAAAGCAGCAGTGTCTTAATTGAGACTATGTTTACATGAAAGCACCCATCAGAATTATATCCACACATCTGGTTTGAAGCTTATGTTTTGTCTTATTTAAATTGTTATATTTATTATATTTCTGCCTAGACAATACAAAATACATTTTGCCGCATAAATAATTAAGGCAAATTTTCTTCAAATACAGGCAACAGTTTGTGTCTTCCTCATATCCTTTCACTGAATAAAATGTGTTACAGGGAAGTACCATATCCCTCTTACTCAAGATTGAGATCAATTTGATGCTGTTTATGAGCTAATTTATAAAACAAGTTATATGGCTTTAAAATGTTTTATTTGAAATTATTAGTAGAGTGGCCAACTGAAAAGCTTCCTATGAAAGTGCTAGGATTGATGTGTTTAGTAATAATTATCTTAATTCTTCTAAGGTTTCTCTGGAAAGATTTCAAAACCATACCTGGGGAATCATAGTTTAAATTTCATTATCTATAAGAGCTTTAAAATATCTTTTCTAATTTTACCTAAAAGTCATACTAAAAGGTAGGCTACTACAAGAGTAATGTAATTAATAAACTGTTTTTGACTAAAGAATCAAAGGATACTTTTATATACATATTATTTCTATCTTTATGGTATAATTACATAAAATAACTATGCAGCACTTTTAATTTGTACAAATATAGAAATCCAGGTAGCAAGAAGAAACATCTGGGTAAAAGAGGTTGTGTTGACCTCAGAATTAAAATTCTGTTCTCTTGATGTCCAGTCAAGTGTCTTATCCACTAGAAGAGTGTTTCTAAACTTGGGCCAGGAGCTATGAAGCTCTACAAGATCCTCAGTCCTCTGAGCAAGGTCTGTAGGTTTTACAGTGAATGCTAAATAAAGTTTATACTATGAGAATGTTGATATTTTTGTTTCTGATACAAATAACTTAAAAAAATTATCCTACTGAAGCATCATCAAAAGCAGATTTCATAAATCCTTGTGAATTTTTTACAAGTAGCAAATAAAAACTAGTGATAAATATTTTACAGATCTCACTGTTGAAAGTAATCTGCTGATTAAGAAATTAAAAAAACATAGCCCTTGACTACTCTAAAAAACATATGAAGAAAAACAATGTAGTAAAACTATAAAACTCTTGAAAGAAAACATAGAAGGAAATCTTTATGGCCTCGGATTTGGCAAGACAAGCTGAAAGCACAAGCAACCAAAGAAAAAATAAGCTGAATTTAATCAAAATTAAAAATCTCTGTATTTCAAAGGACACTATTAAGAAAATGAAAATAAAATCTACGGTATGGGAGAAAATATATGCAAATCATATATCTGATAAGGAATTAGTGTCTAGAAGATATAAAGAGCTCTTATAATTCAGTAATAAAAAGACAACCCAACTAAAAAAGAACAAAGGTTTTGAAGATATTTCTCCTAAGATAACATACAAATGACCACTAAACGTATGAAAAGATGTTTAACATCATTAGTAATTAGGGAAGTGAAAACTGACACCAAAACGATATACCCCTTCATACCCACTAAGATGGCTATAATTAAAATGATAGAAAATAACAAGTGCTGACAAGGATGTAGACAAATTGGAACCCTCGTACTCGGCTAGCGAAACATAAAATGGTGCACATGCTTTGGAAAACAGTCTGGCAGTTCCTCAAAAGATTAAACATAGAATTATCGCATAACCCAGCAATTCCACGCTTAAGTATCTACCCGAGAGAACTGAAAGTATATGTCCACACAAAAACTAGTACATTATTGTCTACAGCAACGTTTATCCATAACAGCCAAAATGCAGAAACAATCCAAATAACCATCAATTGGTGAACAGATAAACAACATGTGATATCTCCAAACAGTGGAATATTACTTGGCCATAAAAAGGAATGTACCGAAACATGCTACAACATTGATGAACCATGGAAATATAATGAAAGTGAAAGAAGCCAGACACAAAAGGCCATATACTTTAAGATTACATTTACACAAAACATTCAGAATAGGCAAATCCATTGAGAGACAGAGAGAGAAAGTAGATTAGTGGTTGCCATGAACTGGAGGTGAGGGAGAATTTGTCATGGGCTGAAAGGAAGGAAGGAAGGAAGAATGAGTGACTGCTAATCAGGTGTAGGGTCTTTTGGGGGTGATAAAAGTGTTCTGAAATTACATAACAGTGATGGTTGCAGCAATTTTGTGAATATTCTTTAAAAAAATCAATGAATAGCACACTTTAAAAGGGTGAACTTTAGGACTTCACTGGCAGCCCAGTGGTTAAGACTGCACTTCCGCTGCAGGGGGCCTGGGTTTGATCACTGGTCGGGGAACTAAGATTCCGCATGCCATGCGGCACAGCCAAAAGAAAAAAAAGGGTGAACTTTATGATATCGAAGTTATACTTTAATAAAGCTATTATTAAAAAGAAAACATAATGTAAAAAGTCTTCAAATGGGTGGGCAGTGGGGGGAGTCCTTCTGGGGTGATAATTCAGATTCATCATAGTTTGATTTACAACTATTCATCAAACCATGTTTGTTTCATGAGTTCTTAAAAAACAATAATTATACCACCCCCACAAATTAAAAAATTTTAAAGTCAAGAGTTTCCAAACAATAAGGATCAGGGAAATATCCCTGTCCTCATGAATTCAGAAAAATTATAAATTTTTCTTTAAAAAGTTGTATAGCATCGTGCCAATTTTAAAGTTGCCTGTGGGAATTTAAATAACTCTGCCTTAATTTGTTTAACTCATTTAAAATCATGTTCTGATGCTTAAAATGAAGCCCGAAAGTTCTGAAATTATAAAACCTAGTTTAAAGCATGCGTGTGCGGCGGGGGTGGGGTGGGGGGGACTTACTAAAATGAGTTCAGAATTTAATAATAAAGGGTTATATAAAACAGAATTAATCTATCTTACCAAATAGGGTGTCTGGATCATAAAAAATGTCCTTATTGATCAACTGTTGCCCAGCTTGTAGATTCATTACGTCTATTATTTCTGAGATTTCCCAGAACCCACTCCACCAGTCAGGGCAGGAGGGGAACTCCTCATCTACCTACTTCCTTCCTGCTAGCTTGGAACCTCTGATTCCAACCCACGCTTCTGAGACCCGAATGGAGAGGAGGGACTCTGCAGTAAGAGGGGCTCTTCCTCTCACAGATTCTCGACTTAGAATCTAGAATGGTAAAGGAATGATATTCTAAGTGCAGGTTAGGCTTTACAGTACCAATATCATAGTTCAATTTCATTACTAATTATGTAGCCTATCCTAGGAATTTTTTTTACTTATAATACAAGTCCTATCTCCTTTACAGATCCAAATGTTTGGAACACAATATATGAAGAAAGGACTGTCTATAGAATCCAAAGTAGGCTAATATATCCCATCAGAATTTTAGTTCAAGATAATTTTCCAATACCACCAATTCAGCAAGTCAGAATTGCAGGTTTCTTTCCACAATGGGAGTTTTAAGATAGCATAAACATTTTGCTATTTAGTACACTGAAGTGGTGATTTTTTAAATAAGGGTCTAAGAGGACCATAGAGAGCGAAGATTAATTCTTGTGTAACTTAAGTGACAGTTTATCCAGCTGAGAAATGGAAGACTGTGGTGAGGCAGAAGAGAATAAACTGTGGCTAAAAGCTATTATCATGACACTTATGAAGAGTTATCAGCTGAACTACAAAATGGGTGAAAGAGTGTGTATTTCAACTTAAAATATAGTTCTTTATTTAAGGAATTTTATTTGTTGTTCCAAAAGCAGATCATTATTCCCCAGAATTAATTACAATTAAAGAAAGCCTTCTTTACACAGAACATAAATTACTGTATTATTTAATGTGGACATTGTTAAAACATTCCGAAGTAATAAATCTATTCAATTATATGTGATATGACTCAGGAAGGCATGGAAGTAAAAAAGTTTTTAAAACAATAATGTGTTAGAGGGAAGAGCAAATTTGTTATTTCTACTCCATTAAGGATTCCTTAAGCAACGTAAAAACCAGAGTTCTAGTTATACTTTGATGTGTAGATCCTTTTGAAAGCTACTCTACCCTGTTTAATATGAAGCATCTGTAGCTAAAATGAACACCTAGTGAAGAGTACGAATGCTGCATTACACAAGCAGACGTCAGAACTGTCCCAAGGCTAAGTTACTTTAAACATGTATGCAGTCAGAAATTAGCTGTGGCTTACTTCTTAGAAGTAACAGATAATTACCCTCATCATGATGAAAAAGATTTTAAATGTAAGCTAATAGAGGTATTTTTCCTTTAGTAAAGCTCTGCTTTTAAAAGTAAACTTCAAAACTTTAATTAAAATAGGAAATGCTGGGCTTCCCTGGTGGCACAGTGGTTGGGAGTCTGCCTGCCAATGCAGGGGACACTGGTTCGTAACCCAGTCCGGGAAGATCCCACATGCCACGGAGCAGCTGGGCGCGTGAGCCATGGCCGCTGAGCCTGCGCGTCCGGAGCCTGTGCTCCGCAGCGGGAGAGGCCCCAACAGTGAGAGGCCCGCGTACCGCAAAAAAAAAAAAAAAAAAAAAAAAGGAAATGCTTATTATATAGTAAAAACTTCTCAGATTAGTGAGGCAGAGAAAAGGAGGGGTTCTGTAAAAGAAAAAGGTGGGACAGAAAGATGAAGAAAAAGAAATGGAGGAGGAAAAGAAAAGAAAGGAAGGAAAGACTTAAAGGACAGAAGTGCCTACTGAAATACATTATTTCTTTCAAATTTTAAACTAACAGGAGAAATTCTTTCTTCTCACATACATGAAATAACCAACGTTTCTCTTATCTATGCTTTGAAATACCTAGACAAACAGAAATCCAAGGCAGTATGTATTCTTAACATTTTGAGTGTTTAGTTTTGAGGACATGTTATTTCTTAGTTTGTTAATTTTCTACATTTGAAATGTAATATCCATTTACATGAATGTTTTGAAGACAGATTTAATATGGTGTAAAATATGGTTAATGAAGTTTAATAATAAGTAACATATTAGTTTGACTTCTCAAAGTTTTGTGCACATTAACTCAGCCACACATCTAATACACAAATCACTCATCAGTGAATTCAATAATCATTTGAAATCCTCAGCTTACTAATTCATACAATTTCACAACTGTATGAATTTTACAATTCATACAATTTCAAAAGTTGTATGAATTTTACAATTCATACAATTTCAAAATTGTATGAATTTTACAGTTCATACGATTTTAATTAATTTAAGTCGTGTACATAACTGTGTCACAACATAACAGATAGGTGACTTTCATGAAAAGATCACGCCCAAGGTAGACATATGGTCTCCTCATGTGACTGCCAAATGTAGATCCAATCCTGTTGAACTTAATTGTGATCAAGACTCATCATTCCATTGTTAGAGAGCCCTCTATCCACTACCCACTCAAACAGTGGCTCTTTGAACCAGCATTGACATTCCTTTACATTTACAGGGTTGTTTGAAACAGACCTTTGAGAGACACATCCTGTTTGAGACAAGATATATTCTATAAAGTGCTCCCAAGGCATCAAAAGATAACGCAATTGACTGTTTAGTATAGTTTAGATTATATTTCTTAACTGAGAATTAACATTTTAATATATCACAATTGATCTGCAAAAGGAGCAACTTGCCTAGCCAACAATTTAGAAATTTCAAATATGTATATATCAAGATCTGCATCTATATGTAATAGCAATACAATTGATGCATGCATCAATATATCTACACATATATCTCTGTATTTACATGATCTCCTTAATACTTGTCTTATTATTATAAACGACCTGCATGGATCACGAAGCAAAAATATATAAACCCCCCCAAAACCTTGAAAATTAAAAACAAAATTTAAGAAAAAAAAACAAAAAAATGGGTATGACCCAACAACTAAGACACAAACTTCATCAAAGAGTAATATACCAGGATATAAAATGCCAAACAAAATTTTCTAGGTTCAGGCCAGAAATAAAGAATAAGATATTAGCCTGTGTATTTTTATATTGGTTTTTCCTTCTAATATTCCTAAATAATCACACATACATTACCTACTTGAAATTATTAGTAAGTAGTTATTTTAAAAGTATGAGTAATTAGACCAAAAGCAATTCTCATATTTACCCAAAAGAAGGAACCACTACTAAGAATCAAAGCCTAGTAATTCTGTTCTTAACAGACAGGTGTTGTGTGTTCTGGCCTGTTATATGAAAATCATTTATGAGAAGAACAGGAAAAAAAAAATCAGAAGGTAGTTTTCACTATTGGAATAGATAAGTGATTAAGCAAATTTTCTTACACCATGAAATTGTCAATAGATTAAATGATCACCCTATAGGGCATCATTTCTGGCTGCTGGCATTCTCTGAGATGGAAAGGGACTGAAAGAAAAATGTGATAACGACACACACAGATGATATGGGTAGTAGAAAACTTTCTGAAGGAAAAAAACATTCTTTAGACAGGGACTGAGCTTAACATCTGCCAAGACCTCATTAGGCCAGCAGTAAATCAGGAAACTAAAACCCACGTCAGTTAGAAAAAGATGGGAAGGCTGTAAATCAACCCATTAAAGCAGCAGCTGACCATCCTAAGGTGTAGGTTATCCATGGCATATGGTTGACAATTCCTCCAAGAAACTCAAATATTACCTGTAATATGAGGTGCCTTAATAAATAATAATAAACCAAGGAGTAAACTTGAATTGAAAATATTTTCTTAAAAGAGTTATACACCAAGATCTTATTTTGTGATATAAATACTATTGAATACTTAGGTATGAAACAACTCTATTTTCATTTTAGCCAAATTATAATTTTTTATGTCATCTCACAGTTAACCTAAGCTTTTTTCAAATTTCAAACTGACTGGAGTTCAACTTATTTTTACCATATCTACTCATATTCTCAGAGTGTTTAAGGAGAGTTGAAATTATCAAAAGGAGAGAATGAGAAAGAAAATACACAAGAATAACTGACAGTAATGTTAATTTTTACATATATTAGAATACCATAATAAAATATAAGCATGCTATTAAACTAATAATTTTTTATGGAGGGATCTAAAATATAATTTTTAGTGAAATAATTAAGACCATCTTATCAAAATTTGCCTATCTTTTTTTTTTTTTTGCAGTATGCGGGCTTCTCACTGCTGTGGCCTCTCCCGTTGCGGAGCACAGGCTCCAGACGCGCAGGCTCAGCAGCCATGGCTCACGGGCCCAGCCGCTCCGCAGCATGTGGGATCCTCCCGGACCGGGGCACGAACCCGTGTCCCCCGCATCGGAAGGCGGACTCTCAACCACTGTGCCACCAGGGAAGCCCTGTCTATCTTTTTAAAATGAGGTATTTAATCTTTCAGTTCTTAAAATTACCCCATAGTACTACATGCTTAAGCAGGAGAGTGAAGTTCATTCTATTCCTAAATTTGAGAGTTTATGCTTTAATGTGATCACTAAAAATCACTTAATTGGTAACTGGAAAAAGAACATTCTGTAAATAAAAGAGAAAGAAAACCGCACAGCTTTAGCTATCTGTTTCAATCTCTTCACACTAAAGGGAGGATGTCATGTTTTTACTTTCTGTCCATGCATTTTCTCTATTAGAAGAAGAAGAAGAAGTAAAAAAGGACTGAAGGCAGGAAGCAACAGAAAGGGTGGAGTAATAAGTAGCCTGATGTGTGTAAAAACTGGAAAACAGTCTCAAATGGAAAGTTGTGATAGAAAGGAGTAAGAAAATAAAAGCAATGAACTCAACAATGTATCAAAGGAATAGTGATTAAGAGTGAGAGCTCTGGAGCCAGACTTCCTGGGTTCAAACCCCAGCTCTTCCACTTCCTGAGTGACCCTAGGCAATTTTCAATAACCAACCAATTACTTCATCCATACAATAGGGACAGTACCAGCATATGTCCCAGAGGACTCTAGTGAGAAGTAAATGAACTAATACATGTAAAGTAGTATTTCAAATAGTACCTGGCACACAAAGTACTCAATAAATGTTAGCTATTATTGGTGTTTCTCTATAGCTTACTTTAATTACCAGCAATGTTTTTTATTCTTGAAAATATTAAATGAAACAATGACTTAGCTTAGTGTAACAAATTAGTAATAAGAAAATGTTGACTTCATTTAATAATAACTTTAGTACTTTGGGATAATACTATTAATTTGCATATTTTAACTTCTTTAACAATAAATTAAGGACAACATTTGCCATTACATTATCTGTGTTATTTTGGAATTAATAAACGAAGCAAATTTTTAAGAAGCTCTACTATATATCCAATGCCTTAAAAACAAAACAGCAAATCATCTGCATCAAAAAGTTCCCATTCTTATACAAGACAATTTTAAAAAAATACACCCGCCAAATAAGCTTATAATTAATAGTTGCTTTCATTTTTCAAAAATCCACATAGGAAGCAATTTAAGACTAAAACAATCCCAGACAGTAGTAGCTAGCTTATTTAGCAAGGGCAATCAAAATCTGCTGTGTTGGGCTGCCCCCTACAGGCCTCAATTTACCAATTTCTTTTAAAAGGTGTCTAAGGGAATATCATTAGAATCTTACATTAAGAATATTAATTAATTCTAAAGCAAAGTATTATTCATTCATTCATTCTAGCAGGAAACAGTCTCTAAGAAACCTCTATAAAGATACAGAGAGAAATGAAACAATTCCTTGACCTCCAGTAATTCACAGGTTACATCTTACAGAGAAATCACATAGACTTCAACAGATCCATGGTGAAATACTGCAAAATAGCTTAAGAAATGTCTATATTACAATGTTGCATGTAGAAAAAGAACCAGGCTGGAAATCCAAGACTCAAGTTCTACTCTTCTTGTCTCTGCCATTAAGTATCCAGTTGAACATCTGGGCAAGAGTTTTGTGCAAGCTTTCTAAAATTAGGGGGCTGAATTAGATGATTCCTAAGGATTCCTCCTAATGTATAATTACATTTGCCATAATAAGAGGCAGAAGGGAATGTTTTAAAACAAAATTCAGAGAAAGAAGAAATAATTTATACATGGTATGAAGAGTTGGGGCACATACAGAGAAATCAAGAAAGACTTCTTGGGGGAAGTGACATTTGAGCTGCGTTAAGAAGCATTCTGGGAATAGGGGCTATTCCCAGCAGGAGTGAACAGAGTAAGAAAATAAAAATATCAAGCATGTTTTGGGGAACAATACATGATGTTATTTGGTAGGAGTCTAGCTTTGTTTCATGAAAATCAAATTAACAGTAACTGAAATTAGTGCAAATGGCAAGAAAGTGATAAATGCAAATAGTTCTGGTACTGTACAATTCTAAGAAACTAATCAAAAGAGATTCCAAGGTATTTTGTCTAGAAAATTGAAAGAAAGTGGTAAAGAAATAGGGAACTGAAACAGAAAGAGTCGGTTATGTGAGTACTTGGCAGTAATGAGTAATAGATTTGGGGGACCAGACAGAGCCTCACAGAGAAGACTACACTAAGACCAGAAATATATTGATAAATGGAGTGAACTATTTGTCACATATGTTATAGTAGTCATAGGGGGTATGGCAATCCCTATCATCACTGATAAGATAATTCACAGCAATAAAATCTAATAATAATTACAGCAAATAATTTGTAAATTATTTCCTATGTGCCAGGCATATCAAAAAGTATTACATTTAATTTTCATTAACAACCCTATGAAATATTATTATCCCTATTCTACGAATGATAAAATTGAGGTCCAGAGATGTGACGTGAATGCCCCAAATCACAGCTAACTGGGATGTACTTCCCTAAATGAAACTTCTCCATCTTAACCACTTGGTATATTAATGAAAGTTACAGATTCAATTCCTACAAATTTTTCAAAGTTCTTTACTGGAGAACCTACGTAGAAAAAAAATTCCAAAATAATCAAGGATAGACAACTTTTAGAAAAAGTAATAATCATCTATCATTTATAGCAATATTCATGTTCTTAAGCAATACGTTAAGTTAAAATTTTTGTATTTAGAAATAATTAGAAAGAACAGATTAAAAAAAAACCTTAGAAAACTCCTCAGTCTTTATTCTCTTTCCCAAATTTCTACAAAATCCACCTATCTAAATTTGGAGGTTAAGAATTATTAGAAGTGGTGATGTCATCAGTAATGATGGAGTAAGGACTTCAAATATCCTATCTTCTTCCATAAAAGCAATGAGAACACTGGCAAAAACTGTTGAGAGACTGAATTATTAATTTTTAAAACTTCCCACAAAGAAACACCCAGAACCAGATGGCTTCCCAAGTGAATTCTACCAATTATTTCAAGATTTAACACGAATCCTTCACAAACTCTTCCAAAAACTAGAAGAGGGAACACTACCCAACTCATTCTATGAGGCCAGTATTACCCGGATATCAAAACCAGATGAAGACATACAAGATAAGAATACTAGAGACCAACAATCATTATGAATATAGACACAAAATCCTCAACAAGAAACCAGCGAACTTGGATTTCCCTGGTGGCACAGTAGTTAAGAATACACCTGCCAATGCAATGGACACGGGTTCGAGCCCTGGTCCAGGAAGATCCCACATGCCACGGAGCAACTAAGCCCATGCACCACAACTACTGAGCTGAGCACCTAGAGCCTGTGAGCCACAACCACTGAGCTCGCGTGCTGCAACTACGGAAGCCCATGCACTTAGAGCCCGTGCTCCGCAACAAGAGAAGCCTGCGCACAGCAATGAAGAGTAGCCCCTGCTCGCTGCAACTAGAGAAAGCCCACATGCAGCAACAAAGACCCAAAGCAGCTAAAAATTTTAAAAAAGTAAATAAATTTAAAAAAAAAAAAAAGAAAAGAAAGAAACCAGCAAACCAAACCCAGCTACATATGTTATATAATCTGACTGACTGGTATCTATCCCAGGAATACGAGGTTGGTTCAACAAAGAAAATCAAGCAATGCAATACATCGTATTAATAGAATAAAGGGGAAAAACCCACATAAGAACCTGAATAGACACAGAAAAAGCACCTGACAAAATCCAACACCCTTTCATGATAAAAATACTCAACAAAATATAGGGAACAGAACTCAATCTTATAAAGGGCATATAAGAGAAACTTACAGGCTAACATCATACTCAATAATGAGAGACTGTAAGCTTTCTTCCCCCTTAAGATCAGGAATAAAACAAGGATGTCTGCTTTTGCCACTTTTATTTTGATTCTGTACTGAAGGTTCTAGTCAGGGAAATGAGGCAGGAAAAAGAAGTAAAAGGCATTCAAACTGGAAAGGGAGAAGTAAAACTATCTCCATTTGTAGTGATATGACCTTCTATATGGAAAATTCTAAGGAAGCAGCAGTAAAAAAACAAACAAACAAAAAACCCCCCCCAAAACTGTTAGAAGTAAGAAACAAGTTCAATGAGGCTACTGGACAAGATCAATATACAAAAAAATCAATACTATTTATACACACTAGCAAAAAGTCCAAAAATGATAATAAAAACTGGATCAAAAAGAAAAAATTACGTAGGAATAAATTTAACAAAAGAAGTGGGCAACTTGTACACTGAAAACTACAAAACATCATTGAAGACCTACATATATGGGAAAAAATCCTGTGTTTACTGATTGGAAGACTTAATATTGTTTGTTAAGATAGCAATACTCCAGGGAATTCCCTGGCAGTCCAGTGGTTAGGACATGGGCTTTTACTGCTGTGGGCCCAGGTTCGATCCCTGGTCAGGGAACTAAGATCCTGCAAGCTGTGTGGTGCAGCCAAAAAGAAAAAAAAGATAGCAGTACTCCAGAAATTGATCTACATATTGAATACAATTCCTATCAAAATCCTAAGTGTCTTTTTTTTTGGTAGAAACTGACAAGCTGATCCTAGTATTCATATGGAAATGCAAAAGATCCAGAATAGCCAAAATAATCTTGAAAAAAAAAAGATGGAGGACTCGTACCTCTTGATTTCAAAACTTACTATACAAAGCTACAGAATTCAAGAACAGACATATAATCAGTGGAATAGAATTGAGACTCTAGATACAAATCCACACATTGTGGACAACTAATTTTCAACAAGAGTGCTAAGACAATCCAATGAGAGAAAGAGAAGTCTTCAACAAATCACGCTGGGAGAACTGGAATATGTACATACAAAAGAATGAAGTTGGACCCCTTTACCTTACACCATATACAAGAAATTAACTCAAAATGGAGTTACACCTAAATGAAAGAACCAAAACTATAAAACTTTAGAAGAAAACATAAGAGGAAATCTTCATCACTTAGTATTAGGCAAGGTTTTCTTAGATATGATAACATAAAAGCATAAGTAACAACAACACAAAAAGAACTGGACTTCATCAGAACTAAAAACTTCTGTGTTTCAAAGGCCATGACCACGAAAGTAAAAAGACAGCCCACAGAACAGAAGTAACTATTTATAAAGCATATATCTAGTAAAGGTCTAGGATCCAGAATATATAAAGAACTTTTACAACTTAAAAAGACAACCCAATTTAAAAATAAGCAAAGAAGAGACATTTTTCCGAAGAAGATATATAAACCGTCAGTGAGCACATAAAAAGACGCTCAGCATCATTAGTCATTAGGGAAATGCAAATCAAAATCATAATGAAATACCCCTTCATATCCACTTAGGATAACTAATCAAAACGATGTACAATAACAAGTGTTGGCAGGGACATGGAGAAACTGAAACCCTCATTCATTGCTGGTGGGAATGTAAAATGGTGCAACCAATTTGGAAAACAATATGGCAGTTCCTCAAAAGGCTCAATGTGGAGTTATTATATGACCCACCAGTTCCACTCCTAGGTATATACTCAGAGGAAAAGTGAAAACATATGCCCACCCCCAAATTTGTACATAAATGTTCATAGGAGCTTTCTTCATAACAGCCCTAAAGTGGAAACCACCCAAATATTCATCAACCCGATGAATGGTTAAACAAAATGTGATGTATCCATACAATGGAATGTTACTTAGTTAAAAAAATGATGCAGTACTACATGCTACAAGACAGATGAACCTTGAAAATATTATGCCACAGGAAAGAAGGCAGACACAAAAAGACACATATGATGTGATTCCATTTATACGTCCATGTAGCACATCCACAAAAACAGAAAGTAAATTAGTAGTTGCCAGGGAGAGGAGGGAAGAGAAGTGACTACTAATGGGTGATATGATTCCATTTATATGTCCATATAGCACATCCACAGAAACAGAAAGTAAATTAGTAGTTGCCAGGGGCCAGGGAGAGGAGGCAAGAGAAGTGACTACTAATGGTATGGAGTTTCTTTTTGAGGTGATGAAAATATTTTGAAATTAGATAGTGGTGATGGCTGCACAATTGTGAAATACTAAAACTGTACACTTTAAAGGGGTGAATTTTATGGATGTGAATTAGATCTCAAAAAAATAACCCACTAGAATATCTGATCCTAAAATTTTGTGATATGGAACCACAAAAGATCCTGAATAGCCAAAGCAATCTTAAGAAGAACAAAGGGCTTCCCTGGTGGCACAGTGGTTGAGAGTGGTTAGGGCAACAGTAGAGAATGATAGTTTACTCAACAGAAAATCCAGCCCAGAATTCTGTAGTAAAAATGTATGGTATGAATGTTACAGTCTAATTTATTATGAGACCAGAATGACCACCACCTTCATAGATAATGAGACCTTCCTTAGTTTGTTATACAGTTTGTGTATTTACCGAGCACCTATTATGTGTATGGCATTGTGATGAACACAAAGATATAAGCACAGTACAGAGGCTCAACTTCTTCTCTGCGCTTACTAAAGAAGAAATTCTCCTTAGCTGTTTAATAAATGTTTAAAATACTCTGACCAACCTAAATGTCCATCGACGCATGAATGGTAAAGAAGATGTGGCACATATATACAATGGAATATTACTCAGCCATAAAAAGAAACGAAATTGAGTTATTTGTAGTGAGGTGGATAGACCTAGAGTCTGTCATACAGAGTGAAGGAAGTCAGAAAGAGAAAAACAAATACCGTATGCTAACACATATATATGGAATCTAAAAAAAAAAAAAAACAGTACTGATGAACCTAGTTGCAGGGCAGGAATAAAGAGGTAGACATAGAGAATGGACTTGATGACATGGGGTGGGAGGGCAAAGCTGGGGCGAAGTGAGAGTAGCATGGACATATATACACTACTGAATGTAAAATAGCTGGCTGGTGGGAAGCAGCAGCACAGCACAGGGAGATCAGCTCGGTGCTTTGTGATGACCTAGACGGGTGGGATAGGGAGGATGGGAGGGAGGCTCAAGAGGGAGGGGATAAGGGGATATGTGTATGCATATGGCTGATTTGCTTTGTTGTGCAACAGAAACTAACACAGTATTGTGAAGCAATTATACTCTAATAAAGATCTATTAAAAAAAAAAGAGAGGGCTTCCCTGGTGGCACAGTGGTTGAGAGTCCGCCTGCCGATGCGGGGGACAAGGGTTCGTGCCCCGGTCCGGGAAGATCCCACATGCCACGGAGCGGCTGGGCCCGTGAGCCATGGCCGCTGAGCCTGCCCGTCCGGAGCCTGTGCTCCGCAACGGGAGAGGCCACAACAGTGAGAGGTTTGCATACCGCCAAAAAAAAAAAAAAAAGAGAGAGAGAAAAAAAAATACTCTGGAAAGAAATTAACTTCATAAGCTCACCTTAAATTTATATATAGAAAGGTGAAAATGAATGATATGCCTTCAACTTGCAGGCTATTTATCATTTTATAACTGTTACCTTCACTTGGATCAGAAGTGAAGTTATTTTGAGAACTGAGCATCCATTCTCTACTTTCTTGTCTTTACATATGAGATACAAATCCTGTTTTTAAGCACAGATGTCTTAATATTCATTGTAGCATGTACCGCCACAGCTAGAGTGTGAATTAAGTATTAGACACCTTGCCCCAAGGATTACTGCCATATAATTCTTTACATGAAAAAACAGCATAATAACAACTATACATGGAGAGGATTCTGGGAGCATGGAAGCTTAACGCTTCCCCCTCCCCCTTCTACTCCCAAATCTATCTCATACCCAACACAGTGGCTCTCCTGAGCTAAGGCACCTATTGGGGTGAGTAGGCAGGGAGGACCTACATGGAGGAGCTACAAACCCTCTGCAATATTCTCCCCTCTGGGTGGACATGAGCTTAAGGACCAACGAGCCTATGGATCCCCAAAGGCTAAGGAAAAAGCTGGGAAAAAAGGCTGAATTCCTGCTAGTAACATTTATTTTCAATACTGTCTTGGCAATGCAATACTAGCAATGTGATAAAGCAAACAAGAAATGGCTGATAAAAATGATAGCAAGAGGTGTTGTTTTTGGGGTTGATGCCATAAATAAATATCTAGAAATGGAAATGAAATAAAGAAAAACAAAATCTAAAAAACACCTAGAAATAAATTAAAAAGAAAGGCACAGGGCCTATTTGAGAACATAAAACAAAATCTGAATAAGAAAGATGTACCTGGGCTTCCCTGGTAGCGCAGTGGTTAAGAATCCGCCTGCCAACGCAGGGGTCATGGGTTCGAGCCCTGGTCCGGGAATATCCCACATGCCGCAGAGCAACTAAGCCCGTGCACCACAACTACTGAGCCTGCGCTCTAGAGCCCACGAGCCACAACTACTGAAGCCCGCGCGCCTAGAGCCAGTGCTCCGTAACAAGAGAAGCCACCACAATGAGAAGCCCGCGCACTGCAACGAAGACCCAATGCAGCCAAAAACAAAAACAAACAAAAAAGATGTACCATGTTCTTATGTAGGAAGATTTAATGATATAAAAAGGTGAATTCTACCAAAATTAAAACAGAAATGTATTTCCACTTATTAAGCATGAAAAGACTGAAAAAAAGGTAAGGGGTGAATTGTCCCAGCAGATATCAGAAGACTAAAATCAAATAAAAATAATACTGTTATAAGAAAATACGAATAGGGCTTCCCTGGTGGCGCAGTGGTTGAGAGTCTGCCTGCCGATGCAAGGGACATGGGTTCGTGCCCCGGTCTGGGAAGATCCCACATGCCGTGGAGCGGCTGGGCCCGTGAGCCATGGCTGCTGAGCCTGTGCGTCTGGAGCCTGTGCTCCGCAAAGGGAGAGGCCACAACAGTGAGAGGCCCGCGTATCGCAAAAAAAAAAAAAAGAAAAGAAAAGAAAATACAAATAAACCAATGGAATGGTTTGTAAACATTTTTTACATAAAGATACCATAAAAAATCAAGACAAATTTTATAGTTGTGATTATTTTTTACAAAGTGTTTGACAGAAAAATGGTTAATATCTATAAAAATAATTTTTTTAAAATCAGATAAATAACCCAAAAGAAAAGTAAGCGAAATATTTATTTTGCTCCCAACTCTGTGCTCAAGACCAACAGGCTGTCCTCATACTTACAATGTCCCCTCTGCCTTCAAAGGTCCTCTCATTACTCTTTGCCTACCTTAAGTCTATCCACTTGTCAGACCTCAAAAGACATGACACTTTCATCAAAGAAGGCTTCTCTGCCCTATTAAGCTAGATCAGATTCCCCTTAGAGGAATTAGGCTTTATTGCACTATATACCTCTCCTTCACAGCACCAATCACAGTTGTGATTTAAAATTTGTTTGTGTACTTATTTGATTAATTTATTTCCACCTCTAGATTATAAACTTTTAAAGGATGATGTACCGTATTAATAACCACTTGCATCCCCTGTGCACAGTATTAGGCATAGCATGCAATGTCTGTGAACAAATGAACTTGAATGAATGAATGAGACAACCTTTTCATACATGTAGCATATTGGTAGGATAACAGTTATGAATCCACTGCTTCTTGAAAAACAGAAATTATGTGCCTAATTTTTACTATACAACCTAAATACCAATGCCTAAGGATTTCACAGTCACTTTACAAGTCTTTTTAAACAGATATCCTCCTTAATCACACCTGTTTACGTGTGCTTATCTCAATAACATTTTAGTTACATTTTTGAAGCACTTCCTGCCATTAACCTCGTCTCTAGAATACTGGCTAATATGAAGCACCTGGATTTCAGGAACACAGAGGCTAAAGTAAACTGCCATGTAAATGACAGAAATGACACATTTTGGGGTCTGTAATGGATCTCTAAACTACTTTTGGACCTATTTTACTTTTACCACTAAAATTCCATCATTGAATTTAGAGTCATTTTGAGTCCAAGGTAATCAAATTACAGATGAAAAAGAACTAAAGTTTTCCAACAATCTGTATAAAAGTCAACCTTTAAAGAATATCACCAGTTAGAGATTTTCTAGGTTTGGTCAAAGTGGACTTCACTTTATGTAACACTTATGTCTTGAAAATTCTGTAAACTTAATTTTTATAAATAAAATTATATTTTCTTTGTAAGTCTCACCTACGTCTGGATACTAGTTGTTCCACATTTCATATGTGTGCCCCTGAGCAAGTGATTTAAAATTCCTCAGCTGGGGCTTCCCTGGTGGCGCAGTGGTTGAGAGTCTGCCTGCCGATGCAGGGGACACGGGTTCGTGCCCCGGTCCGGGAAGATCCCACGTGCCGCGGAGCGGCTGGGCCCGTGAGCCATGGCCGCTGGGCCTGCGCGTCCGGAGCCTGTGCTCCGTAACGGGATAGGCCACAACAGTGACAGGCCCGCGTTCCGCAAAAAAAAAAAAAAAAAAAAAAAAAAAAATTCCTCAGCTTCAGTTTCCTGAGTGTAAAATCAGATAATGATCCCTACATCCTAAGATGGTTTTGAGGCTTCCAAAGATAAAATGGGCCTCACCCAAGCATGCTCGCTGTCCTATCCTTTCTACCCCCTGCTATACAGGAATTCTATTAGAATGCTGCAAAGAAAAAAGTTTAGCAAAATTATGCCCTTTATTTGTCTTATTAATAAACCTGGATTTTCAGGTTTTATTTAAATTTACTTACTAATTTAAGGTCTCAAATAGTACAGAGATCTATATCTAGTATATTAAAGAAATGAAAAGTACAGATTAATCAAAATGCCACATAAGTAAAAGCTACACTTAATCAACAGACTATCCCAACCACACAAACTAATCAGCTGCAGAACAGGAGAAATATGGTATCACCTTTAGATCATATAATTAAGGAAAACAGAAAGCAGATCCCATCTTCCTTTGGTCAAGGTATGAATGAAGATTCAGAAGTACAAAATAGGGAAATGGAAAAAGCCAGAGAATGGACAATGGGCAAAAACTAAGTCTCCTAAATTTTTATATTCACTTATGCATCTCACGTCTAAAATTTTAATCAAGTTCCAGTAAGAACCAAACCAGATAAGGGTAAAGCCAACAGCAAAGTCAATAAAGAGAACCAATAAAACCATGAGGCTCAGGGTCTTCTCTGGTGGCGCAGCAGTTAAGAACCCGCCTTTCAATGCAGGGGACATGGGTTCAAGCCCTGGTCCAGGAAGATCCCACATGCTGCAGAGCAACTAAGCCCGTGTGCCACAACTACTGAGCCTGCACTCTAGAGCTCACGAGCCACAACTACTGAAGCCTGCATGCCTAGAGCCCGTGCTCCACAACAAGAGAAGCCACCGCAATGAGAAGCCTGCACACCACAACGAAGAGTAGCCCCCCATCGCCACAACTAGAGAAAGCCTATGCGCAGCAACGAAGACCCAACGCAGCCAAAAATAAATAAATAGATAAATAACAAAAAACCCTGAGGCTCTGTCTCTCCCTGTTTGAGGAAAAGCTGCCACTGTCTTGACAGAGGAAAGATCAGGCAGCAAGCTCTGCCCTAACAGTCACCACCTGGCAGCCAGGTTTTGTCAAGCAAATTTTGAGAATTCTCTAGCTTCCCACTTTCTATCTAATTATAGCACTTTATGAAAACCATTCTCTCTCACACATACACATTCTCTTTCCCTCTCTCTCTCACATTCTCTCTCTGAATCCTTTTAATGTTATGATATGACAGTAACAGGTATGGATACATCTGACAATATTCCCCAGAAAAGAATGGTAAATACTGCCATAAAGGAAAGAACTGTACTTACTGTAAAAATAATAAATCTGCTCTGAAATCAGGAGTATAAAGTGTTTGAAAAAGAATATCATTGGTATAATTAGATAAACCTGTAACATGGCTTTTTTAAAGAACAATTCCGACCAGATGTATAAATTCACTCAGTCATGCCCTTTTCATTTTGTGGATGAGGAAATGAAGGCCCAGCAAGACAGTAAGCGCCTGTGGACACACAACTCGTCAGTGTCACACCTCCCACAGAGCCTCAGAGGCCTCCCTTCTAGTGCAGTGCTCTTAGTAGGAAACCTGTTTTTCAAGGGAAACTGCTTTGGCCTTTATGTCTCAAATATCTGACAACTTGGCGAGCTCAGAGAGGTTTACATGAAGTCACAAATTGTCAGACTAGGTGAATAAGGCAAAACTGTGATCTTGATCTATCATGCGCTGTTTCTGGATGCAACCCCTCCAACAGCTCTTTTCCACTTGCTCCTACTATTCTCCCACCATTTGAATTAATTTTAGAAGTGTGTTTTCTTCAATTACTACAACAGCACTATCCTTGTTAAAGCCAGCTAGTTCTTTCAGTTTTGGATTATTTGAACTATAAAGTCTTTTTTTCAGCTTCAGAATTATGTGATCTTTGGTGCTTTTAATATTCCAAGATTCAACGAAGTAAGTACTTGTGAAGCACCTACAGTGTACGTAACACTGTGCTAAATAAATCCTACTACACAGATTTAAAAAGGAAAAAACAAAAAAAAAAGCCCAAACAAACAAAAAAAACTAACCTTGCCTTCAAAGATATCACTAGCATGTTGAGCATATTAGTGTATCCACAGTGCTAGTTAGATCAAGAATTACCTAACTTGGGCAAATCACTGAACCTGTCCAGGCCTAGATAAAGAGATTTTCAAACTGTGCTTTAGAATTTCCATAAATATGTGATGCTATAACCACTGGTCCCCAGGAGGACAGAGTCAAGCCACCTGAGTCAATATCACTTATCCCCATCTACCCACCCCTTCCAAGTTCAACCCAAAAGTGGGCTGCTGCATTAAAAAAAAAAAAAAAAATGAAATCTACTCAGAAAACTTCAGGACCACTCTAAAATTCCGTAATAACCTGTTACTGTTTTTAATCCGTATTTTAATCACCAATATCTATGTCAGTGATGGTGAAGACGCAGCCTCTCCCTATGAGATTTACAGACCACATAAAGGATCCTACCCACTATAAGTACTATACTTAGTCCATAAAATCTGACTCCGTTTTGGCTTTTCTCAGTGCAATAACTAAAGCATATCACTACTGAATCTAGTTCTGTAAAATCACTGCTGAAGTTCTCTTAGGGAATACCTAGGTGGTCAGTACCAATTTATGTAACGTGAGACATTTCTTCTCTCCATACAACTAGGCTTCCTGCCACCTTTCTCACATTATTTTATGCAGATGTAGAAACTGTCCTATTTGCACACTGTTTAACATTAACAGTTGCCGAAACTGTTCTACTGCTCTGCTGCCTGTACAGAGAAGACTGAGACTCTCTCATGTGAGCAGCAACAATGTTTCCCTTCCTTTTCCTTAACAGGTCTCTGCAAACCTCTCTTCTCTTGGGCTAAAAACTTTACTGGTTAATCCCAATCCTCAACTGCCTTGCTCCATCAATTACTTTCCTTCTTATTTGATAAACACATTCTTCCATAAAATAACCTAAAATTTTATTCTGCCTTAGCCTTCCCATTACTTCACCAAGTCTTTATTATACTGTGGATGATCCATGGCTTATGACACATTGTCTTTAGCTATCGCTGAGTGACACTTTAGGAAGCAGCTTTACTGAAACTATTATTATATTTTTACTGTAAGTAAGGTATAAAGGATATTGATTGCCCTGTCCCTTCAAAGTGAGGCCATGTGAGAATTTCTTTCCTAGGTGGTGCTCAAGAAAAGTCAGCTTTCCTGATGACCTAGTAAGTTTTCATCATATATAAAATGAAAAACAAAGTTATATCTCATCACATTTCCTTCCCCTTTGCTCTGGCTACAAGGAAGCTTGGGGTCAAATTTATAGGTCAATTTTAATAAATTTGACGATCTCACTTATTCATAGCGTAGTTCATTTCATGCTGGGTTTCCATTTTATATCTTTGGTGGCTCTAATTTTAAATTTCAACCTTTTTCTATTTTGTGACTATACAAAATATATTCTTGTAAATTGCCTCAGATTCTTCATGATATAAGATAAAGTATAAATAAATAAATTATGGCATTTCCAAACCCACTGGGTAATATTTGTGCTTAACAAAGACTCGTGGAATTAAAATTTTACTTTCCTGAAAAAAGGAAGCAGAGGAGTGCGGCTGATTAGATCATCTGGTCTTTATTCCATCGGGCATTTTTCTCATTTTATTTCTATTGTACGTATTATGAATCCATGATCTAAACATAGTCTATTTGCCATTATGTTAATGAAATAAATGAGAAGCAACCTTATTTAAGTCATAAAAACTTTTCATTCTTTGAGTATATTGGGATTTTTGTTTTTTACTTTTCAATTGGACAGTTTGTTTTCCTCTTTGAACACACATTAATCTGATGGCACTATAAAAGATTAAAAAATAACTGTAGAAGTAACTATGAGTAAAGACTGTTAGATAGTAAAAATGGCTACAGAGAGAAGTTATGACACAATCTCTTTGAGTCTGAATCGAAGGCCTGCTAGATGAGAGTCTATGTTTGTGATACTGTGTTTCTAATTCCTATTCTTAACTGCTTTTTCCATGATCGTAGGCAACTAGCTTTCTGGATACCATTCATTCAATGAAAATTTACTCAGTATTGCTATATAGGAAATATATGGTAGTTTTAAAGTACTCTACAGAAACATGGAGTTTCTTAACCCCATGAAAGTGTACAGTAATGAGACGCTACTATTTATTTTGTTGTACAACACTGAGGACCCATCATCTAAAACAAATACAGTCGATTCTCATCTGTGGTACTTATGTTCTATAAAGTTACTGCAAACACTGACTGAATTAACAAATACTGAACCATTGCTCTTAGGGGGACTACAAGGGTTACTGCAAGTCTCTGGTCACATGTCTTCAACTCATCAATACATAACCTTGTTTTATGTATGTTTCTGTATAAAGGTAGCACTTCAGCACTATGCTTGGGAGTCATTTTTAACATCAAAATTACCAACGAAAAGCACAAAAACGTGAAGAACGCGGCACTAAATAGACTGGGAAAAGTCACTTGTTTACAGTATGAGAGCAGAAACAAGAAGGCACAGCATCATTGAAAATGTGCACATGGGCAAAGCAAATTTTTCATCACTCTGCACATGTCCAGGGAAGTACTGTTGAGTACTGACTTTGAGGTTGCAAATAAATTTTAGCAAGCAGGCTAATCTGCAAATACAAAATCTGCAAATAAAGAGCACCAACTAAATGAGTCACATATTTCACAGTACAGTCTCTGATTTGACTGCCACCAAAAGGAAGAGATCTGGAAAACCCTAATAAATGTTATTCAGTTACTATGCAAACTGAAAAGAGTTTGGACTAGAGTGCTTCAAGAAGTAAGATGTCCGAGACTTTCATAAGTTGGTATTGTTAAAAATGTTACTTCCTACCTGGTATATTCTAAAAGGGATGTAACGAAATCCATTTTCCTCTGCAGGATATTCCATGAGTTTCCGATTGATGGCCCAAAACTGGTCAAATCTGTCTGTAATGATAAATTATTCATTAAAAATGAACAACATTATAATTTAATACCTCATATGAAGAGATTAAAGTTGTTAAGCATCCATTCTAATAGAAGTTTCTGAAAGGGCATTATTTCTATATTATTTTTCTTAAACTTATCTTTCCATAACTAAACATAAAGCAAGATATAAAATTATTTTTTTTCTACATTATTGTTGCTTCCTTTTCCTAGATATCTCCATAGACATTTTTTCTCATAAGAGAAACTCTAAATAGATTATGACTACTGGTGTTATCACAGCAAAAAACATCAGGTATAGATGAATGTCTCGATTCCCTTGGTCCTATTCCTACTGTCTAAACTAAAGGCACAGCTTCAAGTGACCTAAAGTTTAACCACAAATTGTTTAAAGAAACAAAGTAAAAATACCAAACACAGTACACATTAAACAGAAAAAAGATAAAATTATAGGACAGGCTTTGAAAGAAATGTGAAACTGACACTTAAATAACTGTCAGTTGCAGCTTAATCCCAGACTGATTAAACAACTCCTTTTTAAAAATGTAAGGCTTGCTTTAAACAAAAAAAAACCCCACTTTACTGATATATAATTCACATACCATAAAATTCACCCTTTTGAAGTGTTAACTGAGTGGTTGTTAGCATATTCAGAGTTGCCAATATATAATTTCAGAACATTTTCATCATCCCCAAAAGAAACCTATACCCATTAATAATTATGCCCTCCCCCCACATCCCCTGGAAATCACTAATCTCTACTCTATTCCAGAAATTTCATATAAATGGAATCATATAATATGTGGTCTTCTGCATCTGTTTTTCTTTCTTACTATGTTTTCAAGGTTCATTCATGTTGTAGCATGTTATCAGAACTTTATTTTTACTACCAAATAATATGTCATTGTATGGAGATACCACATTTTGTTTACCCATTCAACAGTTTGTAGACATTTGGGTTGTTCCCACTTTTTGGCTATTATGATTAATGCTACCATGAACATTCACGTACAAGTTTCTGTATGGATGCGTATTTTCTATTTTCTTGGGCATATTACCTAAGAATGGAACTGCTGAGTTACACAGTAACTGTTTATCTGCCATATGGTAACTATGTTTTGAAGAACTGCCAAACTGCTTTCCAAAGAGGCTGCACCATTTTACACTCCCGCCAACAATGTATGAGGGTTCTGATCTGTCCACATCCTTGCCAACACATTATTGTCCATCTTCTTTATTATAGTCATTCTAGTGGGTATGAAGTGGTATCCCCTTATGGTTTGATTTCCATTTCCCTAAAGACTAATTATGCTGAGTATCTTTTCATTTGTTTCCTAGCCATTTATATATTTTCTTTTGGAGAAATGACTATCAAATCCTTTGTCCTCTTTTTAACTGGGTTGTTTATCTTTTTGTTGTTGAGTATTGTACGAGTTCTTTATGTATTCTGGATACAAGCCCCTTAATCTGATAAATAATACACAACTATTTTTTTTTCCCATTCTGTGTGTTGTTTTTTAACGCCTTTAACTCACCCGGATTTCTACCTTAGAATATTTTTTATACACAGAAATTTATCTCAGAATCAAATCTCTGTAAAGTACATGAATACTCCAGAATCTCAGGTCAGCCTGGTATATTCTCTACTACTAGACTCATCTCAACCCAATTTACTGGTAATATATTCATACTGCTTAAGCCATCATAATTATATATAAAAAACAAAGTTTAGCTGTTTCTTCTTAGATGACTGTGACAGGCTCTAGGCCTTCTCTAATCTCATTTTCAACTCCAATCTGGGGAAAGACACATACTACAATAGAACTGGTAGGATAGGGAATTTAGAACCCAGTCAGTCCAGGGCAATTTCACAGATGACAACTAAGGTCCAGCTTGTTATGAGTTTAGTTAAGAACCAAGACAAGACTCTTGGTCTTCTGATTCAAAGCCCACAACCGTTTCAACAGTTGCAACCACAAAACTGCATCTTAATGCTAAGAGTAGCTCCTTTAACCACAATTCTTTCATGTATGAATCAATTATTCAGTCAATGCTTTTTTAAAAGTATCTTTCTGCTTTCAAGTATCAAGCAAGAATGTGATAGCTAAATAAGGTGGTTCTTCGTGCACTGCTAAAATTTCACTCACTGCCTCGCCATTAAGTCTCTAACACCTACCACAGTGCATGCACAACATATGCTCTTGAATCAATGAATAACAGAATACTACATATATAAATTTTCATTAAAATTTTTGGATTCTTATCCTAGGTCTGTAACTTAATAGCTAGACTAGAAATAACAAATCAACTGAAAATTCTGCCCTAATTCACTTACAGATGAAATAAAAGGAGTTAAATAGTTCTAATACCTCTTCTAAAAATAAAATTTTATAATTATTTAAGACACCTTCTTTATCAAAATATAACTTATTAAAAACCACAAGCAAACCTCTATTAAATGAAAAATTTATACCGTTTCTAACAGAGGGGAAAAAATGGGCTAAAGCAGTGGTCCTTAACCAGGGAAGATTTTGCTCCACTGTGGGTCTGGGGACATTTTTGGATGTCACCAATATGTGTGTGTTACTAGCATCTAGTGGGTAAAAGACAGGGATGCTGCTAAACATACCACAATGCATAGGACAGCTCTCCACAACCAAGAATTATCTGACTCAAAATGTCAATAGGGCTAAAGGAAGGAAAGCAAACACAAACAAACAAAAAGTACAGAAAGGTAATTAGTGAAAAGCTTTCACGTACCTATACTGCAAAAAAGTAAACTGGAAAAAGAAACATTACTGTGCACATTATCAATTTGCTGACACTCAACTCCAAATTCACCCTTCAATATATACACAGGCATAACGGACACAATTTCTTTAAGCATCTCTAGCGTGACAATCACATTAAGCTTTCTCAGTAGAGAGTACTGAAAGGACACTGCAGGAGAAAGGGGCTCCTGCCTACACACACACACACTGAAGGCTCCTTGCCCAAATTAGCACCCTGCTTTCCTCTGCAGGCCCATATGGGTGGCTGGCCTACAGTTTCCCACAGAGACGCCAGTCCCTCTGCATGCTTGTGCCACTTGTTGCTGGTGGCCCGCACTCCAGATTTTCCTGACTTCCCAGCCACTGCAGACCTGCTCCAATCTGGGCAAAATAGTGAACACTTCTCTACTAACCCAATGGGCTGGAATATACATTCTCCAATGAGTTCTAAACCCAGCCCTGGGAAGGGGCTCCTTTTAAGTGTGACCTTCCTCTTTAGCCCCAGGGTACCAGATATGATTTTCTTATATCTTCAGTTACTCTTTTACCGGAGTTTAATCATTCAGTATATCATACTTAACCTATTTATCCCTCTGTGTGGTTTCTATCTCCTAACTGGACCTAGTCTGATACAACTATGTTTTAAAGGAACAAAGACATAATAAAAATCTGTACTAATTAAGATTAGCTTTATCTTCTTATAAAAATGTTATGTTCTTATATAAAATAGGCATTTCCTCAACAATACCAAAAACATTCCAACCAAGAATAATCTAACTTTTATAAGTCAAAGTTATTAATTAGAAAGACACAAATAAAAGAAATTAAAAGAAAATCAGTGCTGAGTTTCAGTTTATAACCAAATGTCTTTCACACTGGGTTTTGTAACATCAGGAACTCTTTTATCCCTTAGTCAATAATTAAATAAAATTGGAGTAAGGATGTATTGCTAACTTCCTACATAGTAATGAATCAAGTATATATTAACCTGTCACCAAACAATTAGTTATTATAATTAAGTTGTAAATTTAGTTATTTGTGTCATTGGCCACAAAAACAGTACCTACAAGTAAAAGAAGCTCAATGGTCTTTAGCTGCTCATTTTTTAAACTGTAAAGTTAGGTAAATGTATATCTATTTCAACAGCTTTCATGTTAATTTAGTTCTAATTCTAAAACAAAACAAACTACTAAGTAGAAGAAAAAATTAAAACTAGCAGTCACTTAGCTTATACAAAGAATGGGAGAAAAGAAGGTAACTTAACGTACTTCTTGCCAGAGCTATTAAGAATATGATTGATAAGCTGGTTTCTGTTTTCTATAGCTGTGCTATAGAAAGTCAATCTATTTTTTTTAAAGATATTAAAAACAGAATTCCTCAAAATCCTGGTGGCCACCAATTTTTTTTTCTCACTCTCTGCTGAATTAAGCTTTTATATTGGTCTTGGAAATTTTTTAAAAATCCAGAAAAAAAAATTTTTTAAACCAAAGATCTTCTTAAGAAGCATGAAAAAAAATTGATTACATTTGTATTCTTTGTTCCTCACATGGAAAAAGCTGCAGAAAAAAGTGGCGATCTTAAAGGATGTTTCTGCTCTTCCACTTAAGCTTTATTAAGAACTCAAGGCAAAATAATTTTTAATATTCAAATGCCACAAACAATGTATTCGTTTACAGGATCCCACAGGAAACGTGGAGGACATCTAAGGGACTGCGACCCAGCCTCAATTCAGTAATGTGGTATTGCTGGCTGGGATATAACCATAGGAAAGGGGTGAAATGGCTTCCACATGCACACCATCCACTTCCTGCTCTTTAAGTCTGTGATGTCAAAAAGAACAGATTTACAGCACCCTAAATAAGTGTCAGATCATGATGGCCCATAAAACACAGGCTTTAAGCTTTTCTTTAAAGAGAAAAGCAAATGGTTGAAAATCACTACTGAAGGGAACACACTCCTCACAGAATTCTGCATTTATCAACAGTATTATTCAAATCAGTACTACAGGTGGTCATGTAATATACATGGTGTTTTGACCAGAGGCTTTCAAAATTTATAGCAGAAAACATATCCAAGTACAGACCTATTCGAATTAATTTCTTAACATGTAATATAGTAAACATCTTTGTGAAGCAAAGTAGGAGGGGAAAAAAAACAGTAATTACTGGTAGGTACCTAACACAGGTGTGTTAAATATGTGACCTGTATCTTCAAACTCATTTGTCCTCTGAGTCATATGTTAACAGGACAGTTAGGGCTGACCCAGAGAAGGGAACATTCTCTGTACGGCAGCAAGTCCACTGGTGCTTGGATGCTTCTTAACAGAACTGCACCCACACAGTTCCATGAGAACTTCTGTTTGAGGTTTAAAGTTACTGTGATGTATCTTCAAAGAAGTCTTGAAAATGCTTCAAGGACCCCTGAAAATTTGTCATGAAAACAGAAGTAGGCAGGACCAGAAGGCTGGCCTCTGTATTAAGGCTGAGAGGAGAACCAAACCAGGAGAAGGTCAATCCTTAATCCTGTTCGTAAACACTCATCTTGGCAATAGGATTGTACCCTGGGGAATTTGTTGTTAGAGTGAATCAAAAGAGCAATAAAACCTGGATCTGAGGAAATCTTTGACCTGGAGCATCACTGTCTCAGAATAAACTGAGAGAAGACATTTATAGTAGTCTCCCCTTATCCATGGGGGATACGTTCCAAGACCTCCAGTGGATGCCTGAAACAGCAGATAGTACCGAATCCTACACATACTGTGTTTTTCTTATACCTACATACCTGTAATAAAGTTTAATTTATAAATTAGGCACAGTAAGAGACTATCCCGATTGCCAGCATCACTAACATTTTGTGGCCATTATTAAGTAAAATAAGGGTTACTTGAACACAAGCCCAGCAATACCACAACAGTTGATGTGATAACTGAGACGGCTACTACGTGACTAACAGGAGGGTAGCACATACAGTGTGGATATACCAGAATCATCCCCTATACTTCACATGCTGAGGTGAGACGGAACAAGGTTTCATCATGCTACTCAGAACAGTGCACGATTTAAAACTTGTGAATTACTGATTTCTGGAATTTTTCATTTAATATCTTCAGACCACGTATGCCCACAGGAAACTGAAACTGTGGAAAACAAAACCATGAATAAGGAGAACTACCATAGTCCTCTGCCCTAAAAAAGAAGTGCTGTCTATTAAAATAAAGTCAATTACTGGGATTCACTCTTGGAAAACATTAAAGATGCTGTAACACACCGTCTAGAAAACTGGCCTCAAGGAGAGGAATCAATATATATTTTTACAGTGCAATTCTCTCTGTATTCACTGCTACAACTTTCATCTAAACCACTATCAACTCTCATCTGAACCATTGCGACAGCCTCCTAATTGGGCTCTGCCCTTCCACTTGTATCCATAATACACAGCATCCAGAATGCTCTTTTAAAACATAAATTGAATCATACCATGAATGAATAAATTTCTAAACATTTTTCTAATGGGCCATAAGGAATAATGCTTTATAATGTACTTTAACAATACGATTATTTGAAGTTAAGTACTAGAATCATTATTAAAAGAAAAAATCCAATGCATCTCCTTACTGGCTACAAATGGGGCAGACTGCTCCCCACTCAAACTCTGCATGCAAGCAACCATAATGTTGGTAATGAAATACCTCCTTCCCGGGAAGCTGGTTCCTTTCAGCCCCCTCCCACTCCCTTGGAATGCAATGGTTCCTGCATCCCTCTGAGATCTCACTGCTACCAATCTGCTTACTTACTAAAGCTCCAAATCACACTATTTTTCTTTTCTGTCCCTAGAAAACACCAAGCTTATCCCCATATCACAGTTAGAGGCTTGGAATCCCCCACTTTTCCAATCGTCACATAGCTGCTTTTTTGTCATCATCCAAGTCTCAACAGAAGTGTCACCTCCTCAGGGGAGAATTTCCTCATAATTCTAGCTAAAGTATTATTCTGTTTTCTTCTAAACACTTAACCGTTCTTTGAAATTACCCTATTTACATGTTTAATTAGTTACTCTCTCTCCCCCAATTAAAATGCATTCCAAGAGTCAATCCCAGTAGTTGACTTTATTTTAATAGACAGAATTCAATTACTGTATTTCAACCAATTAAGAAACATTTACTTCAAATTTATTTTCAAATTGGGCCAGTAACAACATAAAAGGGATTCAAAATTCAAAAAAAATCATAATGTTAAAAACCCGCAACTTATTCTATGTGCTCATGTTAAAAATTTAAAAAAAGGAAGAAATGACCCTCAATTATATTCAAGTCTTCACTGGCTCTACAAGACAATTTTTAAAGTAGCTTGTTTGCTAAAAAGAGATTTAAAGAGCTATAGCCAGTGGCAGGCCAGCGCTAATTAACTAAATGTATTCCTGCGTAAATCACCTATAGATTTTTAACCAGATTACCTGACTTGTTACCTTTCAAAACTACTGTAAATTGAGAAAATATTCTTCCTCTCAGGTTAAGTTACAGTTTATCACTTTCCTAAATTCAGAGGGCCAGAAACAAACTTAACATGTAATCAAGCCCAGTTTTACTTCACTCAGAGCACTCCAAAGTCATAAGACAAAAACAAAAATCTATTTTAACTTTTGAAAGACCAATGGAGAAAAAGGTACTCCATTATATTCACTATTATCTTTGCAATGTTTGTTATGCAGGATACTCTATCTTTATTCTAATACAAATTCCTCATGCTTCTGATGAGAAACTGTAAATGAAAAAATTTTATTAATAATTCTTCATAGACAAATGACAAAAGCTTAAAAAGCTGGGTGGGGCACCAGCGGTCACTGGAGATGCAATATATCATGCAACATTTCTCAGCTTTAGCTGCCTACCTGGACCACCTGAGAAACTTTTAAAAAAATACTAATGTCAAGGACCCACTCCAGACCAGTTATTTCAGATTCCCTGGAACTGTATTTTTTGGAAACGCCCAGATGATTCCAATATGTAGCCAGAGTTAACAGCCTCCAGATGGAAAATACACTGGCTTTAGAATCAGAGATCTAAGATCAAATCCTGGTCCCATCTCTTACTAGCCCTGTAAGCTCTTTTCCTCATTTTTAAAGTTGATAATGTTTATCTAATTCTTAGGAAGAATCACTAAGAAGGCATATCCAGGACTGGGACATCACAGGAATTTAGTAAATGTAATATGATTATAGGTAAATTCTGTTCTATTTCAAATCCATCTCATCTGTCCAAGGTGGCTACATGAAAAATGCCTCTTTAAAAGAAGTCCCCCATTTGCAAATAGTTCATATTATGAATCTCCAGTTTAATTCAGGCAAGGAAGAGAAAAGTAAAAGTAAAACAACTGATAGAAGTAACAGTGTACTCAATTAAGTTTTTACTTTGTAGGATCTGCATAGAGTTAAATCTATTAAAGTGTTTATTTACTCCTATTATGTACCTAATTGAGTACTGGGAGCTGTAGAGAATTAAAAACCAAAATATAAAACAAGTACACGGACTCTCCTTTACTTAATATGTAGCTGGGGAAGCCAAACTGACATACATAAAGTTATCACAATTTCTAATGGGTCCGATTGGTCCTTTATTGTGCATTAGTAGTGCCTGATGGTTCAAGTCCTCCCCGCCCTTCTCTTCTAATGCAGGTGACCAAGTGACAGATGCTTAAGTAAAAAGCATGTTAAAAGTTAGGCTGGGGACTTCCCTGGTGGCGCAGGGGTTAAGAATCTGCCTGCCAATGCAGGGGGACACGGGTTTGATCTCCGGTCCAGGAAGATCCCACATGCCATGGAACAACCAAGCCCATGCGCCACAACTACTGAGCCTGCGCTCTAGAGCCCACGCGCCGCAACTACTGAAGCCCGCATGATCTAGGGCCCGTGCTCCACAACAAGATAGGCCATCACAATGAGAAGCCCGCACACCGTAACCTGTTCGCCACAACCAGAGAAAGCCCGCGCACAGCAACAAAGACCCAACACAGCCAAAAATAAAAATTTTTTAAAAAGTTAGGCTGGTAAAAAAGTGGTATTAAAATAACTCAAGTGATGCTAGAGTGAAAAGTCATGGGTTCTGATTATAGTAGAAACTCAGAGATCATTTTTATTAATAACATACCTGAACAGAATTTAACTGTTTTTTTAAAACCCTAAATGAATTTTATGTTGTTTGATTTTCAAAGCAACTTTTGAGGGAAGCTGCGGTTCAAAGCAGGTAAATGATTTGCTTGAGGTCACCAGGTCAGTAGATTCTCAGGGATGCTACCATATCACAGAAAACTTTCAGTTACATTTCTATAAATTAAAACGCTGCTTGCTTGTTAAAACTCCAAGTTGAGTCAATTCAATGACGTATGATTAACAGGAATCTGAGAAACTGTTCATGAACAGAATGTTCACATTATCAAAAATTCCAGTCCTATACTTCAAAATTCATGGTAGTGTCAGGTATAATAGTTTACCAAATCTTGTCTCCTTTGGCAGTTACAGATCTCAAACTGAACAGTTAGCAGTAGCTGCTGCAGAAATACTTAATAAACATTTAAGTAAATAAAAATTTACTTCAACATGCACATTAAGGCATTATTTTTCAATGAGAACAAGGAAAAATGCAACTGATAATTGAAAACATCATTCAACTAGGAACAACTACCTCTTAAAAGCAGACATGGACAATGATGAGGAAAACGGGAAAATTCAACCATAATTTAGCTTTTAGCTACTAGGATTATTCAGGTGGCAATTACTACACAATTTATTTATTATAACAACTCATTCACTATCAAAACAAAGTTGACTTGTAAAATTATACACATACCCCCCAAAATAGGGCCCATCCAACATTTTATAAACTATATTACTTCCTATAGTGAGTTTATTTTAGAATAAATACTATTATTTTAAATGTATTCAGTAGGTTTTAGTAATAAGTGATATAATGTATCCTAAAAGTTAATCAGGATTTCTAAGAATTCCAGTAGAAATAAGAATAAAGTTATTAAAAATTGAAATTATTCTACCAGTGCTTCTCAACTTATTCATTTACACTCAAATATCTGAATCCCACAGAATATTATTCTGAGTGTAATAACACCTTAAAATAAATGATGATAAAAATATTGGGGGGAAACTTTTTTTTGAATTTTATATTATTTATTTTGTACAGCAGGTTGTTATTAGTTATCTATTTTATACATACTAGTGTATATATGTCAATCCCAATCTCCCAATTCATCCCGTCACCACCACCACCCTCCCCTGCCACTTTTGGGGGGAAACTTCTGTATGTAAACCCTTTCTCCTTCACTCAATGAGCCTATGCAGTTGCTCTCTTCTATTCCTCCTTCCCAGATATTAGATGTCCACTAATTGCCTTTTTTCCTCTGCTCCTCCTTCCTTATATTCTGAGTGGACAAATAGCAATACATTTTTTTTCTTGCAAAAATGTTTTTATAGGGTTTTAAAAACCCACATAAAAATAATTTCACCTTAAAATAAGTGAAAAGTTAAGTGCAGGTTAATATACTTGTAGGAAAAAAAAATCTGAGTTTATTAACAAAAACAAGAAGCTACTTTAAGAAAAAGAGGCATATATCTTGAAGTGTACTTCTGAGTGTGGTTTATGGTAATGTGAAATAAAGCGAAATCTGAATCTGGTTAAATCTTTTATGCAAATAAACTCCAATTAAAAATACCATTTGGGATATTTTATTGATATTCCTCTACAGAGAAAGATAGAAATAAGCTAGATGTAGAAAAGCCCAGGAACCAGAGATAGTCTGGATCCTAAAGGGACCCTGTGGGAAGAAATGCTTCTTAAGTAGAAAGCCACTTTGAAGATAATGATCAGGACTTGACTGAACGCCCTGTATCTTAGATACACAAATTTGTTTATTTTGCACTCATTTTTTATGGGTTGCTTCTTTTCTAGTTTTCCAGCATTTGGGTTAAAATCGTGCAACTCTCTAAATACTAATTAAAACACTGGAATAGTTTAATATTTAAATGTAATTTTCACATAAAAGGATTTCTGAATCTTTTAGTTTCTAAAGCAATAAAAGAGACATGCAACGAATAATAACAAATTAGCCCTGCTATAGAACGGCAGTTACTTCTTTGGTTCAGAAAAAACATCATTAATATGGAGAACTGTGACATCAAGAACTTCTTATCACAGCCACTAGTCAGGACTGGTCTGCACAGGCAGAGATGGAGTAAATAGAATGTCACAGGGATAGGACTGGGAGAGTGGAGGGGGAGGAAATTCTAGAATTCTCAATAAAGTAATTTCTAGGTCTTTGTTAAAAAGTACATGAAATAGGTACCTGGGAATAGGTAACACACTGGCCCGCATTAATTAGACTGTTGAGCTAAAATGTTTATCTGGTCATCCAGACCCTAGAAAGATAATGAAAGAATTGGTCAGAGAGTAGGTAAAAGTTTAAATGAGAGGTAAGAGAGGGAAAGAAGTGTTAGCAACATACTCAGAACTAGATCAAGTGCCACACAGAAAGCTGGAGAGGGAGAGGAAAGGCAGCAAAAGAAGGAAAAGGAAAAATATGGAAGACACATGTTACTTCAAAAAATGTAAACAGGGACTTCCCTGGTGGTGCAGTGGTTAAGAATCCGCCTGCCAATGCAGGGACATGGGCTCGATCCCTGGTCCGGGAAGATCCCACATGCCACAGAGCAACTAAGCCCGTGTGCCACAACTACTGAGCCCATGCTCTAGAGCCGACGAGCCAGAACTACTGAGCCCATGTGCTGCAACTACTGAAGCCCGTGCACCTAGAGCCCGTGCTCTTCTACAAGAGAAGCCACCACAATGAGAAGCCCGCGCACTGCAATGAAGAGTAGCCCCCGTTCACCACAACTAGAGAAACCCCGCGTGCAGCAACGAAGACCCAACGCAGCCAAAAATAAATAAATAAATGAATTTTTAAAAAATGTAAACAGTCTTACTGAAATGACAGCATACTATTGATTCATTTGTCATTTAACAGTAACCTCAACAAAAATAAAATAATCCTCATCATCCAGAAACAATTATAGCTAAGTTTACAATAAGAAGTTCACATGGTTATGGTTACATACAAGAAGAGTTAACTGATTAAAATAACTTTTTAATTTGTTTACATGTCAAAGTCCTTTTGTTTAAAGAATATAGTTCCAAATCCAGCCTAAATGAGTCACTGTAACAACTGAACATAGTAGTTCTCAAAGGCTGAGTTGGTGGAACAGATGAGAAACTTCATAAATAAATTGGCCCAGGCTTTAGACTTTCAAACACATCTCACAAGGCTGTTGAGATGACAGTGATAATTCATGTAAAGTACCCAGGACAGAACTTGGGGATTCAATAAATGATCACTGCTACTTTAATGGAGAAGCAGTTTTATGCAGTAATTCTACATCACGGACTCCGGAGCGCGGCCGGCTACGGCGCTTGCACACTTGGAGCACGCCTGGCTGTCAGTAACGCCAGGAAGTTAGCTGTCGGGATCTAGAAAATTGTTTTCCGTCCCTTTTCCCCAGTTTTTAGTGTCAGGAAACAGCAACGTGTGACTGCCTCACAGCTAGCCGCAAAGCGCAAAAGCCGCCCAAGGATGACAAGAAGAAGAAAGATGCCGGAAAGTCGGCCAAGAAAAAGACCCAGTGAACAAATCTGGGGGCAAGGCCAAAAAGAAGAAGTGGTCCAAAGGCAAAGCTCGGGACAAGCTCAATAACCTAGTCTTGCAACGTATGACAAACTCTGTAAAGAAGTTCCAAACTATAAGCTTATAACTCCAGCTGTCGTCTCTGAGAGACTGAAGATTTGTGGCTCCCTGGCCAGGGCAGCCCTGCAGGAGCTGCTTAGTAAAGGACTTATTAAACTGGTTTCAAAGCACAGAACTCAAGTAATTTACACCAGAAATACCAAGGGTGGAGATGCTCCAGCTGCTGGTGAAGATGCATTAACAGGTCCCACCAGCTGTATATTTTGAAAAATAAAACTTTATTAAATCAAAAAAAAATTCTACATCACCTCTCTCAGAGCAGTGGTACTCAAATGGGGTGATTCTGCCGCTTAGGGGATATCTGGCAATGTCTGGAGACATTTTTTAATGTGATGATTGAGAACGGGGAGTAGTGTGCTCCTGGCATCTAGTGAGTGGGCAGAGGCCAGGAATGCTGCCAAACATCCTATAGTGCACAGGACAGCCCCTCCCTGCCGCCACCCCAACATCAAAGAATTATCCAGTCCAAAATATCTAATGGTGCCAACAATGAGAAATCCTGCTCAAGAGTAGTGGCTCTCAAACTTTAGTGCATCACAATCACCTGGAGGGGTGCTGGACCACCAGTTACTGGGATCTGCCCCAGAGTTTCTGACTCAGTTGGTTTAGGATACATTTCTAATCAGTTCCTAGCTAAAACTGATACTTCTGTCCCATTGTCTACACTTTGAGAAACACTGCTCTAGGGAAAAGTGATCAGGAGCTAATTGACAAAACAAAAAAAATATTACGAAAAGTAAGTACACTTGGGGTTTTCCATTCTCTTGAGGAGAATTACGATATTAAGTTTCAAAACAAAAGATGCATTTAAAAACAAAATAAGTTAAAATATATATGCACATATACCTTAACATAGGTCCTGGCAATTTTTTTCAGTCTGACATCAAAAGCAAAGCCAACAAAAGCAAAAATAAACAAGTGGAACTACATCAAGCTAAAAAGCTTCTGCTCAGCGAAAGAAATCATCAACAAAATGAAAAGACAACTTACTGAATGGGAAAAAATATTTGCAAATCTTGTATCTGATAAGAGGTTAATATCCAAAATATATAAAAAAACTCATACAACTCAATAGCAAAAAACCCCTAAACAACCCAATTTAAAAATGGGCAGAAGATCTGAATGGACATTTTCAAAGAAGACATATAGATGGCTAACAGGTAGATGAAAAGTGCTCAACATCACTAATAATAATAAAATCAAAACCACAATAAGATATCACCTCACGGGCTTCCCTGGTGGCACAGTGATTAAGAATCTGCCTGCCAATGCAGGGGACATGCGTTCGAGCCCTGGTCCAGGAAGATCCCACATGCCAGCGGAGCAACTAAGCCTGTGTACCACAACTACTGAGCCTGCGCTCTAAAGCCCACGAGCCACAACTACTGAGCCTGCATGCCACAACTACTGAAGCCCGTGAGCCTAGAGCCCGTGCTCCGCAACAAGAGAAGCCACCGCAATGAGAAGCCCGCGCACCTCAACGAAGAGTAGCCCCCGCTCGCCACAACTAGATAAAGTCCGCACACAGCAACGAAGATACAACACAGCCAAAAAAAAAAAGATATCACCTCACACCTGTCAGAATGGTTACTGTCAAAAAGAAAAGAGATAACAAGTGTTGGCAAGGACGGGGAGAAAAGGAAACCCTGTGCACTGCTGGTGGGAATGTAAACTGGCGCAGCCAGTATTTTAGTTATTTTTAGTTATTTTATAACTGGTAAGGTACAGCATGGTGACTACAGTTCATAATACTGTATGGCATATTTGAAAGTTGCTAAGAGAGTAGATCTTAAAAGTTCTCATCACAAAAAAAAGTTTTTTACAACTATGTAAAATGACATGTTAACTAGACTTACTGTGGTAGTGAGCACTTTGCTATATATACAAATATCGAATCATTATATTGTACACCTGAAAATAATATAACGCTACATGGCAATTATATCTAAATTTAAAAAATTAAAAACTAAAATAAAAATATAAAAACAAAGTTAAGTTAAATTATATATGCATATATACCTGTGTATATATATGTGTGTTTTGTGTTTGTGTGTATACCGTGTTTTGTTTTTTTTTAAGAAGAAAGAGGAATCATACTGTAAATTCAAATAATAAGAATAGGTCATGAGTCCAAGAGTGAAAATCAATATCCGGATATTGATATTGGATCAATATCTGACAGATGTTCATCTGCATTTCCTTTATATAGGGTACCAACATTCATAAGAAAAAGCTTCTTGAACCTTCCCAAACTTACCTTACAAAAAAGTAACAGTACATCACAAGGCATACGTTTTTTTAAAGTTTTTTAACTGGACCAGATAAATAAAAGATATGATAAGGTAGTCTTCTTACTGTAGATAATTTGGAATTTTACTTAAAATGACATTACAAACTAAACCTTTGTATTCCTGCAACACTAAGAGTTCACTAAAAATATTTCCAAGTACTGATCAGAGTTTAGACTGAACTATAAATCTAGTCTCATAGATTTGTACATTTATCAACTGAATCTCATACACAAAAATGTATTCTCTCTACCACTGATTAACTCTGGAACATGTGACCATTCACTGTAATTAATGGACTCTTCAATAAACTTATGTTAGTATAATTTGTAGTGTATTATGAAATAACTCTAAATGTTTTCACCAAGTTTTATTATCCATGACGTTCACTGCCAAGTATACCCAAAGCACTGTAAGAAGCTATGATCCAAGTTATCACCAAATTTATTTATTCATTCAAATCATGTAATTCCCAAGAGCAATCTTTCTCCAGAAGCCAAGCAAAGTATCTTTATGATTTTATATTAAAACACAAATGCATAAACTTTTTAGATTTTCATCATTATTTCTAATTACAGAAAGTTAGAATACCAAGAGATTGATTTAAAACATGTAGCATGATAGAGTAAAATGCTTGTTTGTTCAACAGTAAAACTTGAATGCTCAAGCAGGTTACAAATTTTCTCTAAGCAAATTTCTCACAAAGTTGTAGATTCTTGAAGCCACACACACAGCTTCAGACTGAACTTATTTATCTTACTATACTGCAGACAAAACAATAAAGGAAACGACTATCTCAGCTGTATGCAGAAAAAAAGCAAAACACAGTTAGTGGATATAAAGAACTCTCAAACATTAGGAATGTATGGGATTGCTCCATATTCATTGCCTTGTATCACTGGGACATCAACTGTCATATCCTTTAAGATAAAATAATAAACAGGGCACTTATTGTTAAAGTAAATGACTATGAAATTAGAAGTTGCAGCATTCGATTCAAATCTGTTAAGCTTTCTTCATCTACTGACACACACTCACAATACTTAATTCTATCAACATCTAACTCAATGCATCTGCACGTGAATGTCTCAGAGACATTTCAAACTTTTCTTTTTAAATTTATTTTATTTATTTATTTTTGGCTGCGTTGGGACTTCGTTGCTGTACACGGGCTTTCTCTAGTTGTGGTGAGCGGGGTCTACTCTTCGTTGCGGTATGTGGGCTTTTCATTGTGGTGGCTTCTCCTGTTGTGCAGCACAGGCTCTAGGCATGCGGGCTCAGCAGTTATGGTTCACGGGCTCTAGTGCATGCTCAGTAGTTGTGGTGCACAGGCTTAGCTGCTCCGCGGCATGTGGAATCTTCCCGGACCAGGGCTCGAACCTGTGTCCCCTGCGCTGGCAGGTGGATTCTTAACCACTGCACCACCAGGGAAGCCCACATTTCAAACTTTTGCCTTCAAGGCTGACCTTCTCAATTTGGCTTTGTTCCCCATCCCAAACCTATTTTTTATCTAGTTATTTCATATCATGGTATAAAGCGCTACTATCCATCTAGCTGCCCAAGTCAGAACTCAGGAATGATTCTTTCCTTTCTTTCAACCTAAACTTGAAACCATACACAAACCCCTGTGTCCCTGTCCTTTGAAGTAAAAGGCTTTTGCTTTAGTCTCCCAGGCCTCCCTTGTGTCTCAAAAGGCTGACTCAAGAGTTAATGATTAGGAAATGTGAAGATGTAGAAATAAAGAATAGCTGTTGGGCTGGGAAACTGGTAACAATTTAGACTAAAAATCCACCACACAGCACAGTCACCCAACTCCCAGGTCCCTGAAAGATACAGATAAAGGCCTGACACACATTCCTGAGTTGTCTTTTTTTTTTTTTTTTTTTTTGCGGTATGCGGGCCTCTCACTGTTGTGGCCTCTCCCGTTGCGGAGCACAGGCTCCGGATGCACAGGCTCAGCGGCCATGGCTCACGGGCCCAGCCGCTCCGCAGCATGTGGGATCTTCCCAGACCGGGGCACGAACCTGTGTCCCCTGCTTCGGCAGGCAGACTCTCAACCACTGCACCACCCGGGAAGCCCTCCTGAGTTGTTTTTAAAGGAAGCAGGCCCCCACCAGATGGAAATTGCTGACCACAAGAACACAGATCCTAGTCGGGTTGAAACCAGAAGGTTGATGATGCTTGGAACTTCACCTTGATGCCAACCAATCAGAGAATTGTGCAACAGCTGATCACACACCCTGCAGCCCCTCCCTCACACTGCCTTTAAAACCCCTTCCCTGAAAGCCGTTGGTGAGTTTGGGTCTGTTGAGTGTGAATTGCCCATTCTCCTTGCTTGGTGCCCTGCAGTAAACACTGTACTTTCCTTCACCACAACCCAGTGTCAGTAGATTGGCTTTACTGTGTGTGGGTGAGCAGACTCAAGTTTGGTTTAGTAACAACCTAATACCCCACCTAATAATAGATTCTGTCAATGCTACCTCCAAAATAAACCCCAGATTTACTGACTTTTCTCCATCTCTACCATCATCACCCTAAAGGTCACCATCATCTTATACCTGAACCTAGTACTACAGACTCTCCACTGCCACTCTTGGCTCCCTCTATTCCACCCTCTATTCAGCAGCTACAATGTTCTTCCGTCATATTCTGCATCTCATCACTCTCCTGCTCAAAAATCCTCCAATGGCTTCGCAATGCACTTAATATCACAATTCTTTCCTTGAGCTTCCCTGGTGGCGAAGTGGTTAAGAGTCCGCCTGCCAATGCAGGGGACATGGGTTCGAGCCCTGGTCCGGGAAGATCCCACATGCCACTGAGCAACTAAGCCCGTGTGCCACAACTGCTAAGCCTATGCTCTAGAGCCCACAAGCCACAACTACTGAGCCTGCATGCCACATCTATTGAAGCCCACGTGCCTAGAGCCTGTGCTCCGCAATAGGAGAGGCCGCTGCGATGAGGAGCCTGTGCACCACAATGGGGAGTGGCCCCCACTCGCCGCAGCTGGAAAAAGCCCGCATGCAGCAATGAAGACCCAACATAGCCAAAAATAAAAATAAATAAAATAAATAAATAAATAAATAATTTTCTTTTCCTTGACTTGAAAGGCCCTATATCACCTAGATCTTTCCCATTTCTGTAACCTCATTGCATGTCACTCTTCTGTCTTGGTCACTGGCCAAGACACACTGGCCTTCTTTCTATTTTTTAAAATGTACCGAACTCCTTTTTGCCTCATGTTCTTAAAACATGCCATTCCCTAATGTGACTAGTTCCCTTTCATCCTTAAGATTTCAGCTTAAATATCATCTTGTCAAACAGGTCTTTTATAACTACCTTAATAAAAACAGGCCCAATCCCTAATGATCTCTATTCTCAGCACTGTTTATTGCTTTCAAAATAGGGTAAGATCACTGCCAAAAGGATGCTTTCTGTCACATGAAACTTATGGAAAGAACCAGATAACAGAAAAGTGACATTTTTGCTACTTAGAATTTTTTTTTTTTAATGATGAGACTATACTATAGATTGTTTCTCACAGGGGAAATATGACAAGCACACTAGAGGAAAACAGTATCCTAGGGAAAAACAACTTATGTTCTCCCCCACTTTTGGTAAAAGCTACTAATAGGATTAAGTCTTCAAAAGTACCTAGCATTTTTCCCCACCTCAGGGGCTTTGCCCCTGCCATTCCCTCTGCCTAGGAAGGTATTAGGAACCCCAGATAAATGTACGGTCCTGCTTTAGGTCTTCATTTAATGTCATGCAATCAGTGAGGCCTTCTGAGACCACCTGATTAAAAACAGCAATGCCTTCACCCAACACAGTCCTTTCTCATCTTTCCCTGCTTTTTCTCCCACAGCACTCCTCATCGTCATAAGGCACATAATGTATGTTACTTTTATATATACTTATTGTCTGTCTCCCCCACGATAATTTAAGCTGCATGAGGGCAGGAAATTCAGTCTATTTTTTTTTTTACTACTTTATCTCCAGTATGGATTCAATAATTATCTGTTCAATGAATTAACACTAAAATGACACCCATAAAAGATGAACCAAGTTACAGCAGGAATGTGATGGTTAATTTTATGCATCAACTTGACTGGCCACAGATGCCCAGATTAAACATTATTCCTGGGTGTGCCTGTGAGGGTGTCTGGGGATGAGATTAGCATATGACTATGTGTCATTTCAGTAGACTGCCCACCCCAATGTGAGTGGACATCGTCCAATCAGTTGAGAACCTGAAGAGAACAAAAGGAAAGGCAGAGGAAATAGGAATCTGCCCCCCTTTTTTCTGCCCCATTGCTTGAGCTAAGACATCTCATCTTTTCCTACCATTGAACTGGGATTTACACCAGCAGCATCCTTGGTTCTCAGGCCTTGAAACTCAGAGTGAATTACACCTCTGACTTTCCTGAGTCTTCAGCTTGCAGAGGGCAGATTGTGGGACTTGTAAGACTCCAAAATCACATGACCCAGTTCCTCATAATAAATCTGTGTGTGTGTGTGTGTGTGTGTGTGTGTGTGTGTGTGTGTATTCATTCTATTTCTCTGGAGAATCCTGACTAATAAAAGGAGTATGTAAGTATGTAAGAAGAGTGGCAGGAAGGTCAACACCAAGCACAAGATGAGGTTTATTTAAAAAAAAAAAAAAAGGGAGGAAAAACAAAACGAGCTTTATAAACCATGTTTGGTAAAGAAAGAACGAACACATGGAGAACATTATTGGGAAAGATGGTTATCATATTAAGAGATGACAGAGAGAAAGTAAACTATCCAACTTCTGTTTAGTTTCCATTTTCTTCAACAAGAGAATGATTTTCAAAGAAGCAAGTGTGAAAACTTAGCTAAAATAAAAATGACATATTCAGACATAACAGTAGGTACTTTGCTTTAAATTAATGCAAGTCTTCAGACAAAGGAAAATCACTTCAGAGGACACTAAAAGAACTTAAAGATAGGATTACAAAACCAATGCCAATAATCTTATGAAACAATGGAAAATGAGAGAGGTGCCTGAGGTCAGCAGACAGGCAAATGTTTCAACCTAAAAATATGAATGGATTTTATCAACTGGTAAGCCTGAGGTCAATCTTTAGCAAAGTTTTAGAATGTTTTTAAGCATTCAGAAAGTAAAACAATAATTAGTAGAAATCAGCATAAATTTTAAAATACTTATAGCATCAAAGAGACCATGTTTCTTTTTATGACAGTATTAAGGTACTGGATACCAAAAAAGTGGTTTATCTTAATGTAACGATAAAGATCTCCTTCTGGGTGTCTATAAGCTGGATAAGTGTAGTTAGGCACACTCAACAGTTTCTAAAATGTCTGGGAACAAACTATGACAGTTTTCATTCTATTACCCACCACATTCAACCAAATACTAAGTCCTAGCAAGTCTACATCTCAAATATTTCTCAAAACCGTCCACTTCTCTCTACCTTCAAGACTGCCCTGTAGTCTGAAAAATTCATCTGCTACCTAACCACTGGAATGGACTCGTACTTGGCCTTTTAATTCCAGATTTGTTCCCTTCTAATTCATTAACCATACAGTAGCCAGAGATAACTTAAAAAAGAACATCTGATTCCTTTATATCCCTGCTTATAATCTTTCAGCAGTCGCCTATCTACCTCGCCTCACTCCCTGGAGATTAAGTTCAATATCACTAAAATGTCCTATCAGACCCTGAATAGATAGGGTCCTCTATCCAATTTGCAGTGTTATCTGCTTGCCACTCTCAATCACCGTGCTCTAGTCAGAATAGCCTTCTGGAGCCTTATAAAGAAAACCGAGGCCTTGGAGAACCTCTGACTAAACACAGAAGAACCACAGGAGGCTTGAAGGGGGAAGTCCAAGTAAAATGGCTTTAAAGATTTGCTTAAAGGAAGTAAAAGTACCCCTTAAATAAAATATTGATTTTGAAAAAAAAAAAAAGAATAGCCTTCTTAGAGCCCCTAGAATTTATTAAGCTCTTTTCTCCTTCTCAGCCTAACCTACATCATTCCCTGTGCCTGGAACACTTTCATCCCAACCACACTGCTCTCTATCCCTTCCTCTATAACTCAAGACACAAATGTAATAATTATTTAAAGGCTATCTGTTTAATGTCTGCCTCCCCCACCAGAATGTGAACTCTGAGGGAAGGAACCGTGGCTGTCATACTCACCCCAGCGCCCCCTATGCCTAGCACAGTGCCTGGCAGGTGGCAGGTTCTTATAATTGGCTAATCCATACGATCAGGATCTGGGCATAACTCTCATATAATGATTGTCCTTTCCAAGACTTGATTAAATAACAGAGTATAAAGTCTGTGAAGAATATAAATCTGTGAGCAATATTCGTAGCGCTAGATTAAAGAATGAAAATTTCTATAAACTCAAAGTGGGGCAGGGGTGAGAGCAGAGGAAACAAGACTGACCATATACTGATAACTGCTGAGATGGGTGATAGGTGTGTGGATACTAATTACACTATTTTCTTTGCTCTTATTTATACAATGTGATCCCAGTGTTCTCATGACTGATAAACATCTGAGTTTTTCTAAAGAAAGGAAGCTTACCAAATAGTGACCTTTCACTGAGACAAAAGGTTCAAGAAGAATACTTATGCTTCCTATTGACAGTTCTACTTAGTAATCTCCTTCCACACCATCTACACATTAGAACAGTACTGACACTGTGATAACAGCACAGAAATGGAAGCTTCAAGATACAGAGTTAAGTCCAAAAATCTCTTGTCTTTCTGTTTTAGTAGTCTTTCTATGACACCACATTTATTTTTAGAAAGTTATCTATTGCCTTTTACCTAAGTCCTGCTTGAAAGGACCAGGGAGGAAGAGAGGGAAAGAGGGAGAGGTAAAGAGAGAAAGACAGAGAGAGAGAGAGAGAGAGAGAGAGAGAGAGAGAGAGAGAGAGAAATAAACAATAATTATTCTTCCAGGAAATCCTCTGGAATCAAGAATATCTAATCACCAGAATTCAGGTGTAAGTGATTACCACTGTACAGTCTTTGAATCTAAGTCTTGTGAGGTATCATCACCTTGACATTTATAAGGAAACTCCATCTCAGAAGAGTGATCTGCCATGGCCACACAACCAATAGGAGATAAGCAAAGAAAGATCAATGCTCCTTTGGAGCATATGTTAATGACCCAATGCTCCTTCTCGGACCAAGAGATTCTCAGTCCATTACTTACACTACTATATTGCAACTGATAAAAACAAAGCAATGCAATCATAACCCAACTGTCTCTATCATATAAGCCTGTGAGAACCATTGCGTTTCTTTTGCATCACCCTCCAAACAAAAGAATTTTCAAAATGCTATGACTTATCATAAAATTCACCTTAAGCTAACCACTATTTCCTCTTAAAAAACAGTTTTAAGTTAAAATGGTACACTACCAAATAACTGATTTCTCTAAAAAATTACTTAGCTCAAAAGGATTAACCATACTTTATAAACAATGTAAATTTTCAATATTTAGCAGTGAAAACTTGCATTTATTTGAAGGTCTATGGAATTTATTTGATGCCATCTTTTCTTTTTTAGTATACTCAGAAAATCAAAGCTGAAAACTAAGTCATATATTATGTTAAAAATATTTTTTAGAGATTTCCTCAAATCTCTAGCTTATAAGAAAAACCTCCTGACATTTAATAGAAAATAGCCTGCAAATATAGTGACAAGTGCCTCATAAATAAGAAAAATGTTACTTTCTTCTCTTTTTTTGTGGTCATTACCTTTGTTTCACAAGGTGGTTAAATACTTTTATATCTAAAATGAAAACCCATAAAAAACACTGAAAGGCACAGTATGTCTTAAATGAGCTTTCTTGGTTTCAAAAGCTTTTCTTATTTCTCTTTCACAGAGATCTGAAAAATTAAAATTAGCATTTGAAAGTATTCAAAAATTGTTTAAATCGTTTAGTTGCTATGCTGTACAGGTGCAGTTCTGAATGAAATAAATTTACCATCTGCTTTTTCTCAATTCTGACCAGTTTACAATTACACTAACCGACAGGTGAAATGTCTTTGCCCTAACAAACCTGTAAGACTTTCTTTTGGATGGAAAAATTCTTAAACATAAAATCCACTTCCATAATTAAAAATTTTAAAGGTACTTCCTCTATTTTATCTAATATTAATCCATTTATAAAAAGCTGTTAACAGTATTTCCTTGTTGTACTACATAGGATTAAAATAAAGGAGTCACTCGGTCAGTATTTATTTTGTTCATTCTATGCCTAAGAATATACTAGGTGCTGGGGATACAGAAAATGCATGATACACTCTAACCAAGAGAAATTTATATTCTAGCAGAATACATAAACCATAACTATACCAGAGAGTGAATTATGAGAGCAAGAATGCATATGAATGGACAAGGAGCCATGAGAGCATGAAAATATAAATAGTTCTGCCTCCACTTGGCTGTAGCTTCACAAAAACAGGATTCATGTTTGTTCTATCACTGCTGGATGATCACTAGCTCCTAGCATAGTGTCAGGCACATATTAGATGTTCAATAAATAGTTTGTTGGCTAAAAAAAAATGAAACAGGGAAGTTTTCACTTAGAGGGTGACAAGACAGATGAGCATTAAAACATTAAGTAAGAATTAAATAGACAAAAAGGGAGGGAAAGGTTATTCTAGGCAGAAGGAACAGAATGAACTACTATACCCACCTTTCACCAATTTACCTTAATGTAGGTAACATTCAACATTTTACCCCAAAATATCTTTTCTACAAACAACCTCTACCCAGCCAAAGATTTTCTAAATGTATATTTCAATTTTAAAAAGTAGAAAATAAACTATCAAGGTCCCCACTGGATACCACATGTAGGATTTTGAGTGTGTAAACTTAATCATTAGCAGTACCAATAGAACCAAACATAATAGCTACAAAAATAATTTATAGCTAAAAGAAGGAACAAACTATATTTTAACCACATACCATTTTAAGTTGGATTTAATGAAACTCAATTTGAAAAGTAATTTAATAAAAGTTAAATTAATAAAAATAACTTTAAAATAGTCATATATCTAAGCAAGAATATAAGCTAAGACAAAAACAGGAAAAAAGGAATTTTATAAAACAATATTTTTTTATATAAAAAAATAGCAATGAAGGCAGTTATTAGACTAAGTCTGATACGTTAAGTTATACCAAGTTCTGAATGTGTGACACTGTGAGTCATGCTTTAGATCAATGATAAATACAAGCTGTTGGTTTAATCAACCTTCTATAGGCTGGCAAATGTTTTCTAAAAGGGTTAGAGAGTAAATATTTTAAGCTGTGGGCCACATGGTCTCTTTCACAACTATTTTTTTTGACTTTTTTTTTTAGCATCTTTATTGGAGTATAATTGCTTTACATTGTTGTGTTAGCTGCTGCTGTATAACAAAGTGAATCAGCCATACATATACATATATCCCCATATCCCCTCCCTTTTGCGTCTCTATCCCACCCCTCTAGGTGGTCACAAAGCATGAGTTGATCTCCCTGTGCTAATTGGCTGCTTCCCACTAGCTATTTTACATTTAGTAGTATATGTATGTCCATGCCACTCTCTCACTGTTTGTAGATTTTTTTTTTTTTTTTTGCGGTACGCGGGCCTCTCACTGCTGTGGCCTCTCCCGCTGCGGAGCACAGGCTCTGGACACGCAGGCCCAGCGACCGCTCTGCAGCATGTGGGATCCTCCCGGACCGGGGCACGAACCCACGTCCCCTGCAGCAGCATGCGGACTCTCAAACACTGCACCACCAGGGAAGCCCATGTTTGTAGATTTTTTGATGATGGCCATTCTGATTGCTGTGACGTGATACCTTATTGTAGTTTTGATTTGCATTTCTCTAATGATTAGTGATGTTGAGTACCCTTTCATGTGTTTGTTGGCAATCTGTATATCTTCTTTGGAGAAATGTCTATTTAGGTCTTCTGCCCATTTTTGGATTGGGTTGTTTGTTTTTTTGATCACAACTATTTAACTCAGCTGTTGTAGCATGAAAGTAGCCACAGATGTTACATAAATGAATTGTGGCAGGGTTCTAATAAATCTTTATTTACAAAAACAGGTGGCTGGCTCATGACCACACTTTTTGTTTGTTTGTGGTTTTTTTTTTTTGCAGTACGCGGGCCTCTCACTGCCATGGCCTCTCCCGCTGTGGAGCACAGGTTCCGGACGTGCAGGCTCAGCGGCCATGGCTCACGGGCCCAGCCGCTCCGCGGCATGTGGGATCTTCCCGGACCGGGGCACAAACTCGTGTCCCCTGCATCGGCAGGCAGGACCACACTTTTTGCCAACCCCTGTTCTCGTGTCTCAAAGTGACTTCTCAATAATTCTTTTTATCGAGACAGCTTTACTTCCTTTCAAACACTTTCACATAAACTGTATTAGTGTTTCGTTAAAGCTTCTAAAAACATTTATAGGAAACCACAGCAGAAATTCTCTTATTTTACAGATAAAGAAACTGAAGCTAAAAGGGATTGAGTGACTTGCCCTAAGGAGCTACCAGAAGAGCTGAGTCTAAAAACCACACCTTTGTTATTTCCACAACTCTTACCCATCACCCTCCATAACTAATCCTCTAATGCCCCAACTGAAACAGTTCAATCATTTTTAGAATCCTCTGCTGACTCCCTGGGCTCTCTATAGCTGACTCACCATGCTCACGATAGATTTCAAGAACATCTACTTAAAAGTTCATCTAAATTATTTACTTAAATTCTGAAGACAAATTACTCTCAGATCTCTTCTCTCTTTAGAACATTCCTGTCTTCTTCCCTTTAAGCAATCCTTTTATTCACAAGCCTCCTAAAATGTCACTTCACCTACAAATAGCCAGCCAGGAAAAGGAAAACGTACACCTTCCTAAGGGGTTGTAAACTCTTTTCATCACTTAATAAGAATATGTGTACTCAGTAATATAAATGAAGTGAAAGGCCTGGTGCCTTCCTTTTGCAAACCTTACAACCTAATTGAGAAATATCAGAGGTACAAATATGAAACTAAGGAGCAACTCCATGTAACTTGGGTCAAATCTAAGAAACTCAAAAGAAATGTGAAAATTTAATTTACAGGACACACTGTCATAAAATACGTACCTTTTGTACTAATGAAGTCACAGATAATGCCCTGTATTTTGCATAATGAAAGTTTAATAAATACTAAATAACTACAGACAACTCTGTGAGATGGTTAATGATATAGTCCAAAAGATAAAACTGTATCACATTTTTTAAATTTTTTTTAAGGGGAAAAGAGGGGTCTTCTCTTATTCTAGTTGTTGCTATGAAAGAACAGCTTATATTGTACCAACTCCTTGTCCAAAAACAACTATTGAAGATGGACGAAATACAGACAGTCCTTGCTTTGCACAGTAGTGCAGGACTGGAAAAATTACCATGTAACATAAAACCATGCAAAGTGATCTTAATAGTTAATGAGAAAATTTATGATTGTTTTGTGATCTTTTAGAAAATTGTCAAAATATTAAAAACTCTGATGGTTATAGATGTACAGGAAAATGAAAAAAGTAAATAAAACTAATATTTATTTAGTACTGTGTTTAACAGTACACTAATTAAAGCATTAGAAACATGGAGAATTAAAGTGCTTTATTTGTAAAAATCTTAAACACAGTTTGAATAGTGCCTGCTTTCTTACAAGCAAGCATCTTTCCTAAACTTTGGCAAATTATCATACTCCTTTCTAAGTTTGGATCAACTTCAAACATGTTACTTGCACTTTCAACACCATGAGATATCCCTGTTCCTTTAATGTGATATTTTTGCCAGTATCACTCCCTCTGGGATAACTGCATCCTTTTCATCACAACCACTTCCCTCATTTGTGTGGAAGAGTTTGCCTTCACTAAGCTCCTGGGGCTGCATATCTAAAGTCTCTCAAATGGTGGTAGTGTCAACAGCCCCACAGTTAGCTATGTCTTCTATAATTCTACTACCTTCTATTCAAATTTCACTTCCAGCATTATCATTTTTTGTTTCTTTGCTACACTTTCATCTTTCTTGGCTAATTCCCTCTTTCAATTATCCAGTTTTACAAAATGTTATGTGGGCTTATCAATGGACACAAGGGGGCAACACAACTGCATGCTTTGCTGTCTGTGAGTGAATTAAATAACAGCGGCATAACGACGATTCACTGACAGACACTCAAAGAAAGTGACCGGTCACTGATCATGACATATATCTGTTGTTACATAATGACTGAACCGAAGAGCTCACTCTTACGTAATTGTACTTTATGTGATTATTCACAGTTAATACACACAAATGAAATTTGAGCCACATTGTTGGGGAACTGGCATTATTTAACTAAAGCATGTTAACTGAAATTCATGCATATTTGACCCATGCAAAGTGAGAACTGCCTGCATACAGAACTGTGTGTAGGCACTGGAAGGCAATCAGTGCAGGCAAGATTAAGGAACTATGATGGCTAAGAGAAGAAGAATATATCAGTAAATTGCAGATTCCCCTCAGCTTTTTCCTTGAGTGTATTTTCTAAATCCCAGCCAGGAGAGAGAGAATCTGAGCACAAAGCAAGGCTTCCTGTTCTGAGAAAGCAGAGACTAGAGATTGTGCCCTACCCAGGTGGAGGTATTTTGGTACATACACAGGGTATTCAGTTGCAATTCCAGAAGGATCGTGACTAGGACTAAGGGCACTTTTTCCAGAAGCTAAACACAGGAAGTTTATACTGTCTTATATTAGGGGCAAAGCAATCTGTCTAATGCTAGGGAATCCAGGAAGTGAGGGATGCTAGAAGGGTACAATGTAAGAAAGGTATGACCAAAGGTGGCTTCTTTGTGAAATTCTGTGCACAGAGGCTGGAATTTAAACTTGTATCACCAACCCTAAGATGTACCAATTACTCACAGGATTACAGTTACTTCATACTTCATAAAGCAGTATTATGAAATTAAACACTGTTATATTTACCATTTTGTAAACCCATCCAGAGTTGCTTGTGATCTTTTTTCTGCATTTCATTGATTACTTGACTTTTGTGCTTTAAAGCATCTGCTTCTTTCACACAAGACATAAAATGAGCTTCAATTACATCCTTAGATGGACAGTGCAGAAGGTCCTTTTCTGGAAAACTCTATCAAAGGAAGAAAAAATACACATATAAAACAGGTACACACATTTCAAAATTAGCTCTTCAAAGAACTGTTATCTCCTGCAATTTTCCAATATTTTAAGCAAACCACCTCTTACCTTTGCAATAAAGAGACTTTAGTATAACTCCAAATACTTTTTTAAATTAACTTAAAAATCTTTAGCTGTCTGGCATATTCTGCACTTTTTCCAAATAATCCTTATGTGATATGGTATGCATTTATACAACATGAAAAAAGATATGAAAGAACAAGAATTTTAAAAATAGCTTTTTGACTGGCCATACCTAGTATTGTCAAGAATGTGGATGGAAATGTAAAATGGTACAAACACTGTGGAAAACAGTTTCGTAGTTTCTTCTAAAAAAGCAGACACCTACCATCTGATCCTGTCATTCTACAACTAGGTATTTACTTAAGAGGAATAAAAGCATATGTCTACACAAAGATTTGTACATGAATGTTCACAGCAGCTTTATTTGTAGCAGTAAAAACACAGGAAGCAACCTAAGTGTCAACAGGTAAACAAATATATAAACTGCAGTATAAACTTATCAAAGTGTACACTTTTAACATGCATAGTTTCCTTTAGGTCAATCAGAGCTTAACAAAGGTGTTAAAATGTAAGGTCAAATAGCTAAATTTACATTCTTTACCTTCAGTGAATCTTTTAGGCAGTTGAGGCAATGATCATTGGATAAATAAGCAGTAATGTAAATGAGATGACATGTACTTTTCACCGAAAAAAAAGAAAGATATTAACAATAATAGCTAACTGAACGCTTACTATGTGACAAACATTGTACTAAGACTTTAATATGGATTAAATCATTTAATTTTCCTAACATCTCTTGAGGTAAACACTATTGTTATTGCTATTTTACAGATAAAAAATATATAAATAAAGCTCTGGGAGTGGATGGAATTGTACAGCTTGCTAGTGGTGGAGCTAGAATTAGTCTGACTCAACAGTCCCAGCTCTTAAACCACCATGCAATACCACTTCCTCCCTAAGACCTAAATATGTACTTAATGATTCTATTTGAACCATTATCTTACCAAAAAAAGACATTGTTCTGTAAGTCCTTTAATAAAAATGGAGTCAAATAATAATGGTAGAAAATAGCATTAGTTATAGCCTACTCATGTTATTAATAGACAACATTCAATTATCCAAGTCATGGAAAGCTCCTGAATGATTAGGAAATTTACCATAGATGCCCTCCTACCAAAGGAAAAGGCACTTGACTACCTATGGCTATCTCCTAAAGCATATTTTTTAAACGCAAATAATCAGTCACACCTCCTTCTATTTTCATAGAATCCAGTCTCACAGTTTCTGCTGAGTAAACGGTAAGCCACTATATAACTACCCGCTAGTCACAGTTGCCTAGAGCAGAAGGAAACAGCTGAGACAATCAAATTGTCTCTCTAGGTACAAATGGATTCCAGTTTCATGGTGCTCTTGAACTAGAAGTCCATAAAGAATTAAGATGGATACTTTCAAACAGGCACACAAAGGCAAAGAATAGGAGAAAATATAAAATGTCTTAAGAATGAAAAGGCAAAAGGAGAGTATGAGGGACAGATAAAACTAAAAGATGAGAGAGGATATGGACAGCAGAGAGAGTGTCCCTGCCTTAAGCAACTTTACAATCAGCTGTATTTGCTTTGAATCAGCTAGACTGAAGGGATTTGCCCTGGATTCCTGACCAGGACAAAGAATTAAGTGTACATCATATCAATTCTATTACAGTCAAATGGATTAGCAATATGATAATGATTAGCATTATGATTTAAGAAAATTTCAATTTTGTTATACTTGATCTATAAAATTAGAAGGGCTTTTTCAGACCAATGCTTTCTTTATTTTTTACTTTTTTAGGCGTGCAGCATGTGGGATCTTTGCTCCCCAACCAACCAGGGATACAACCTGAACCCCCTGCAGTGGAAGGGCGGAGTCTTAGCCACTGGACCACCAGGGAAGTCTAGAAGGGCTTTTTCAGTTGTTGTACAGTAGTCCCCAACCTTTTCGGCACCAGGGACCGGTTTTTCCCGGGAAGGGATTTGGGCGGGCAGGCGGGGGAGGTTCAGGGGGTAACGAAGCTTCGCTCGCTTGCCCGCCACTCACCTCCTGCTGTGCGGCCTGGTTCCTAACAGGCTGGGGACCCCTGTTGTACAGTTCACTACACTGCTAATTATCCACTTCAGTTATGAATGAGTGGCAGAAAATATAAAAGTTCATATTCCAAAGAAAATATTGTCTTCATGTACTTTAATTTATGACCTATTTAAGCTTAAATACCGTTAGAATTTCTTAAAATTGTATACAAGCTGATTATGAAAAAAAGGAGTTAGGATCTCTCAAACCACTGGTTTGAAAAATCAGGAGGAAAACAATCCCGCCATTTTTTAGTGTTGCATCAGCATAGGCTGCTATTTCCTTCAATGGCTCTTGTAACCAGAGAAGGTACTGAGGTTTCCTTTTCCCAGACTTCCACTGCTTTGCAGGTTTCTAAACTTAACCAATGCCGACACCTATAACTGATAGCTGACAATTCCAAATGCCTAGTCTTTATAGCAAAAGAGGGAGTCTGTTAAGAGAGTGCATGTTTGTACACCTACCCTTCAACAGAGAATGCCCTATCTCCAGATGAACTCTTTAATGAAATGAACTCAGGGGAAGCATGAGAGCAGTAACAGAAAAACGGAGATACCTGCTTAGGCAGCCATAGCAGTTGAATTAATTGTGGCAATGAATACAGTGTCAGATGTCTCAGCCAAAGCCACCACAGCTGCTACTCATGAAATGCTCTTCTTCCCATGATTAGCTTGGGCTGGGGTGGGAAATCTTTTTTTTGAAAGCTTCACAATAAAATTACAAGCAGAATCTTGATTTGTTACATTATATTTCTAAATCTCTTCTCATATACATGAGCAGTTGTGTTTAAGTGCATATCTTTTCAGTCCAAATTCTTGCAAATAAAGGCAGCGACTTTAACACCATGTTTACTTGCTTTCATTAATCTTCCAAGTCAGAATCCTAATAAACTAGATCTAATTTCACTTTTTTCCTGAAAGGTTCCATTTACTTATATATTATTACCTGTGTCCTTTAATTAAAATATTAATCCAGGCAGTCTGGAGTATGTCCAGATGCATTAGAGATAACCAAATAACACTAAACGAAACACTAAAACTACTTACAAAGTTAGTGGGAAAAAAAGCTTTTTCAGTCGATTAATAATAATATTACAAGCTCTATTATGACAATAGAGCAAAACAAAAAAACATTTCCCATGTACTGCTGATTCCTCCTTCTCCCCGTCTCCCACACCCAATCAAGTTCTGTTGAATCTACATCCTAAATAGATCTGAATCCATTCACTTTCAACATTCCCAATGCCACTTTCCTAGTACAAATTAACAACTATGTGAAATTTCTCAAAAACCTCATGACTGGATCCCATGCCCAAAATCTTACCCTCTTTAATTCATTTTTCACATTTGGAGTCATGGTGATCTTTCTAAAATGCAAATCTGGTCTTCTCACTCAGCTGCTCTGTTCTACTTTTAGGATAAAATCAAACTTCTAATGCTTTCAACATTCAAATGATTTCTCTCCCTGCTAACCTCTCCAGCATAATCTCTTACTCGCATTTCACGTACTCCATTCTCTTTCCCTTCTCTCCCACATACAGTCTCTGATCCAAGGATCCTGAATATCTGTCATCTGTTCAGACATTCTTTCAGCCATACTCTCTTTTCTGTTCCTTTACACAAACTATTTCTTCTGCCTGGCACACACTCCTTGCCTATCTCTCAACCACCTACATGCCTACCCCCCCCAAAAAAATCCTCCTCAAAATTCAGATTCAGTTTTGATATCACTTCCTTCAGGAAATTTCCCTTACTCCCCAAGTCTAGGTCATGTTCACAAAGTCCTTATACTTAACTCTATAATATCATTTATATTCTTATGTCACCGTACTCTTAAAGCTGGTCTCTGTCGCTACAAGACAGAGACTAAGACTGTTCTCAAGTCTGTGTCATCTCAATAAACTTTTAAAAATAAGTAACTTTACTGAGATATGATTTCACATACAGCCAAATGAAGAAATTTTACACATACAGTTAGATGAATTTTGATACTGTGTAACTGTCAGCCCAAACAAGATACAGAACATTACCATCACCTTCTAAAAAGTTCCTTGGTGCCCTGTGCAATCAGTTCCCCCATTTTGAACCTCAGCTACCACTGATGTGATTTGTATCACCAGAGATTAGTTTTGCCTATAATATAATCACATATCAACAGAATCATACAATGTGCAGTGTTGTGTACTCTAGCATCTTTCACTTAGCATGTTTTTGAGATTCATTTTTGTTACTGCATGTATCCGTAGTTTCTTTTTATTGCATAGTAGCCGTACAACTGAATAGATATACCACCATCTGTTAATCCAAAACCCTGTTAGTAGACATTAAGATTATATGCAAATTTTGGCTATTATTAAGAAAATTGCTATGAACATTAGTGTACAAGTCTTCTGAGAACATGTTTTCATTTTTCTTGAGTATATACCTTGAAATAGTAATGTTGTCATAAAGAAAGTTTATGTCTAACTTTATTTAAAAACTGCCAAACTATTTTCCAAGATGAAAGTACAATTTTACATTCCCTCCAGCAATGTAAGAGAGTTCTGGTTACTACATTCCTCAAACTTAGTACTGTCAGAATTTTTTTTTTTGGCCGCACCGCGTGTGGCTTGCAGGATCTTAGTTCCCTGACCAGAGATTGAACCTGCCCCAGGGCAGTGAAAGTGCCAAGTCCTAACCACTGGACCACCAGGGAATCCCTTTTTTAATACACATTTCCCTGATGACTGATGATGGTGAGCACCTTTTCATGTGCTAATTGGTTATTCCCATATGAACATACACAACATACATATATTATATACCTGTTCATATATATACACATATATATGTGTGTGTGTGCATATATATATCTGTTTAGATCTTTTGGATGTGTTCCAAAGTGAATGATGTATTAGGGAACAATTTGAACAATGTAAATTTCATGTTTACTTTTGTAAACATTGTCCACAATAGTAGGTGAAGACAAAAAATGTACCCAGCTAAACCAAACCAAATCAGAACACACAGAACACACACACCTCAGAAATGGATCCACTACTTCAATTCATACTATGAGCTACACTCATCCACATCCTATGTTATAATTTTGTCTGATTTCAGATAACCTTCCTCCTATCACTTCACAATAACTAACAAGCTGCAATCCTTTCCAATGCTCATTTCAACAAGCAAATTTCCAGTCTTTTTCAACATAGAGTGCCATATTCATTGTAGTACTTATGTATTCCTTAACCATTTAACATATGTAAAATTTGTTAAAATGTAAAATTGTGCTTTTATTAGGTTCCTATCTTTTTCATTTGTCATTAATGAAGTTTTGGGGTTTCCTCTGATTTTTAACAACACAGTACTTTTTAGGAATATGTATCTTGCACTAGAGCGAAACTATGTAGAAGTGGTGAAAGCAGACACTCTTGCCTTTTTCCTGATCTTGGGTGAAACATTCAGTAAACCACCATTTAGCATGATTTCAGCTGTAGGCTTCTCATATTTAGTCTTTGTCAAATTGAGACAATTCCCTTCTATTCCTAAGCTTGCTAAGAGTTTTGATGAAAAACGGGTACTGAGTTTTGTCAAAAGCTTTTTTTGCATCTATTCATCAAATCATGATTTCTCTTTTTTCTGCTAATATGCTGAAATGAATTAAATCGATTCACTGATAATGAAGTTGAGTCACCCTTGTATTTGTGGGACAATCTCAACATGGTCATGGTGTATTGTCCTTTTTATGTTGCTACATTCGATTTGCTTGTATTTTCTTGAGTGTCTGCATCTAAGTTCATTAGAAATACTGGTCTGCAATTTTCCTTTAATATCTTTAATAGGTTTTGGTATCAGAGTTATTCTGACCTGTAAAACAAATTGGGAATTATTCCCTCCCCTTCTATTTCTGGAAAAAGCCTACAGATTGACATTACTTATTCCTTAAATGTTTGATAGAATTCACCAATCACGAAACTAGGCAAGGAATTTTACTTTGTGAGGATTTTTCTTTAAATTACAAATCTAACTTCTACATATATTCAGGGGCTATTCATATCTGCTACTTCTTCTTTTCATTGAATTTGTCCATTTGTCAAATTTTCTGGCATAAAGTTGTTCATGATATTTCTTACTATCCTATTAATGTTTATAGGATCTGTAGAAATATCCCATCTTTTTCATTCCTGGTATCAGAAATTATGTTTTCCTACCATAGAAAGATTTTTCTCTTTTTTTTTGCGGTACGCGGGCCTCTCACTGCTGTGGCCTCTCCTGTTGCGGAGCACAGGCTCCGGATGCGCAGGCTCAGCGGCCATGGCTCACGGGCCCAGCCACTCCGCGGCATGTGGGATCCTCCCGCATCAGGGCACGAACCCGTGTCCCCTGCATCGGCAGGTGGACTCTCAACCACTGCGCCACCAGGGAAGCCCTGTAGAAAGTTTTTAATTCCCTCTAAGCACTGCTTAGGATGACTCCCACAAACTTCAATATGTTGTGTTTCCATTATCATTCAGTTTGAAATACTTTTAAAATTTCCCTTGTGATTTCTTCTTTGACCCATAGATAATTGAAGATTTAGTGGCCTCATCCTTTAGATAAATGCGGCCACATATTTTACTTACAGACATTATTAACCCTTCCTTAAAATTATATTATTCTTGCCTTAAACTGTCATTTCTCTTTTACAGAAGTTAAAAGAGGTAATTTTTTCTATTTATCATTTATTTACCATTTCTAGTGTTCTTCATTCCTGCCTGTAGCTTCTTCCAGTGCTTTAAGACATCATTCCATTTTCTTCTGTTCTTCACTATTTGATGAGAAGTCACCCATCATTAACCTACTGTTCTCTTGTGTCATTTTTTTGGTGGCTGCTTTCAAGATTTCTGTTTATAACTGGTTTGCAGCAGTTTATGATGTGCTTGGATGTGGTTTTCTATATAGTTACTTGCTTTAGATTTGCTGACCTTCTTTAACACACAGACTGTTTTCTCCCCCAAATTTGGAAAATTATTAATCATTATTTCTTTTTTTAAAAATTGAGATATAGTTCATATACAATTCACTTAAAATTGACCATTTTAAAGACTAGAACTCAGTAGTTTTTAGTATGCAGTTGCCCTCCATACCTGCAGCTTCTTCATCCATGTACTCAACCAACCACGGATCAAAATGTAGTGGGTTTTATCTGTGGATGCACAACTTGTGGATACGGAGGGTTGACTGTACTACACCATTTTATATAGGGGACTTCAGCATCCAGCGGATTTTGTTATGGAGAGGGGGGTCATGGAACCAACCCCCCACAGACACCCAGGGACAACTCTATTCACAAGCTGTACAACCATTACTGCTATCTAATTACATAATATTTTCAACACTCAAGAAACAAACCTTGTATCTGTAAGCAGTCACTCCCCATTCTGTCCTCCCTCCAGCTCTTGAAAACCACTACTCAACTTTCTGTCTCCATGGATTTGCATATTTTGGACGTTTCATATAATGAATCATATAAAGTGCAGCCTTTTGAGTCTGCCTCCTTTTGCTCAGGCTCAGTATGATGTTTCAAGGTTCATCTGTGCTACAGCATGTAACAGTACTCCGTTCCTTTTTATGGCCAAGCTATATTCCATTGTATGGATATACATTTTGTATATCCATTCATCAGTTGATAAGCATCTGGATTGCTTCCACTTCTTGGTTCTTATGACTAAAGCTGCTATGAACAACCATGTACAAGTTGATGGGTAGACATATGTTTTCAATTCCCTTGTGTATATAACTATGAATGGAGTTGGTGGGTCATATGGCATTTGAGGGAATTGCCAGATTTTTCTCCAAAGCAGCTGCAGCATTTTACATTCACAACAGTAACATGTAACATATGAAAAGTACCGATTAGCCCACTCTCTCCAACACCTGTTATTGTCCAACATTTTGATTATAGCTATTTTAGTGGGCATGAAGGGGTAACTCACTGAGGTATTTCTTTGCAGTTCCCTAATGACTAATTATGCTGAGGTTTTGTGGGGGTTTTTTCATTTTTTATTTTTATACAATTTTTAAAGGTTACTTTCCATTTACAGTTATTACAAAATACTGGCTATATTCCTCACGTTGCTCAGTACATCCTTGAGCCTATCTAACACCCAAGAGTTTGTACCTCCCACTTCCCCCACCTCTATGTCTCCTCTCCCCCAACAGTGGTAACCACTAGTTTATTCTCTATATCTGTGAATCTCCTTCTTTTATGTCATATTCACTAGTTTATCCTATTTTTTAGATTCCACACATAAGTGACATCATACAGTATTTATCTTTCTCTGACTTATTTCACTTAGCATAATGCCCTCCAAGTCTATCCATGTTACTGCAAATGGCAAAATTTCATTCTTTCTTATGGCTGAGTAGTATCCCATTGTATGTATGTATGTGTGTATATATATATCTACCACATCTTCCTTATCCATTCATCTGTTGATGGACACTGAGGTTTTTTCCATGTCTTGGCACCTATAAATAATTATGCTTGGTTTCTTTTCATATGCTTACTGGCCATTTATATATCTTCTTTGGAGAAATGTCTACTCAAATCCTTTTTCCATTTTTAATTGGGTTATTTACCTTTTTATTACTAAATTCTAACAGTTCTTTATATATTCGGGACACCAGACCATATTAAATATATAATTTTGCAAATATTTTCTCCTATTCTGTGGGTTGTCTTTTCACTTTCTTTGAAGCACAGAAAGTATTTCATTTTGATGAAGTCCAATTTATCTATTTTTTTCTTTGGTTGCTTGTCCTTTAGTTGCTGGTACCATGTAGTTGTGTTTACTGTTGCTTTGAAACCAGGAAATGTGAGTCAAATCATATTTTTTAAAATTTTCTTTCTGACCCATGCCCTCCTTCCTTTCCTTCTAGGACTCCAATTACATGTATGTTAGACGGCTTGATATTATCCTAGAAGTCACTGGGACTCTGTCCCCACCTGCCTCCAATTTTCTTCTCTCAGTTCTTTACATTGGATAATTTCTATGGATCTGTCAAGTTCACAGAAGCTTTCTTATGCCATCTCCAATTCACTGTTAAGTCCATCAGTGAACTTTTAATTTCAGATACTGTTCTTTTCAGTTCTGCAATTTTGTTATCTTAAGTCACTGAGTTTTTAATAGTTGCTTTAATTCATTTTTTGCTAATTCCAAATGTGGGTTATCTCAGGGTCAATGTCTACTGACAGCACTTTTCCCCTTGATATGGTTCAAGTTTCCCTGCTTATTTGCATGTCTAGTAATAGACGATTGTATGCTAAACATTGTGAATATGGTGTAAGGATTCTAGATTATACTGTCTTTCTTGTTGAGTTTGTTCTGCCTGGAGCCTCTCCTTGATCTTAAAAAGGCTTAATTTTAGGCTTTATTAGGGCAGATCTAGAGCAATCCTTACTCTGTAAGAGGAGTTAAACTTTGTAAAGAGCAAGATGGTAAATGTATTATTTGTGGGCCATACAATGTCTATCGCAAGCACTCAACTCTGCTGTTGTAGTCCAAAAGCAGTATGTAAATGAATTAGCATGGCTGGCTGCATCCATCCATTATTTATGGTCACCAGAATTTATATTCCACATCATTTTCACATGTCACAAAATATTATTCTTTTAATTTCTTTTCAGCCACTAACAAATATAAAAAACATCCTTAGATCACAGGACATATAAAAACAGTCAGTGGGCCAGATTTGGCACACGGGCCATAACTTGCCAAACCTTTCCAAAAGCACAGCCTTTCAGGAATCTAAGAGTAATATCCAGTATATTAACTAGGTCTTTCTCCACTCTGGATGGGCTGAAATCCAACATCTCCAGGTATTATGATATTTCTCCCACTTTTAACCCCCTAACATGCACTCTCTACTAGGCCTTAAGGAACATCACCTACATGTGTGCAGCCCAACCCTCAGCCAGGCACTCTTGGGGAACTCATACTTCTGTACGTACCCTCTTCTTCAACAACCTGTCTAACAAGTTCCAGCTGCTTCAGCAGCCCAAAACTCCAATCTCTGCACCCTCAGTTCAGTAGAGCTTCCTTGCTCTGCTTGAGTTCCACTCCCCATGACATAGTTAGCCAATTACCCTGAAGCACAGAGATGGGCTAAATGTGGGGCTCACCTAGTTTGTTCTCTTTCTCGCTACATCCAGTGCCTGAAAACAGCTCTACTTCATATACTTTGTCTGGCTTTATAGCTGCTTATGACTAGAGGAAAAATACAATCCACTTACTGTCAGAGATGAAAGCAGATGTTAACCACAATAAATATTTGATACATAATTTAATGACTGAACAAACCTTATTTCATAAAGTTTTAAGTATGTGTGACCCTCTGTGATCTCAACCTCTTGGTGTCCACACCTTTCTGTAATCCCTTCCCCTGGAGTGTAGGTAGGACCTGTAATCTGCATTAATCAAAAGAATATGGCAAAGGGACTTCCCTGGTGGCACAGTGGTTAAGAATCCGCCTGCCAATAAAGGGACACGGGTTCAATCCCTGGTCTGGGAAGATCCCACATGCCGTGGAGAAACTAAGCCCATGCGCCACAACTACTGAGCCTGCGCTCTAGAGCCTGTGTGCCGCAGCTACTGAACCCACATGCTGCAACTACTGAAGCCTGCACGCCTACAGCACGTGCTCCGTAACAAGAGAAGCCACTGCAATGAGAAGCCCACGCACCACAACGAAGAGTAGTCCCCGCTCGCCGCAACTAGAGAAAGCCCACATTCAACAACAAAGACCCAAAGCAGCCAAAAATAAATTAAAAATTTTTTTAAAAATGTGGCAGAGATTATGGGATACTACTCCTGTGATTAAGTCATGTTATATAACTCTGGTCTTGCTAACAGACTAGCTCTAGAGGCTCTTTTTGTTGACTCAATGAAGTAAGCTACCATGCTGGGAAAATCCACATGGCAAGGGACTTCAAGCAGTCTTAGGTGCTGAGTATGGCCTCTAGCTAACAGTCAACAAGAAGATATATCCCTCAGTCCCACAATCACAAAGAAATGAACTCTGCCAGCAACCTGAGTGAACTTGGAAGCAGATTCTCAAGTCTCGAGGCAAGAATACAGGCCAGTCAATACCTTGACTACAGCCTTGTGAGACACTAAGCTGAGGATCCAGGTAAGCCTCACCCACAGAAACTGTGCAATAATAAATGTGTGCTGTTTTAAGCTGCTACATTTCTGGTGACCTGTCCCACTGTGATAGACAGATAATATAATACACTATTGATAAAATACTTCAAGACACCCACCAATATATAGAGCTGGGAAGTACAGACAGCAGAAGCATAGGGGAGACCATGAAGTGCACTTAAGAACAAGGAAAGCTACCTCAGATCTATGTCATCAACACACAGTGGAAGGAGCAGAGACATGGTAAATTACCTGAGAGAGAGACACAGTGGCTCTTGGCCTAGTAAGAAAACTTGTCCATCAGAAAAAGGGTGTGGTCAGTCCTACAAGTATAGTCAGGACCAGTGGTAGTGCCTTCCCATGCACCGCAGGAAAGATAGAGTGCCTTGATCCAAAAACCTAAGTTTGTCTGGTCACAATCATTCAGCAGTGTTTTACACAGAAACACCTACCTTAATGCTGACCCAATTTTGCCTAGCAAATGTGAGCTCTGACCCCTAATAATCACTGTCAAGATTCAAAATTTAAATGTCTGTTCTTTTCAAAACCTAAATAAATCAGTTTAGCACCATTTTATTAAGAGAAAAAGAAAAACACTGAATTATTGTTGGGTTTTTTTTACTCCATTAATTTTTTTTTAGGATAGATATGCAATAGACCTGAGCATTTTAAAGAGCCCACTCTCTTCATTCGATGTTACTAAATTTCTGAATCACACTACTAACTTCCCTCTTTAAAAACTGCACATGCTGTAAGCAACCTGTTGATTATAATGCAGCTTTGCAAGCAAAATGCCTATAGGAATAATAAAATAGCAAATAAAAAATCAGAGAGAAATAAAGCAAAGGTAGCAAAATACCAATTGGCAAATCCAGGTGAAAGGTATGTGGGTGTTCGACTCTCAATCTTTCTAATACAGGTTTGAATTTTAAAAAATAAAAGCTGAGGAAAGAGAAATAAAATAATTTTCTCAGGAGGCTAATCAGATTTAGGAATCAAAAATGTCCTTGAAGCTAATTAAGAAAACCATGAAGAAGATACCTTTTTCATTCCTGTTTTGGTAAACAGGAAAAGAAAGCAAAGCAAATCTACATGTTTTAAAGTAGTTAACACTTTACAATTGCATAATATTTCTCTCTCAGAATTCAAAAAATAATATAAAAATTCCTATAAAAACAATTTTCTGAATCATCCTTTACAACCTTTTGGTTTTGTACACACCACTAACTTTTTTTAAAAAATAAATTTATTTATTTATGGCTGCGTTGGGTCTTTGTTGCTGCGCACGGACTTTTCTCTAGTTGCGGCGAGCGGGGGCTACTCTTCATTCTGGTGCATGGGCTTCTCATTGCGGTGGCTTCTCTTGTTGTGGAGCACAGGCTTTAGGCACACACGCTTCAGTAGTTGTGGCTTGCGGGCTCTAGAGTGCAGGCTCCGTAGTTGTGGTGCACGGGCTTAGCTGCTCCGCGGCATGTGGGATCTTCCCGGACCTGAGCTCGAACCCGTATCCCCTGCATTGGCAGGTGGATTCTCAACCACTGCGCCACCAGGGAAGTCCAACACTAACTTTTAAACCTACATTGTTTTCTAAACTCTTGTTATTTAACCCACGGTCTGGTGCATCAACAGCACTGCGAACTTGTTAAAAATGCAGAACCTCTGCCCTCAGCGCAAACCTATGGAATCAGAATCAAAATCTGCACTTTAACAAGACACACATGTGATTTGTACTATGTTAAATTTTGTAAAGTACTGCTCTAGACATTAAAATTCATTTACTATAAACATTATGAATCTATTCAAATGACAAGCATCAAAGTCAGTTAAAGATTAGAGAAAATATGTCCTTTCGAAAAATTTTTAACAGGTTTTCTCCCCAAGAATTCAGTGTGAACTATGAACTGACAGAAATGTGTGTGATGGAGGTGGGGGAATCTCTTGGAGACTTCAGTGTTGCACAAAATCTAATTAAAATCAGTATCTTTGAAAGCAACTGTAAAATAAAAATTCTAAGCAGTCTGGTTAAAGCACACACATCATCTGACACACTCAATACAAAATCATAAAAGATAAAATACTGATGCATCAACTGACAGAAAGTTGTTACTCGATAAATTTAACCTGTTGATGAGAAATTATTTTCTAGAAATTTAAAGAAAACTTGTTTCCTCAATCTAAAAGCATTGCTTTTCTACCTGCAAATTTAATGCTTACTCAGTTTCATTATAATCAATCAAAAGCCGTAAGGCACTACAAGGGGATGTGGGCCTACATCAGGCCGTATAAGCTATCAATTAAATACCTGAGGACGACCTCTGTGGTAAACCAGGTCTTATAACCCTAAATAAAGGGAACTTAGTATAGGGAGAAAGAAATCTGGGCAATAATTTTCCTCCAACACAGGCCAGGGTCAGAAAGAGTAAGAGCAGCTGACAGAAACACGCTGGTAGTCGGAGCAAATTTAAAACATCCTCTAACATTCTGCTTTCTATTTAATTTCTCTAAAAAACTTTCCATCGGGGAAGACAATGTATGACCTACTAAGGATCCCAAAGAGCAATTCATTTTAAAATATCAAGAATAAACCCAGGGCTTCCCTGGTGGCGCAGTGGTTGAGCGTCCGCCTGCCGATGCAGGGGACACGGGTTCGTGCCCCGTTCCAGGAAGATCCCACATGCTGCGGAGCAGCTAGGCCCATGAGCCATGGCCGCTGAGCCTGCGCGTCTGGAGCCTGTGCTCCGCAACGGGAGAGGCCACAGCAGTGAGGGGCCCACGTGTCGCAAAAAAAAGAAAAAAAAAAGAAGCATAAACCCATTACCTGTCAACACAAAAACCGTATTTTTGTGAAAAATAACTATATTTTCCAGGACGACAACAACAACGATTTAGGGAGAAGACCGGCACTGCTGTATAGTTTTGCAAATATCTTTATAATGTCTGGCTTAATGGGAAGTAGATGGAGTTATCTTATTTGCTTCCACATTCAATACTATGCAGCTGTTTTGGTTAAAGTATGTAATTATACAGGTTTATAAAAATATGTAGTTGGAAAAAGTAGTATTTTAATAGTCTTTTCAGATTTATGGATATTCTTTTTTGATACTACATCAATTCAATTAGTTTATTATAACATTAATGTGGAATCTGAAAACACATCAATAAACATTTTGACCTCTGTTACATTAAAATTCCTGATGCCAGCCATGCACTTTAAACAGATCTTTCACACATGCATAATTTCTCAACATAATGCATTGATCATTTGGAAAGTATCTGTTTACTGAGTTAAGGTAGGCCTTCTCCAAACGTTTTCATGTTTCACTATATAAAATTTCTTAAAAATCAATTTGTTAAAATGACCACCAATCTCATCAGAAAATTCTTTGAGAATAATAAAGCTGTCAAGCTCATGGTGACAGATACATGTTTTCTAAAATTCTAATTTTCACTTAAAGTGCAAATCTTATTATTGGAAACAAATACTGTCAGTTGTTTTCTCTGCAATGAGAGGTCACTTTGTTTGTTTTAAAGAAACTAACAAATACCCAAGTGTGAATAAACCACAGTTTGTCAGTCACTCTTTCAAATAAAAAATGCTGTTTCGTGAGAAAAGTGGCTCATGTAGCTCTCAAAGTAAACAAGGGCACAATGCTTTTCCTTAAGACAGCCATCGTATTTGGCACACAGCAGAAGTGCTTTATGTGTATTCCCATTTCACCACATGAGATTAAAAAGACATGTACTTAAGAGTCAAGATTAATAATAATTAATAATTTGTACCACTTCACCCAGGACAGGCCTAGTGTGTGGTGGTGAAGAATACAACGACCACTAGCACATTTTGGTACAGGGCCTTGCTCTGTGCTAAGGTGCCAAAAGTTTTGCTCACCATCGCTTTTGCAGATCAGTACAAATTTAAACACAGTGGAAAGGGCATCTTAATATAGCATCTTAATATTATTATGGAAATGGGAATCCCTATGGATCTGGGTCCATCAAGCACTCTGAGAACCGTAACACTATACCAATCATAAGAATTCTAAGCCTTTCCTATCATTATTACAATCCATCAACTAATTCAACCAATAATTACAGACGGCCTAACAGGCAATGCCAACTAGGTACCATAAAATTTGTTTGAGTATCTTTTGTATCATTCACTCGTATATCCCAGGCTCCTAGAACAGTGCGTGGCTGGCACACAGCAGGCTCTCAGTATTTGTTGAATGAATAAATAAGTGGGTAACTATGATATATTTTAACCTAGATTTCAAAGTCTTTTAGAGTGCATTCTACACACACACACACACACACACAATCAATTACTGGAAATGCTTTTCCACGTAATGGGAAAGACCTGTTAGGCAATATGGAACCTCTACACTTATTATACTTGGAGTAGTTTTACCTTCCTACCATTCTACATTTAAATTATTATACATACAGGCAGTCCTTGTTCTTCATGGTAACTGAAACTCATGCATATTAGAACCATGTCCTCACTCTGTATGGTTCCGTGGTAACTAACATCTGTGGTAGCATGGTGCTGTGCAAAGTATATCGTGCAAATAACAGTGAAATAAATGCAAACGCCCCACAAATCCACTTTCAGTAAAACGGAAAGGAAAGTAACTTAGGAAGACTGGGTGAGCCTTTGGGCAATGACTTTGAATAAGTGACCCTAATGGGAAAGCAAATCAGACACCTAAATGACTTCTCAAACTATTAGCATGTCTCCCTCCCACTATATGTCACCATTTGAGAATCACTACCTAGTGATCAATTAATAGAGGGGGTTCCAATCCTTCAGCGGTACTTGCTTGTGGGGTGGAGGATGGAGAATCAGGGTGTTTAGTGAGAAAGAGTGATGAGATTTTTATAAAATAATGAGACAAAATTAGGTTACAAAAAATCTAGCCTGGACTCTTAAAAACTACAGGAATTAATATTTCTCAAAACAGACTTAAATCAAGTCTTTGTATTTCTGTCTCCTAACGCTTCTTTTCATTCCATCAAAAGAGCCTTAGAGTTACTCAGTGTTAGGTTGCCTCCTTCCCCATTCCCAAGCCCACATGCACTCAGGATTTTGTTCTTCCTATTTGAGGGTTTTTTTTAATGAATATAAATATTCCAAAATATTATAAATTTTAAACATAGTGCATCGAGCTCCAACAAAGAATACGCACTTATACGTTAAATGTTTAAATGGTTCTGTCAAGATTTAAGAAGAAATTGAAAGGCATTTTATAAACACCAATGGCAACTTAGCAAATAAAAAGTATCACGGGAAAAGCAATAAACAACTTAAAAAAAAAATTCTACTCTAAGTCTACTTACTAAGTAGTACCACAAGTGGGACAAATGGGAAATGTTATTTAAACTATACCTTAAAATGTACTGTGATGTTCCAAGGAAGAGCTGAACTTGATGCAAGAAGATCAAAGAGCAAACCAATTGGATAATGCCTAAAAATGAAAGAGTATATTTTAAGATAAAATAAATATTTAAAGTTAAACTACAACTCCAAAATAAATTTCCAGCATGTTTCAACATCAAACATCAGGGGACTTCAACCACAAATCACAGAAAGGTAATGTTTTACACAGTTACTTGCCTGGGCTAATATGGCATAGTTTCTAGGCATTGGGTGTTTTTTTTTTTTCTTTCTAACCATACCGTTCCCCAGGGAATCCTCAATATACATAATGAAATTGTACTAAGGCACCTTTTATCAGCCATGAGCACGGTGATGTCACAGTACTGCCACATCTAATTATCATCCAAGCATTCATATTGGGCAACCAGTTTTTTTCTAGAGGGGTGGGATAGGGAAGGTGGGAGGGAGGGAGACACAAGAGGGAGGAGATATGGGGATATATGTATATGTATAGCTGATTCACTTTGTTATAAAGCAGAAACTAACACACCATTGTAAAGCAATTATACTGCAATAAAGATGTTAAAAAAAAACACCTCAAAAGTTTAGAAAATGTTAAGAACTGAGAAGAGCACCTAAAAGAGCATGCAATCACCTATTTTGTACTTATTACTATTAACATTACAGTATATAAATTTCCAGTCTTTTCGTTATGCATACATATCTAAATATACATTAGGCTTATCCTTTACAGACTGCTATAACCTGCTTTTTTCATATAACAATATGTGAACATTTTCCAAGTCACTGAATATTCTTCTGTAGCCTAATAATAAAATAATAAATAAAATAATAATAAAATAATAAATTTGGGACTTCCTAAATGAGAGAACATTTCCTAATATAACCATTACTCACAGTGAAGCGAATTATTTAGTAACAAACAAGTTAATAATACAAACCTTGCAGATTTCACTGGACAAATCTTATTTTTTACATCCTTTTAAAGAATCTAAAGTAGCTTAATCAGTGAATCAGAATAAATAATCCTCCCAACAAAGACAAAAAGAAGACTGTCTGGTTTTATGTACAGTCCCGTTCTTTCCTATATATTAGTGAATTACTCCTAAATTTAAGAGTGGAAAACTTTGACAATACATCTAATTTCCTTCCAAATGAGTGACCCAAATATATGACCTGATCGATATTCAAATATTAGCTAATACTACTTATGTTTGCTTACATCTACATAATATAATCGTGGAAAAATCATCAGTCATTAGAGATCATATATTTACTTAGAATGAATTTAAGATGAATGCCCTGCTAGCAAAATGCAGCAGTGAGTAGTTTTAGTCATATGTGTGTTGTATCTCTTAATAAAACCCTCAAACTTCTCTCTAGTCGGAAGTCAGTATCTAACACAAATCCTTCATAACTAGGAATGAATATGAAGTAAATCTTGAATTAACTAAATTACAGAATGCTTCCTTTAGGAAATTCTCTAATCAGGAAAAATTCCAGTCTCAGTTAAAAACTGAAATAAAAATACTAATTAAAAAAACACAAAAATATTGCACTATAAACAAGTTATAGATTCTATCCAATTCTGATCTTTCTCTCTGACCTCTTAAAATTGCACAGGCTCTACATAATGCCCTGCACTTTTACAAATTAGACCTTTTTTAGTCTTCATGTCCCTCTGAGTTATGTGCAACTAGGTTAAGAATGAATATGGGTACTTAAACTAATAGAGCATACTGCTTTCCAAACTCAATGCAGCACTGCAGATATAATTATAGAATCCCTTTAGCAAATTATTGACCTATTGGATAGATTCACCAGTAACCCCATAAAATGACTAGCAATTCAGTGTTGTACACGTTCTCCACCATTCACAAATGGAACTATACACAAATTCTAAAGTTAAATCAAATATTATCTTAAAGTAATCTATACAATCACATAAAATCAAGTACAACCTTAAAAATAAATAACAAGTATTTGAGTTAGAATACAATTTAAACATAAAAAGACTCAAAATAATCAGTTATTTTTTTACCCTCAATATTAAAAAAAAAAAGGGCCTGCAAGTGCACAGAATCTTGAACAAAGTAGCTAATAGCTGCTGAATGCATAAATCAAAGATCCACAGAATAGTTAACCCTTGGTATACCATGAAGATCCAATGCACCCAATTTTAGGTTCTGAACTTCTTTTCTGAGCAGCTCTATTTTAAGATTAATACTTTATAACTTTTATTCTTTTTTTTAAAGATTTTTTTGATATGGACCATTTTAAAAGTCTTTACTGAATTTGTTACAATATTGCTTCTGTTTTATTTTTTTGGCCATGAGGCATGTGGGCTCTTAGCTCCCCAACCAAGGATTAAACCCGCACCCCCTGCACTGGAAGGTGAAGTCTTATCCACTGGACCACCAGGGAAGTCCCCCCTTTTATTCTTTCTTAAAAGTCTTCCAAAAATCACAGAGAAAACTCACTTAAGAAAAAAGAAGAAAAAAACTTAGTCTGTCTAGTAACTGCCATGTGAATTCACTGGACCCTTCTACAAATCTAAGATATATTGTGGTATCTTAGTGATCCTATTTTTTTCCTCTATCTTGAAACATTTTGCTATTTCATCATTCTAGGGATTATTTCATCATTACTTATCAATTATTCCTAACTAAAAAATAGATTAAAATAATAAGAATTTGGAAGAATAATGTTATGCCTAGAAGAAAGATGTAATAATGCATCCTTCTTCCATTTTCTTACTTTGTCACCCAAAACATTATATCATATTCCAAAAAGCATAAAATAAGGACGCAGACCCCATCTTTGGAGTCTGCTTTTATCTCTCATTAATACAGCTGAAAATTCAAAATGTCTTATTTTCCACCTATATCGACAGAGGAAGATGTTACATAATTAGATAAATCAAAAGATTTTTGCAAAGAGACAGATAGCAGTACTTTAGACTTTAATGACATTGGTAAACTGATCATATAAGTGAAATCTCAGACTATGAGTCTTTAGATGATGATATCCTAGGTGAATTTTATAAAACTCAAGAACTAATGCATAAACAATGTATTTCTAAGGACATATGGCATTCTTATCCACTTAGTCATTCAAAACAAAGGATTTCTTCATACAGTATTTCATGACTAGAACCTAGACCATTCCATTTTGCTAAAAGGATGTGGATCAGTATTCTTATCTTTAATGCCATTTGTACACTGCAATTTACTTGACAGTAAGTGGGCAAATATTAAAGCCAGATTTGTACACAAAGATGACTGGAAGGAATTAGATGATGTAGAAATAAACAATTGGACTGCTCATTCAGGATGCTTACTCATGTAATAAAGAAATTATTTTACAACAAAATCACGATCTAGGGTTTTTTAAATTTCGTAAAGTATTGCCGTTAAACGCAAGAAGAGCCAGAAGCGATGACAAGATGGAACCTCATACAAGTCTATTTGAATGTTTGACAACTAATGAGCAGTAACTTGCACTGAGGACATTGCCCACTTCTGGTATATATATACCTTTGAAACCAGGAAAACATGGAGTGAAAAATTGAATTTCTATATTTAAATGCTTATTAAAATTTCTATAATAAAGTTGTTATATGCCATTCCTTTATACTTCTCTAAGTTATTTATAAAGTGACTTACACACACATACACACACACACACACACACACACACACACACACACACACACACACGCACACACACATATATTTTAAAATTCATTGGTCTCAAATAGTTAATGATGGGCTTCCCTGGTGGTGCGGTGGTTGAGAGTCCGCCTGCCGATGCAGGGGACACAGGTTCGTGCCCCAGTCCGGGAAGATCCCACATGCCGCGGAGCGGCCGTGCCCGTGAGCCATGGCCGCTGAGCCTGCGCGTCCGGAGCCTGTGCTCCGCAACCGGAGAGGCCACAACAGTGAGAGGCCCGCGTACCGCAAAAAAAAAAAAGTAAAGGATGATGACTTTTTCCTGATATACTAAGGGTTAGGATGGAAATTTAAGTATGATAATTTCTAAAACTTATATTTAAGATTTAAAAATATAAAAAATGTTAACATAAGAGCATTCTAAATAATACAATAGCTAACAGTTATCCTGTAACAATCGTTAGAAATAAAACTAAGCCAGAAAAATTTAGGAGTAAAATAACTATTTACTTCTATCTATTGTCAAAGTATATAGACCATACGTGGATCATCAATGCAGATGCTTATGTCAGAACGATTTTGATGCAAGTATTATACTAACTCCAAACAAATACACCACCTGAATTAACTGGTTCCAAGATTGCTTATTTCTGATGAATCTATTAATATGCAAGAAAATCTAAAAAACAGAACTGGCAAAAATTAAAAGTACTGACTTTCTCTTACACTATTATCTGATTTATGTCAAAGATTTCAAAGTACTAATTTGCACAATTCCTCTAAACAGATATTCCATGTAATTCTGTTACGAGGCTCCTAACCCATAACACAGAAACCATGTAAGCCATAACTGTGAGTAAATCGTAATGTAGCCATTTGGCTGTTACATTGCTATTCCTGCCAATTTAACCTAAATTTAAAAGAAAAGGAAGTGGTGAGGATTTGAACCTGGAATACCGCAGAAGAGGACCAAACTGGTAAAGGTTCAATCTACCGCGCTATAAAAATTAACTGCACCGGAATATTTAGTGTTGTGTCTACTTTCACATTTTATTCATTTTCTTTCTCTTCCTTAAATTGCTCTAGCCTTTTCTAAATTCAATTCTCTAAATGAATTAACGTTTTTTTTTTTTTTGCATAAGTTGCTTCTTCTTTACCCTTTCATTACTGCTAAAATACATATACATACTGGCACATGGCATGGCAGTAACAGATACGCTTTGAGGTCAGCCAAGGGTGCTCATTCTAGTCTAAACATCTGCAGTTAGATAGCAAACCAGTATTTTAAGATCAGCATTGAAAGGAATCTTCCCTATATACTAGAGAACTATTGTCCCACTCCATTTCACTGAAATAAATGCATCCTATTCATAAGTTTGCTACATTAGTGATTCACTGAAAACAGGATTACATTCTAATGAATAAGGGTTTAACTCAAACGTAAACCAAAGTAATTTAATGATTACAATCTATTTTGCGTTACTCTGTCTATAGTACAAACACAGACAACTACAGGCCAGTGCTGTGTTTCTCAGCTTTCTAAGCCTATTCTTATGGATGGAAAAGTACAGAAATAACCAACTAAAGGGATACTACATGTATAAAATGCTAAGTCAACCACATTTCAAAAAATCTAGTTTACAGAATAATTTATAAAATTCTAAAAATGCACAACCTTAGAAAAATGACTGGACATAAGAGAAGAGCCTGCACAATATTTACAATTAAGATGTTTAAATTACTTTGTTAAAATTTACTTTTGAAATCACATAGGTACAGTATTAAATTCTGGGTCACTGTATTATGCCTACATTTAAGATCAACATCAGTATTTGCTGCCTTTTTTTTTTTAATTCCAAAGGTAGTTTCAACATTTTCAACAACCAGTCCTGAAAATAAGTCAATTTACACAAAATAATAATATCCTTGTTGAGACACTTGTTTTACAGTTGACAAAGAACCTTTTTCTAAATTTTGTACCTGGAGGCCTAAGATCTAACTAGCATTAGGGTATACTAACAAAGTATTCTTTAGAAGAACCAAGAGCTTTTCTCTTAAGATAAGCCTAATATAAAAGTAACAAATACAAATTTTGAACACTTGAGTTATGGTAACAAGAAACTTTATCCCTTAAAATGCAATGTTAGAGCACCCTCTGCTGACTAATCAACTCAAATCACTCTTTAAAAAGAGATCCTTAATTTGAATTAAGATCAGCACTTTCCATTTCCCATAAAATTTTTAAAAGCACTAATCAGATAAGGCCTCCTTGGCATCTCTCTACAAATCAACAACATATTAAGTATTCATTATATGCATACCACTGTTCTTAAATACTTTTCTATTCTAATATAGACAAATTAACATAAGTAATTAGAACATACAGAATCAGAGAAAACAACAACTAAGAAAGAGAGTATCAGCATGTATGGTAGAAAGAGCCCTCAAAATATGTCCTACTTGCTCATTTGAGTAAGTTATTTATTTGAGCCTCAGTTTTCTCAATTAAAAAAAGAGACTTATTTAGATTCATTTTTTCATTCAACAAACATTTATGTAGCACCTCTTACAAGCTACTGCTTAAGGTACAGAGCACCTGCTCAAGCATCTCACAGATGATTAAATATTTGTAATAATAATTAATATGAATAGGAGAAAGGGTTACAGAGAGAGAAGGAATATCAATTTATGCTTTCTTCCTTCTTTTATGAATTGTCTAAACTGGTGTCTGATTTCCTTTCTCACTTGAATTTACTTAAAACTCCAAAGAATCAAGTATAAGGCAGATATTATCATCCTACTGAAATAAATGCTCCTCTATGCTTAAGACACATTTATGGTCTCAAAAGTCCAAGTCCTACAAAGCTTCAGTGGTAGCTGCTTCCCTACAATGATTATCCTATCCTATGAAGCCCCTGCTTAAATGCCAGATAGATATCGACATCCTATTTCCAGGAAGATAACTCTTCTCACACAAGAGAAAATTGCTATTGTTGGGAGCAAAGAGAGAAAAGATCAGAACTTAGTCCAGAGGTCCTAAATTCTATTCATGCCTCGATAAGTTATTCATTCCTCAAATATATGGAATACCTAACACTACAGGAAAAGCTGTATCAAAAGCCATTAAATACAATGAGTGTACAGCAAGACACAGCTATGAAAGTGGTATCATGCATAAAAAGTTTATGCTAACACCCCAAAAACTAAAATGAAGATATGTGAACACAACTGCTTTCACATAAGCTCTCTAAAAGGAAGAATAATTTCACTCTTTAATAAAAGACTTTCAGAAGGGATAAATAATGACAAAGTAGGAACACGTCTCTTGAAGCCAAAATCATCACTCTGTCGTAACAGGGAGGAATGAGTCCAAATGTTGTTTACTGATATCATATACAGAATACAAACCTACAGAAGACAAATCATAGCAAATACAAAAATAATCACCACACAAGATAAATTAAAACGGCAGCTGAAAGATGATGACTTAATAATCATTCACTATAAAAGCTAAATTGAGGTTTCCCATCTTTTCCAGAGTTTCTCAACTGGGGGTGGTTTTGCACCCCTTGCCCCAGGACATTTAGCAACATTTTTACAATCACAACTGAAGGGCGTGCAACTGGCAATAGTGGGTAGAGACCAGGGCTGCTGCTAAAAACACTACAACATACAGAGTAGCTCTCCCACAGCAAAGAATTATCTGGGTCCAAAATGTCAGTAGAGCCCTTGTTGAGAACCCATGCTTTACAGTGATAAAACTGAAAAGCCCACTGTCAGTCACATGAGTTCTTAAGGGAATCTATAACTAACACACATAAAGCAATACAATTTCAACATCCATCTATAATACAGATAGAACTGTCAAGAACACAGAGATACCCTATTGCTGCTACTCACCCACAATCTTTCCCCCTCCTTCCTCTCCCTCTACTCTCCTGATCCTTGCTCCTCTTATACTTCTTCTAAGCCACCTTCCCATTCCAAAACCTCCAATTCTTCTGAGAAATAAAAAGAAACAGAAAACATTGACTTATCTACGCTGCCAGAGGTCTAGAACTATTCAAGAGTCATAATGAGTCTGATAATGTGATTATGAAGCTCAGTATTCTGTTTTGACTAAATAATGAACGTTATACAAAAAAAAAAAAAAGAAAAAAAAGGTTAGTGATGTGACCCATAACTCAATACAAGATATCACCTTGCATGTCTCGAAATCATTAAGAGAAATCTACCCACTCTTGGAAATTCATCAGCACAAGGTGAGTTCTAAAAGTTCACTCCTTGTTTCTAAGTAATCCTTGGATTCAAGTCAGCTGCACTTATTACACACCTACTAGCTTCCTTTTATTTGCTTTAAGTCTCTTTTAAAACTCTTTATTTTTATTATTCCCAGATTCAAAGAGCAAGTCCATTATTAAACTATTTACATTTTTCATATTTCACTTAAAGCTCAACTCAGCCTGTATCTTTCTCATTCAACTACATCTATATGGCAGCATTTCAACACCTATATCTCAGCGTATCTTGAGTCATTTTTTAACATTCTTCTCCCTGTAATTTCTTCAATTTCATTAAATATTTTTGGAAGCACAATGACCAAAGCTCCCAGTAACAGAGGAAGTACAAAATTACATCATCTATACATGGATAAGCCCAGATTTATGTGTCTGAAAAGGTATTTATTTTAAATGTTTCTGAAAAAATGGTATTCCGATATACTACCAAAATTATTTTTCACACAAAAAGGAAATCAATATAATTTAAATACTAAACCAAGGCTAAACAACATGCGCTTATAGCACAGTGGTCAACTATATATGACAATCAGTGTAAAAGATGCCCCTTTAGGTAATCATGTGTATATAAAGTTCTGTTTATAAAGATTTTAGAGATAGAAACAAAACTGAATAGTGTCACAGAGTGACTTATTCATAAGGGCGTTTTAAATATAGGTTTAAAAAAAATAAAAAACAAAAGCTCCATAACCAAATATACTATTATTATGCCGTATATAAAAATCTATTGATGAAAATATACAAATCTGTCCAGTCTCCCATGCATCCAAATAGAAGACAGAAATATTGCCAATAAAATATTCCAGCATTGGTTTAAAATTCACTGTATTATAGAGCTAGACTAGTGATTTCTTGTATAGAACTTTTAAAAAACTGCTTCAAGGCACTATACCTTCTTAAAGCTAGTATATACTCAACGCTTAATAATGCAGAAAAATTCACTCACCATTTCAGTGGTGTGCCTTCATATTCAAACCATATCTCACTAATGTCTTCTTGTCTCATAACCTTCTGAAAGTGCTTTTTCACTTTGTCAGTTACCAACGTCAAATAACTTACTCTTGGCAAAAGCAACTGAAATGAAAATTTGTAAACCATATTTATTTACTATTTTTTCAAAAAGAAATATACTAAATAGGTTTTTTAATATATTTTGAATATTCTGAAAAACAACCATTTTCTTTGCATTATTTTGAATATTCCACACAATGTCAACTGCTTTTTATAGAAAATCAAAGGCTAAAGGCTAAGATGTTTTAAAATTTCTTATGAGGTCATTACTTATGTATAGCTTATAAGATAAATGCCTGGAATAATAAACAACACAAGTCTATGTGCAATCTTTCTGTAATACTTTTTTCCAAATAAAAATACAACGCAATCAGATGTCATACTATTTAGGATACTTATTAGTTCTATCAAATTTAACTTAAAAATTAATATGATTCACCTGAGTTAATTCAACTTCTGAGAAGATAATCAACTCAGTCTAATGTACACCTTGACTTATCAATCAGGACTTCTCAATTGGTCCATCACATTTTGATAATCTACTGTGTACTGGCTTAGTTGCAGTGAAGAACACCAAGACAAGGACATAATCTATCCTTGTCTATGAGGCTAAAATAAAGTGGAGGCTAAAAACAAAACAAAATAAAGAAAATTCATAAAAAGTACTTACAAAAATACTTCATGGCAGCAATAGAAAGAACTTTGAAGGTGGAATAGAAATTTTCATTTGATAAACAGTGAAGCCTACTATGATACCATTAATGGCATGATGAAAAACAGTACTTGAGGAATATTCTAGCCATTGTATGTAAAAATTGCAATAAGGTAAGATTCTAGATAGGAAATCTGTTAAGGAAATATTACATGAGATGAGAAAGAAGGAATGGAAAAGTGGGGGAGGTCTGGAAGTCAGAACAGATTTTTGTGATTACTAATGAAGAAATCTCAAGGAGAGAGGTAAGTTAGATGACTGACTTTTGAGCTACACATTTAAATATTTAAATGCAATGAAGTACAAGCTTAGAGTATAATGCTGGTAGACTGATGATCCTCCCACTGTCAATCAACTCCCTCAATCTATCCTTATGGAGGCTGGACCTACTTGGACTCTGGAGAGAGAAAAGTCTGGAAAGGAACACTGAGGTTGGTAAAGCCTCAACTGGAATAGTATGAAGGCTGTCAGCGTTTTTCCCCTAGGAAAGGTACCGAGAAAGAAAACATAAAAGAGCAAGAATTTATTTAAAGAACCTACAAGTAGATAAAAGGAGGAAACTGGCAAAAATTCATGTATTTTCCTCCTTTGCAGCAGACTCTCCAGCCATTTCTTGTTTTCCTAAGCTTCTGTCTTCTTTTGCTGGTAAAACTGTTTTGTTACTCTCTTTCAGCTTCTTCTGTGAGTGTAACTCTGCATCAATTTTCATGCTGCTTATTCAAGGTTATGTCTTTTGATCAGTAAATTAAGTAGAATTATGTAGCAGGCTGGGAAATATATACAAAGAGAAATATTCTGGTTAAAGGGACTCTGATACTTAATCACTAAAGATCAAGGTAACAGGCCCCAGTTAGGTAAGGGAACATGACAGTAGTCCTAGGAGCTACAGGGTACAGGGGTATGGACAGTAGTTGGCATGCTCCAGTATGGAATAAAAGGTACTAATACTAGGAACAAGGTGTTGGATAGCTGTGTGGATTCAATAGAACATAAGTTCCTCTTTTATAAAGAAACAACTAGAATGTGATTAGGGAAGAAAAAAAAGGAAACTAATACTATGTATAAGGAAAAGCACTAGCTGTTTTACAGGCAGAATTATTATCACCTCTATTTTACATACAGCTTAAATAACTTGCCAAAACCATATTCTATTAAATAAATGGCAAAGAAATGATTCATTAGAGTCAGAAATGACAGAATCAAGTACAGAAGTATCATGGACAGTCTCTAAGAAATTAAAATAGCACGGTAAGTTAGCCATTTTTAAAAAATAAATAAGTATGGTCTATTAGTCCAATAGTTCTATGTTAGTAAGTCAAGGACTTTAATTTAAAATGTCTGTTGGGCATTGCATAGCTATCTATTCTGTAGAGAATGATATTACCCTATGGAGATCATAGGAAGGAAGATATATCAGGACTAAATGAGTATGGATATCAACTCCTGATTTTGGAAAGAGCTGTACTACATGCATAGGGTTCAACCAAATATGCTGAAAAATTCACAAATGATTTTCATGAAACAAAAACATTTACAATAAGGAATGAGGAACATTAGAATGTAAGCTCCAGTAAGACAGGGGTTTTCATCTGTTTTGTTCACTGCTAACTAACATTCCCAATGCCCAATATCGTGCCTGCTTCATAGCAGGCATACAATAAATATTTGCTGAATGAATCGGAGATGCAAAAAATTAAGTGGGACAAAAGGTCAAAAGTGATAAATTGTAAAAGAATGCTTCTTCAGACAGAAGGTACACTAAAATGTAGCTGGAATCTTCTGTCCTAAATTAGCCTGTGTGAGTAATCAGTAACTAACATAAATATCTATACATAGTAGCACTAAGAAATAACTAGAGTAGGTATAGATACTTTATCTAGTAAATATTTAAATAGGTAAAAAGGGAAAGAAAATAACAGCAAAGAGACATCACCCTGCCTTCTACATCCAGATTGTATCACATAAGGTTTTTCTTTGGTGTACCAAATTGGTTTACTTCAAGTTCATTTTTAAAAATTGTGGTAAAATATACCTAGTGTTAAATTTACCAGGTTAACCATTTTAAGTGTATAGTTCAGTGGCATTAAGTACATCCACACTGCTGTGCAACTATCACCACTGTCCATCTCCAGAATTTTTCATCATCCCAAACTCAAACGCTGTACCTATTAAACAGTAATTCCCCCGTTCTCCTCTTCCCCCAGGCCCTTTATAATCACTTTTTTACTTTCTGTCTCTTTGAATTAGATCATTCTAGGTACCTCATCTAAATGGAATCATAAAATATTTGTCCTTTTGTGTCTGGCTTATTTCACTTTGATTAATGTCTTCAAGGTTCTTTAAGTTCTTTTAATACGAAAAGGATTAACCCCCCCGGGGACACTGTCCACTACGTGGACTCTGTCATTCCCTTATTCCTCATTCAGCACTGTCAAGTACTCAGTATGACACAAGTGATTCATTTTTTTTTTCTGTACAGCTTATAAGTAATACATGTTTTACATAGTTGTATAGATTACTTATGTTTCAGAAAAAAAGTGCCCGTAATATTATTTGTTTACACCAAATTCTATTTTGTCCAACAATTTTCAATTATAAAATTAGAGATTCACTTATCTAAAAACAAAAACAGAATTAAAATACACTAGAATTCTGTCCCATTTCAATGTGTGAGGCATCACACTAGGTGATGAGGATAGAGCACTGAATGAGACAAAGAATTCTTCCTCTCATGGAGCTTACAGGCTTGAGAGGCAGACAGTAAAAACAAAATTATAAATATGATGAATGCAAAGAGGAAGTAAAGAACGTTATAGGAGCAAGTAGCAAAGAAATTTAACCCAACCTAGGAGCTCAGGGAAGCCTTGACAGGAAGTCAGTTTTAAGGCAAGGGTCAAAAGGGAAACAGGAATGAACCAAACATGCGTTGGTGTGGATGTCTGGGTGTGAGCAGGGGTGGGAGATACTGCTGCTCATTCCAGCAGAGGAAACTGCAAGAAGGCATGGCGTGAATACAAAAGGACAGAGACTGGCACGTGAGGAATTATAAGAAGTTGAATACAACAGGACTGTAGAGGTTTAGGACAGAATAATACTGAAGAAGCAAGGGACCAGATCATGAAGAGCCTTGCAAACTATATTAAGGATCCTAAAGACAATGAAAAGCCACTAAAGATTTCTAGCTGGCAGGTGACAATGTCAGATACATGTTCTGAAAAGATGACTCCAACTGCAGACTGGAAAATGGAGAGGGCAAGACTGAAACCAGGGAAATTAGTTAATACTATACAATACACTAGTTTTTTGTTGTTGTTGTTGTTTTATAAATTTATTTATTTATTTGGCTGAGTTGGGTCTTCGTTGCTACGCACAGGGGCGAGAGGAGGCTACTCTTTGTTGCGGTGCGTGAGTTTCTCGTTGCGGTGGCTTCTCTCATTGTGGAGCATGGGCTCTAGGCACGCAAGCTTCAGTAGTTGTGGCATGTGGGCTCAGTAGTTGTGGCTCGCGGGCTCTAGAGCGCAGGCTCAGTAGTTGTGGCACATAGGCTTAGTTGCTCCGCAGCATGTGGGACCTTCGCAGACCGGGGCTCAAACCCGTGTCCCCCGCATTGGTAGGTGGATTCTTAACCACTGCGCCACCAGGGAAGTCCCAATACACTAGTTTTTAAATGGTGGCCTGAACTAGGCTGTATCAGTGGGTATGAAAGGAATCAGAAAAGCGTGAAATATTTGAGATGTAAAATCAGATGGACTAAGTTATGAATTAATGTCAGGGATACGGGAGAAGGAAGTATCAAAGCATGAATACCATATTAATTACTGTAAGAGTAATTAATTAGCTGGATGATAAAACAGGAAGGGAAGATGGCAGATAATCAGGTTTTCTGGAGTAAAGATCATGAGTCCAGTTTCAAACTCACTCAGTTTGAGTTCCTTCAAGACATCTAAGTGAGGTTATCCAGCAGAAAGACATATAGGTCTGGAGCTCAGGAGAAAAATCCTGGGGAGCTGTCAATATAAAAATGCTCAACAAAGACATAAAAATGGAGTGAAAGCTCTGGGGTGGAAAAAGAAAAAAAAAGGCAAAGCCCCAACGAATGCCAACACTGAGCAACAAGCAAAAGAGGTCCCCTGGCAAAGGGGACCACAGAAGCAAAACCAGGAATGAGGCACTGCAGAGCAATGGAGAAAACAGCCAATGACATCAAATAGTGCTGAGAGATCAAGCAAATGAAAGGTCAAAAACAGACTCTAGGTCTGGTTAAAAAAAAAAAAAAAAAAAGATGTCATTAGTGACAGTGACAAGAACAGTTCTGTTGGAGATGGGTGAAATATGATTACAGTGAAGTAAGTGATGGGAGATGGGAAGGAAACAATGAGTACAAACAGTCTTTTTAATAAGTCTGGCTGTGAAGGAAAAGCAAGCAGTTGAAAGGAGGATGAGGTCAACAGAGGGCTGTTTTAGGATAGATAGGATTTGAGACAATATAAATACTGCAAAGAAGAAGTCAGTAGATAGAAAAATTTGAAAGTAAAGTAAATAGAGAAGCAGGAGATGGGATCCAGAACACAGATGGAAGGCTGGGCCTTGTCTAGGAAGAAAGCACACCTCTTCCATTAAAACAGCAGAGAGGAGAAGTAAAAGTATGTTGAGTGCAGATATGTTTTACAGACTTGGTGGCAGAAAGTTAAGGAAGGTCCTATTGTATGGTTTCTATTTCCTTTGTGAAGTAGAAAGTGAGGTCACCTGTCAAGAAAGATGAGGTCAGGACTCAGAGAAATAGTCCTAGCGGAGAAGAACAGAGACAGCTAACTAAGGAAACATAAAAGGAATGCTGGGAAATGTTTAGGGTCCACTCAAATCGATGACCACATGTCTGTGTGATTTCCTCTGGTAACAGTCACAAACTATGAATGCGATTTAGTATGTATGTTTCATACTGGATAATCTAAATGAAAAGCAACAGTTCAAATGAATATAACAGAAACAACAAAAACAGAAAAGTTGCCTATTTTCCTTCCTAATACTCCCTGTAAAATAAGATGTAATTCTCAATGATATACATATAGGATGATGGCTGAAAGATTTATACGGAGCCAACAAATAGACAGGAATATGTCTAACATTAACATGCTTTTCCAATGGAAACAGGAAATTCCAGAAGACTGTATGAATAATAGTTTATAAATTTGGTACAAGTGGATATTTTTAAATCTAGTTTCTAAGAAATAAGCTATAAACATTAATAAAAATAAACTACATTCCCTTTCACCCATCCTTCCTGCACCTCCACGTGAACGTGAATGGACTCTTCAACCCTTGGTGACAACCCTGTTATGTTACCTCACCTGAACTTTGAGAATGTCTGGGAAAGAGGTCTACTGGCTCTCAGGTTATGATATTTTCATCTCATTTCATCCAGAATTTTTAAAACGTTATCATTATTATAACTCAAAGCAATTAAAAAATACATTCAAGTTTAATTTACAACCAAGAGACAGGTGAACTAAAATCATGTTGGCACTAAAATGCTCACCTATAATAATTCTAAGGGTAACCACTGCTAGTGGTTTTGTATATTGTCTTTCTTATACTTAAGTACGTATGTGTTTATTAAGTATGTATGTATTTAAAGAATAAAATCTGAATTATGCTGCATGGTTTTAAAATCCAGTTCTTTGTTTAATATTTATTATATGCCTATCACCCAATATTCTGCAAAAACATAATCACAATGACTATGTAAGAGTTTCTTTTGGGGGAAGAATTAGGAAGAATTCAAGAAAAAAATCAATTACTATTAGACAAAACAATCCTCTTCCTCCAACAGTTATCCCCTGTTACTCTTTGCCATTTTTAATTCGATTAGGAACAGACAGAAAACAACTTACCCTCTAGTTCTCACAACGGTCTTTTCATATTTAAACAGATTCATAAATAAGGAAGGAAAAATGTTATATTCTTTACTTGGATTTTTTTTTAACTGCAGAAAGTGTGTCAAACATCATACTCTGATTTAAAAGTAAACAGTCTTAAATTATATATTTCTTAGTTTTTGCCACTTTGACCAACTGGACACATATACTCTTTTGTTTAGATACTATCAGAAAGCTACCCAAAGTTAAAAGTTTTCATTAAAATAGCAAAAGCTAGTTTGGAAACAAACATAAATGATATCCTAACCCATGCTACAGGGGGAGAAGAGGAAAAATACATCTAACAAATGAAATGTCTCTAAAAATAAACTATGATCACACTTCATTTTTAACTATGGAAGTTTTTCTAAAGGCAGAAAATTGTTGAGGTTTCCAAAGTTAAAACGACTCAAATTTATAAATGTAATCAGCTACGACTACCTAAATACTAGTACAAAAGACTGCCCAATTTCTCTGAAATTATCATTCATTAAGAAAACCCAGAGAAGTTAAAACAAACCCCTAACATGGGTGTGGAGAGGCTTTCATGCACTGAGTATCTACCATTTGCATGACGTATGCCAGATTCGAGAATGTGCAGAGAAAAATGCAAGTTCCTCTACCCAAAAATTTAGTGAATGCGCCCCTGAAGGAGCTTCTTCCAGCAGTCTGACTTCCCACAGCTGGAGAAGGCTGTGGAATACTGCTGCCTCTCCAACAGACAGGAATAAAGCCAAGCGCAAGCATTACTTAAGTGAAACAAGAGGACTTCCCTGGTGGCGCAGTGGTTAAGATCCGCCTGCCGATGCAGGGGACACAGGTTCGAGCCCTGGTCCGGGAAGATCCCACATGCTGCGGAGCAACTAAGCCCGTGTGCCACAACTACTGAGCCTGAGCTCTAGAGCTCGCAGGCCACAACTACTGAAGCCCTCGCACTTAAAGCCCGTGCTCTGCTACAAGAGAAGCCACTGCAATGAGAAGCCAGTGCGCCGCAATGAAGAGAAGCCCCCGCTCGCCGCAACTAGAGAAAGCCTGCGCGCAGCAACGAAGACCCAATGCAGCCCAAAAAATTAATTAATTTTTTTAAAAAGCGAAACAAGAAATAATCCAGAACCACAGATACATTTCCACTTCTCCAGATCCTCCTGAGTAAACAATATTATGTGTATCTGAGATGAAAAGAAAAAACCTAAAATAACAATTGAGAATGTCTTTGCCTACTAGGGACTATTTAGTAAAAAGGCAAGATACTATTATCTCTGACTGACAGATGCTTATGTTTGGATCATATATATGCAGTTAGAAAAGAAAAAAAAGCAGACTAAAATCAGAAGATAATTGATACTCTTTTTTTTTTTTTTTTTTTTTGTGGTATGCGGGCCTCTCACTGTTGTGGCCTCTCCCGTTGAGGAGCACAGGCTCCGGACGCGCAGGCTCAGCGGCCATGGCTCACGGGCCCAGCTGCTCCGCGGCATGTGGGATCTTCCCGGACCGGGGCATGAACCCGCGTCCCCTGCATCGGCAGGCGGACTCCCAACCACTGCGCCACCAGGGAAGCCCGATACTCTTTTTTTTTAGAACAGATAATACACTAACTCAAACCTACAAGCCTATATACAGTGATTTATGTTATTAAACAATATATTTCATATAATCTATATTAGCTCATGAACATATGAAGTCACACACACATTCATATGTTCACTCAGCTTGCAAAAGGATTTAAATAGTTGCTTTGAACCACCTAAATACAAAAGAATCAAGTCTGAACTTAGCATTTTCAAAATACCTTCCTGTTAAAAAACCACACATAACTTATGATTCATTATCATATACTATATATGCATAAGAAAAAGAAAGTCAAGAAGGTCCCACATCAACACAACAGTGGTTTTTGCCTCTGAGTAGTAGGATGAGAGGTAATTCTTATTTCCTTCTTTTCGTAGATCTGTCTCCTAATTTTTTCCCACAATAAGCACATACTAATTGTATATAAAATGTTGAAAAACAGCCTCCAGGTTCTTAGAGCTTTATTTACAAAAATGGACAAAGTTATGGTATCCCATTTGCCACCATCAACATACTTACATAATATGGTTCTGCCTCCCGTTCAGTTATCTCATCCTGATAGAGGGTGAAGCAAGTTGGAATTCGTCCAAACCACACATCTCGAAGCACATCTTTGTCATCTGTCATTCTTCCAATGGTTAAAGCAGTACATATAGGCTAAATTCTTTTCCAGCCAAAGCCAAACTGAAAATAAAACAGAGTATTAGATCCTTGCAGGTATAAATGAACCTGCTCCAAAACAAAGAAAGATTATAGGAAAAAAAGAATGCATACAGATTATTCACTTCAAAAAACTCCGTGATGGGCATTCTTTAGAATGAATGCAAAAATCAGTACAACAAATTCTAAATGTGCACCTATTATTTATTTAAAGAGATCACGGAAGTAACCATTTCAAAATTACATATACAACTAATGAACCACAGCCAAAGTGAAATTATACTTGCATCATTCTCTCAAGCCCCAAAAGTCTATCTTTATCTACGCTTTATCTAAAGTGAACTCATCTATAACTTCTCTGTGTCTCAGTTTTCTCATCTGTAAAATGGGAATAACAGCACTGACCACATAAGATAGATATGAAAATTAAATTAATACATGTAGAACACTTAGAACAATGCCTATAACACAGTACTATAAAATGTATTGATCATCATAATTGATAAAACCAACCAGAGCATGTCTCAAAAAATGTTCAGAAGTCAAAGACTTTAAGAACTTAGAATAATCAAAAGCATTATTTAGTGTAAACTGGAATTATGAGAGTAAAGGAAAATAACTAAAAATTATACATTGAACACTGCTAATAACATTCAATAGAGAGTCAATAAACATTTGATCATCTGATATGTCCAGCTCTGTGGCAGGTGCTGAGGGCATACAAGATGATGATGATGATGGTGGTGATAACAACTTTTTTAAAACCTCAGGCATTGCCTAGAAGGTATTAGTTACAAATCTGCTAAACATACCATGCACTTTCATGTCCTTTGCATGGCTTTGCTCATGCCGGTGGTTCCTTACCCTGAAGTAGCCTTCCCCACCTCGCCTTCCAACTTACACATCATTCAGGACACTGCTCAAAATAGCCTTTCTTCTATGTATGAATCAGACAGAACCTCTGTTACCTCACTGTGCCTTTACTTTTCCTCTACTACAGCAGGATTTCCAATCTCATATTTTTTCCATCATACCATACTTACTGCCAAACATCCCTTCCAATTCCAAAATGTCCACGGTTATAACTAAATGTTACTTGTGAGAGCTTTCATAATGCAGGAGGGGAAGAAGTTAAATATTAACAGAACCTATAGTGTTCAGGGAAGAATCTTAAAAGATATTGAACTTGAAGAATGGGTAGAATATGGACAGACAAAAAGAAGACAAATATTCCAAGCAAGGCAAAATAGCATCAGCAAAGGCAGGAAGTGGCAGGCGCAGTATGTGTACCAACTTTTAAGGAAACTTTGTGTTGGGAGGAGTAGTAGATAATGAAACAGCTGAGCTGTGACACGTTTTACTATCATACCTGATCCTAGGTAAGTCACTTTACTTCACTAAGTCTAAATTTCCTTACCTGTAAAAGTCGCCAGGTTGTTCTAGAAAAAAAAAAAAGTCTATAAAGTATTTGACATGGTAATGGACACAGCATGTGCTGAGAAATAAAAGCAATTATTATTCTTTTAATGTCAAATTTGTAAATATAAAATGTAGCTGGATCATGAAGTACACCAAATAGAAAATTGTGGGTTTTCAATTTCATCCAACAAGCCTACAAAGGTTTTATAATGGTGAAACAAAAACAATTATCTGGTAGCAGTGCACAAAAGGGGATCCAAAGCCAGAGAGAGGCTAGCCAGGAAGCAATTTCAGCAACTAAGGCATATAATGAGTGCCTGACCTAGACTGGTAGCAGTGGATTGATGAGAGACAGGAGGGCTTTCCAAGGAAGAATGAATAGAAGTTGGTAAAAAGACTGGCTGAGGGACAAAGAACAAGGACAGAGAAGATTTAAATGCTTACAGCAGGCTATACAGTAAAGTAGTTAAGGGGTTTTGAAATCAGACTGACATGGGTTTCAACCCTGACTTCCACATATAAGCTGTATGTCCTTGGACAACAAACCTGACATCTCTAAACCTCGTATCTATAAACTGAAGATAATTCTAATTTCACAGGGTTGTTGGGTATTTAGCACCTAGTAACCAACCACTGGAAAAATGGTAAATGTATTTAATACATGGTTTCCCTGTGCTTCCATGGCCCCTCTGCTTGAATACCCTTTGCCCCTTCTCTTGGCCAACTCTTAATCCTCTTTTAAGAGTCAGCTTAACATTAACTCCTTGGGAAGCTTTCCACTAAGCACACTATAATCTAATTACTTCTGTTATTATATCTTTATTGTTATATGGTATAACAATGAATTGCAGCTGTGTATCTTATCTGTCTCTTGCCCCTCCCCACACTGACCTGTCAGTTCCTTGACAACAGAAACTGAGTCATATATACCTTTGTATCCAGGATGTTAGCATAATCAGCACATAATAGGCTCTGGAATTTTTGTTAAACTGGAAAATATATAAATAAATTAAATGTGTAAATCCAAAAGTTGTACTAGCTACTTAAACTTTTCCACCTAAACTCTTTCCTAAATATGTACAATCACACTTCATATTCAGCAAATTTCACTATTTTTCCCTCTCATACATATACTACGATATCAACACCATGCATCCAACTTGAAGGCAATGTTTTGGAAGAATAGAAATCCCAACCCATGATGCAGTCTACTAGAAGTAAGCTTCCTGAGGGCAGGGACTACCTCTTGACTGCTGTATTCTCAGCATCTAATTCATGGCCTGGAAAAGAGGCAGGTGCCCAACCAACAACACTCAGCAAACAGCACAGTGAGTATGATAAAAATATTGGGCTGGTCAAAAAGTTCGTTTGGGTTTTTCCATAACCTGTTACAGAAACCTGAATGAACTTTTTGGCCAACCCAATATAATGCACAATTAACAGTCCCTTTTACACTACAAACCAAGAAAGGCTAACCTATTACCTGAAGCTGTTTTGCTGACAAAATCCCCAACTACTCATAAATTACTTAAAATATCAAATACCTACTAGTAGTAGTAAATTTGTAAACATCTAAAAATATATATGCTGGCTGGTCTCCCTTTAAATTCATGAACACTGACCTCAGAAGTGGGCTCTGAGTATTGCCCAGTATTCTCATACTTCCCTAGTCCATTTATTCTTCCACTGTCCTAAATCAACTCCCCCTCCTCAAATTTTCACATCTCCTTCCTCACTCTCTCTCAGCTAATGACCTGGCTTTCTATTTCCTTCTATCTGGTTACTGAGGATCACTGGTTCTGAACAGGGGTTTTAAGGAACAGCCCCACCTCCACCCTGGGGGATAGTTCATAACTCCCTCCAATCTCCAAATGCTGAAGTGCCCCACGGTCCTTGAACCCTGCCTTTGGAGATCTCTCAGAGCTTTAAATATCACTTACACATTAACAATTCCCACATTTACATCTTCAGCCTAGACTTCTGAACTCCAGTTTCATATATACTACTGTATACTGAAATTTCATTTGAAAATTCATTTTTTAAACTGAAAATGATTGCAGATCTTCCTCCCTCCTCTCCCTATTACTCTGTGATCTTCCCCAAATCACTGAGTGGTAACTCCATTCTTTAGCTTCTCAGGCCATAAATCTGGGAGTCATCCATGACCCCTCTTCACACTTGATGGCTCTAGCTTAGATATAAATCTAGAATCTGGTCATTTCTCACCACCTCCACTCTTACCACACTGATCCAAGTCACCTTGACCTTTAACCCAGATAAATGCAATGGCCTACCAACAGAGGTCTCAACGTTTCTGCCCTTGCTGCAGAGAGACAACAAAGTAATCAGAAAAATCCTTTAAAACAGAAGTCAGATCAGTTCACTCCTTGACTCAAAACCCCACCATCTCATTCAAAGTAAAAACTAAAGTCTTACAAGGTGTTAGCAGGCCCTATATGACCCGACCCCACTCTGACCTGCTTATCTACTTCTCTCCGCAACTTGCTCCCCCAGTTCCAGCCAAACTCGCTGATGTGCTCCCGCCTCAGGGACTTTGTGGTTGCTCTGATGGCCCTCTCCACTACATCCACGGGCACCCTTCTTTATCACTATTAGGTCTCTGCTCAAATGTCATCTTTTCTAAGGCCACCACTATAATTTCCCATGCATGCTACCAGCACTCCCCATTCCCCTTCATTACTTATTTTTTCTCCATAGCACTTTTCACTACTTGACACATATTTTAATTAATTTTTAAATTAATGTCTCCCCCCTCAACCCTCAAAGTGAACTTCATGATGGCAGGGGTTTTTATTGTCTTCCTCACTGTTTACTGTTTTGTTTACTTTTTGTTCAGTGCCTGGCATATAAGTAGCACTTAGTATCTGTTAAATTAATAAAGTGAACCTACACTTGAAGCTTGTACCTTATTCTAAAAACTCTTAACCATATAGTACCATTCTGTTCACTTTCCCCAATTTTAATCAGCATACATTTGAGGATCAAAGCACCTACTTAAATCCAATATAAAATTCTAAAAGTTCCCTCCACTGCTACCCTCAGCCCAACATCTTTACTTTCAAATTCAAAATTCAACCAACAACTCCCTTTATGGAAAACACAAAATAAGTCCGTTCAGATCCAAGTACACACAGTCCCAAAGACTGAAATTTATCAAGTAAACTCCGGAAGGCCTTGGAAATTCAGTGCTGTTTGATAGCCTCTGGGTTCTGATTCTTGCTGAAAACATGCTGTGCCTCCCCATCCCTCAGAAAAATCTAGAACCAGTCCGCTTTCCCTAGGTTCCCCAAGTTCAGGTGTGACTTGAAAATAATCCAAACTATAAAGTATGTGAAAGTGCTCTGCCAAGGGAAAATGGCTTTGTTGGCACTAAATATTATTATTAAAATGAGACAATGAATGCGTCTGAGAAGATAAATTGGGGAGAAACCCCACCGATTTCGGATAGAATCGAACTTGCTGTAAAAATAACTATGATCTAAATAACTAACTATTCCACGAAAAATGGAGGTCCCGAACTAAACTCTAGAGCCTGCGACGAGACCCAAGCTTCCCACCTTAGTAAGGAACAGACGTATTCCCCGAAAGACCGCGCAGACTACACCCTCCAGCCGGCACTAGGGCTCCGAGGTCGGCGCTCGGCCAACGCCACCTCCCCTGGAGGAACCACCTTCACCCGCCACCACCGCCCGGGGGAGCGCTCCTCTCGCCGCACACGCCCCCCTCCTTCTTACCACACCTACCTAGCACTTCCCCAACCCTCTTCCTCCGGGCACTTCCTCACACTGGGGTGACAGACACACACATACCCTACCAGAAGCTCAGACTTCTCCTCCGCCTTCCTGCACCGGTGAGGACGCTCGGGTCTCGGGCTCTGGCTGGGCGGCGGCGGAGAGCGCCAGACACACAGACCCGCAGAGGTGCAGCGGTCTGGAGTCCCGCTGGCCCGCGCAGCCGCAGAAGGCACCAGCGTGGAGGTCGGAGTCGAACCCTGCTGCACTTCCGCCCTCCCGTATCCAGCGAAGACAGCCTGCAGCGCCGCGGAGCTCTGGAAGCCCACCGCAAGTGCAGTCACCCTCGGCGCCCGGAGATGACGTCACGGGGCCCCACGTGGCCCGCACTCCGCCCTCCCAGTTCGGCCCAACCCCGTGAGGAGGCTGGAGCCGCGCTTGAGCATGCGCGGACAGAGCAGACAGCGTGAATGTTCGGTCAAACCCCTGGCAAGTTCCCCGCTTCTACCCTCTTCCGAGAGTCCTGTGCTTTTGGCATAGTCATTGTTGTTTAGTGAGGTTAATATAACAGTTCCGTGAGAGCAGAGAGTTTTACAAATAATGAGTCACTGCGTCACTAGAGCTTCATCGCAGCATCCCTGTCCTGGCTTCACACAGTAAAATTAATAAAACGTTGGTTTTCAAAGTGTTTTCATATCTATTTTCTCATTTGATCTTCTCCACTTTGTCAGAGCCACAGAACGAATTAAGAGCCGCATTTAACAAAAGACTAAAATACTTGAATACTGAAGCCCAGCCATCCCTCCAATTGTAAGTACCTATGTCTTCCTGTTGGTGAAAATGACAAGCAATTAGTCAATTTACTCCTAAAAAGTGTTTGCATTAGGTCTATCCAGAAGTCTTAGCAGGCATTTAGCGTTTTTCTCTTCATTACACATGGCTTTCAACATAATGCTATGCATGCCAAGTGAATACTACTGTGCTGAGACTCGATAGGTTCCTGATAAGTGGGAAGACTAGGAAAATCCTAGTATTAGCCACAGGATCCTTTTTAAAGGAAGAATCTTCTAGGAATTCCCTGGCTGTCCAGTGGTTAGGACTCCACGCTTTCACTGCCTGAGGGCGTGGGTTCAATCCCTGGTCGGGGAACTAAGATCCCACAGGCCCGTGCAGCGCAGCCAAAAAAAAACAAAACAAAACTTATTGGAGGTTGTCTAGCCCAATGATTTTCCAGTGGTGAATCACAACTCATTGGTGAGTCATCAAATCAAGTTAGTGGGTCATGACTAGCAATTTTTAAGTTAAAAAAAAATAGAAAATATTGGCATGCTTCACACATACTAAAGGTAAATATTGTTTCCTGAAGTTTTTACTTTAGTATGTACATGGTTTACACTGTGTAGGAATGTGAAATACATTTCTTGATATGGGTAACAGTCAAAAAAAATTGAAAGCCACAGTCCAGTCCACTCCACTTACTTAATGCAGAAATCCTCTCTATAGCGTCCCCAACAGACAAACATTAGCCTCTGTAAAAAAGCTCTTGGGATAGTTGCCCCCACTTCCCAAAGGTAGGCAAAACTAAATGGAATTTACTCTGAAATGTATCGAAAAAATTAGGTGGATGGACGAATGGCTAGAGGGATGGATAGATGGATAAATATGTGATAATGCAAGTACAGTAAAATGTTAATGGTAGAATCTAGGTGGTGAGAATATGGGTGTTCACTGTAAAATTCTTTCAACTTTGCTGTTATGCTTGAAGTTTTTCCTAATAAAATGTTTGGGGAGGGGGCAGAGAAACGATTTATGGAGAACCCTAATGGGTAGAAAGTGATTATATTGAGCTAAAATCCAGCTTCTTGTAACCTTTAAAAATTGACCCTGTTTATTTCCTTCCTCCCCTTGTCCCTCCTCTACCCCACCCCCAACCTACAATAGAAATAGCTAACCCTTGTTCTAATAGACAGCACTTCAGCTATGAAAAGATATGCCTTATAACCCACTCAGGATAAACACTGTCAGTTCTTTCAGCCATTCTTCACATGACATATCTCTCCTCTGGATATGGTCCAGTTGTTGTACTCTTTCCCATCTCATGGTTGTGCTCCTTGAGCAAAAATTTGGAAATAAGAGGAATTCTATATTTGTTCTCCGTCATTTCCATTTGTTAACATTACGTCGTCTCTCTCAATCAGTTACCAAGAGTGACAGATATCCACTCTTCCCTTTAAAATGTTTCTTAAACTCTAAAAAAAGGGGAAAAAATGGTAACAGGTTTCAAAAATTTGGATTTCTGACTTATCCTGGAATCTGACAACCCTGGGACCACATTCCCACATGGCAACCAAGTGCTGGAGTGGAGCTGCAGCCTGCCCCCTTTTAGGCTGGGAATGCCCTCTCCAGTTTCTCACTGTCCCCACACTATCACTTATTTAGACTTTAGATTACCTATCTGGATGCTAAAGGCTTTGGAGCGTAACACTCCTCTATAGCTCTTCTTCTAGTTTCTAAGGCACTGCCTACCTCAGTTCTTTGCACGTAAATATTCATTTTGAACAAAAGACCAAAACAACTAGGCCAGAATGCATTATTCAAATGTGAATAACACACATTTGACTGTGATTGTGATCATATTTATAGTTCTAAGTTTTTACCTTTAGGCAATTCTAAGGACACACACTTGAAAGTTGGGAAAATATCATTATACAGTGTTCTCTCCTGTGAGGTGAGAGAGTATTTGGAGGATTCAAATACTATTTTGAGGCTTTCAAAGCTGAACAGTCATAGACATCCCATTTGTATCTATTTAATTGACATTCTAAAATGAATCCAGGAGCTGGATAGATAGACTCTTTTAGCTTCAGTGACAGCCTTTCATTCACTGTGACAAGTCTTCATTCAGTCATTTAAACATTTCTTGTGTTCACATAATTAGGTACTTGGTAAAGTGAAAATAAGTAACTCTTAAGTAACAACAAAGGAACCTCCCAAATTTCATTACATGAATATATATTTTAAAATCACAATTTGGAGCAGTTTTCTTATGACTACCATGTCAACTATATAATACCATATGTAATTCCAGCACTGCTACAGATAAAATGTGGGTTTTTGTTGAAAATATTGTGTTATAAGACTATGATTCCAGTTACTCAGTACTCTCTATCTACTTGCCTACATAGATTGTATAGGAGTGAATCAAAACAATATGCCAAATATTCTTTGGAAAAAATATATACATTCATAACTTGTATACATTTGTGTTTTAATTTTTGATGCCCCAAATTACTATTATTCTTAAAAAAATCTTTGAATTAGATTATTTGGCTGTTCCCATAGGAATATTTTCTATAAATAGCTCCTATTAAAAACTGGGAAAAATTAGTCAAGCAGCTTTTCAATCTGTTTTCTCAATGTGTGCAGAAGAAATATAGTCTGAGAAATATAAAACTGAAGGGAAAGTCTTAAAAAAAAATAAAACCCAACTGAACAACCTGATTCTTGAAACAGCAGAATAAATCCTTGCAATAATACGTTGCTGTCACCAGGTGTCACAATCAACCTGACACAAAGCTCAGAGCTCCCCAACCAGCAAGTCCAGTCAGTAGCACCCTCAGTGATGTAATAGACTGTTTCCCAATAGGAAAGTGCAAGTTATCTCAAGAGATTTTGTGAAATCCTAAAAAAGTTTTCACAACAAAATTATTTTAATTTGAAAAAAAAACAAAAAACAAACACTTTCTAAACCTTGTCAGTACTGACAAAATTTCCTTCAAGTCCATTCCCTTTCCTTCACCTGTGTTTGTTCTTCGATCATAAACTAGTGCAGTATAGCATAGCTGAGGATGTGCTTTTAAATCCCATATGCGACATCTATTATCTGTGTAGCCCCAGAAAAAAAATTATTTAACCAGTTCTGGCTACGTAATTCCACAGGGCCAGTGCAAAATGAAAATGAGGGCTCTTTGTTGAGGAAAGGAATTTGAAGATGGCGACAGCAGAGCATTAAATCAAGTGCTGTGCATACAATAGGTCACATGCCCAAGAACCTGACTCTTATGTAACTTCTCCCAGCCTCCATTTCTCCATTTTCCTCATGGTTAAATGAGGATAATGATAGCACCTGCTTCATAGACTCGTTCTGAAGGTGAGGGAGGATGATGCACATGAAACATTTACCACAGTGCTTGGTAAATGGTGAGCTCTCATTAAACAGGAGCTGTTGTTTTTATGTCCTTCATCAGGCTCTGTGCCTCCCTTCCCCTGCACCAACCCATTTTACTATCTTCTGCCAGAGTAATCTTCTTTAGCACAGTTCTAATTATGTCGCTGCCCTGTTTTTTACAAAAGCCAAACCCTCACTGCCTACAGAATAAAACCCAAATTTCTTGGACTAACCTAATCCAGTTTTCCAGCTTCATCACCCATCACTTGTCTGGCTCCCTGGTCTCTCTCTGACCTCTGCCTCACATCCTGCGTCTTTGCTGATGCTGTTCCTTCTGCTGGAAATGCCCTCTCCCCAGGACTGTAGGGGAAATACAAGAATAAGAGTCACAGTTCTGCCTTAGAGCTGTTTACAGTATAGACTGGGAAACAATATCACACAGAGATTCAGCAAGAACGCAAGACAAGGTGAAAAGAATGGTCAAGGAAAAAAATGTCTTAGAAGTTCAGAAGTAGAAGCCATGACTGAAATGGCACTTTTTAAAGCATTTCATTTCATAGTTTATTAATGGTTACTATGTTATGCACAGACTCTATGTTATATGTATCAAAACACAGAGCTCCATGGATTCTTTTTCAAAAATATAATTCATATCCCTCAGTTTTTAAATGCTAAACTTAAAAGCAGGGGCAATATATACTTTTAATTAATTATTTTTAGAGCAGTTTTAGGTTTACAGCAAAATTGAGCAGAAAGTCCGGAGTTCCCATATGCCATCGCCACACACACACAACTCCTTCCACTATCACATCCTGCAACGGTACGTTTGTTACAATTGATGAACCTACACTGACACATCTTTATCACCTGAAGTCCATATTTACATTATGGTTCACTCTTGAATTAGTCAGAGAGGCTAAACATGAGTTTAGTCAAATGTATAATGACAGGTATTCACCATTATAGTATCATACAGAGTTGTTTCGTTGCCTTAAAAACCCTCTGTGCCCTGTCTATTCATCCCTCCCTCCTCTGAACACTTGGCAACCACTGATCCTCTTATGTCTCCATAGTTTTGGGTTTTTGAGAATGTTGTATAGTTGAAATGATAAAGTATGAGGGCTTTTTAGATTGGTTTCTTTCAGTTAGTCATATGCAATTAAATTTTCTTCATGTCTTTTCAGGGTACAATGTTTTTTAAATAAAATTTTGAATGAAAGTCACATTTAATTATACAGAGTACTAATTTTTTACTTTAAAAAGTAGGTTTAGGGGGCTTCCCTGGTGGTGCAGTGGTTGAGAGTCCGCCTGCCGTTGCAGGGGACGCGGGTTCGTGCCCCGCTCCGGGAAGATCCCATATGCCGCGGAGCAGCTGGGCCCGTGAGCCACGGCCGCTGAGCCTGTGCTCTGCAACGGGAGAGGCCACAACAGTGAGAGGCCCACGTACCGCAAAAAAAAAAAAAAAAAAGTAGGTTTAGGACTTCCCTGGTGCCGCAGTGGTTAAGAAACCACCTGCCAATGCAGGGGACATGGGTTTGATCCCTGGTCCAGGAAGATCCCACATGCCGCAGAGCAACTAAGCCCGTGTGCCACAGTTACTACTGAGCCTGTGCTCTAGAGCCTGCGAGCCACAACTGCGCCTAGAGCCCATGCTCCACAACAAGAGAAGCCACCGCAATGAGAAGCCCACGCACTGCACCGAAGAGTAGCCCTGGTTCGCTGCAACTAGAGGAAAGCCCGCGGGCAGCAACGAAGACCCAACGCCACCATAAATAAATAAATAAATAAATAAATAATTTTAAAAAGAAGACCCAAAACATACACATAATTTAAAAAGTAAAAAAAAAAAAATGTATGTTTACCAGCAACTCTTGTGTTGGGGACCTTTCTGTGGGATAATTTGCCCACATACATTAAGTATCAGAATTGTCATCTCAGAGGTGGTATGTTCCTAAAGTCTCTCAATTTTAGGGACAAGCGGGATGGTTTAAAATACTGATTTTTTAAAAAATTCAGGTATTTAGTTTGCCTAAAAATAAAGTCTGTTGTGGAATAACTGCTGAATTTTTAAAAAGCCCATTGTGTAATCATTACTTTTTTCATTCGCCTCCCAGATCTGATGGCACAGTCAGTCCATACCTTTCTCCTTTATCTTTCTCCTTTAGTGGTATCGCTACTACACACATGCCATGGTTTACTTTTCATGTTTTCCTAAACACTACTACTGAAACGCTCTATAGCCATCACTGAGTTCCTAGGATCCATTTATTACCTTGGGCTTTATAGGACTGTCATGATTTAAGAGAATGAGAGAGAAGGGAAAGGTATAGGTATTTCAGGAAAGGAAAAAAGAATGATCAAAAGCAGGGATGAAACAGTCACGTTCATGCCTGGATGCTGTGAGTATATTTTATTCTGCAAATGTAAGATACTCTAGGTCAGGAGGTTAGACAATTCATCATACACACTACTTATCTAGTTAGTTAGTTAACATTTACAGAGCATACTATGTGCTGGGCATGATTCTATAACACTTTTCTAATATTCTAACCTCATACAATTTGGGAGGTCCTCTTTGGAAAGCACACATACAAAGAAATACAAAATTAGGTGGCCTTAGAAAGGACCCATGTAAGTGAAGAGACCTGAAAATTAAGCTTCACAGTAAACTCACCTCCATTTCCCATGACTGAGAGACTGAAGTGAAGAAGTAAGCTTCAGGCAGCCCAATTCTTCACCTCTCACAGGTATCCAAGACTGCTTCTTGTCCCATGATCTCCATTTCTCCCTAGAAGAGCTCGGTTATATTGCCATTAGAGCAAAGGGCAAAATTAAACAAGAAGCTTTCATGTTCTGCTTGCCACACATTTCTAGCCACCATTTATGCACTGATTTTATTCACTGCCTTATTCTAGGCAGATTTTCTAACATTCTTTTCATCTTTTCATCAAACTATAATATGAAATTTCTGTATTCCAGAAAGACGGATATGAATAAAGTATCCTTTTTTGCCCCCTCTCCACACTTTCCCAGCAATTTATAAAATGATTAGTGTTCTCACAGAACAGTGTGTTCATTCACTTAATAGGCTTTTATGTGCCAGGCTGTACCAGGTACTCAGGATACTAAGATGCATCAGAAATTAATTTCTTCCCTCAGGGAACTCACATTCCAGTTTGGCAGAGAACAGATAAGTAAACAAATGATTGCAATAGTCCCTAACTGGCTGTAATAGGGCTATGTACAACTGTTATGGGAACCTAGCTTTGAGAATCAGTAGAAACGTATAAAATAAATCTTAGAGGATAAATAGATACAACATGTGGACAAGGAAAGAAAGGGCTTTTAAGCTAGGGGCTCTTAACCAAGGGGTCCACGGTTCAAATTACGGAGCTTGAAGAATTTGGATGAGAAAATGAGTACGTCTTTATTTTCACTAACCTCCAGTTTGAAATTTAGCATTTTTTCCCATTATAAATATAGGGCACAAACTGGAGTAGTATTAGCAATACTTGTAACTTGTCACCAGTAGAAACATAGATATATTCAACATAGATATATTCATATTGCAGTTGACTCAGATTCTTGAAACATTATTTTACACATATTGCTACTTTGAAATTACAGTAGGAATTTGACTCACTGCGAGACCTTATTATTTATTGCATACTACATAACACAAATTTGTTTTCCTAACATTCTGATAATTGTATAGGAATATACAATTATCTCTTTGTAGTTATACATATGTCTATGTAATAATATGTATGTTTATGCATTTAAATATATTATTCTGAGAAGGGCTCCACAGACTTCAACAGACTAAGAGATTCATTGTGAAAAAAGAATAAAAGTAAGGTTAAGAATCGCTGTTCCAGGCAAAGGGAACAGAAGACACAGCAAGTTTGGGACTTCCCTGGTGGTGCAGTGGTTAAGAATCTGCCTGCCAATGCAGGAGACACGGGTTTGATCCCTGGTCCAGGAAGATCCCACATGCCGCAGAGCACCTAAGCCCATGCACCGCAACAACTGAGCCTGCGCTCTAGAGCCCGCGGGCCACAACTACTGAGCCCACGTGCCACAACTACTGAAGCCTGCGTGCCTAGAGCCTGGGCTCCGCAACAAGAGAAGCCACCACAATGAGAAGCCCGCGCGCCACAACAAAGAATAGCCCCCGCTCATCGCAACTAGAGAAAGCCCGCACACAGCAACAAAGACCCAACACAGCCAAAAAAAAAAAAAAGACACAGCAGGTTTAAAGATGAGGACTTGTTCAAGAATTCAGTCACCAGTGCTGCCTTTTCTTTCTCTTGGCTCTGAATTCTTCCCACTCCTTTTTCTGCCACTCCCCTAGTTTGGGACACCTGTCCATTTGGCCCTCTTCTAATCTATGTTCCACACTTCCCACTGTTGGGAATCCATATTCCCAAAGCTGATATTGTGTCACTGCTATCCTGGTTGAAGGGGATCAGGAGAGCCCAGCCTGCTTGGCCTTGGTATTGCCTCTGCAGGCAGAGGCAAGATCAAGGAGCCCTTGGGATCCCTCGGACAGATCTGGAAACCCCTGGCCTAAAAGAGCAAGTGTGGCTTTCAACACCCTCCGTGGGGCATTATTACCTCTCCATCCTTATCTTCTATCATATTCCCTGAGCTCTGTCCTCCAGCCTCACAGAAACACTTTTCACTTTTCATAAAGATCCTGCCCTCTGTCACCTCCGGGGGTATACAAGCTATTTTTTCTGCTCGGGACTCTACTTCTCACCACTCCTTTTTCCTGGTTAACCCCTACTTATCTGTTAGGTGTTAGTTTAGAGGTCTCTTCCTCTGGGAAGTCCTTCTACTCCCCACGAGAATGGCCCAAATATCTCTCCTATGTGTTGCCTTAACAGCCTGTATTTACCTCTTTTTTTTTCTACTGTATGTGGCATAAATATTTTGTTACACAAGTTACAAAAATACTTTCACATTTTGGTTGGTTTCAAAGTTTGAAAAGAATGATGGGCCACAGTAGGGGTGGGGTGCGATGTGGAGAGGTACGCAAAACGGGCAGAGAAAGGATTTTTTTTTTTTTTGGCTGCTTTGGGTCTTCGTTGCTGCACATGGGCTTTCTCTGGTTGCAGCAAGTGGGGGCTACTTTTCGATGCAGTGCGTGGGCTTCCTATTGCAGTGGCTTCTCTTGTTGCCAAGGCAGGGCTTTAGGCGGGGACTTCAGTAGTTGCAACACGCGGGCTTCAGTAGTTGTAGCACATGGGCTTAGTTGCTCTGCGGCATGTGGGATCTTCCTGGACCAGGGATCAAACCCATGTCCCCTGCATTGGCAGGGGGATTCTTAACCACTGGACCACCAGGGAAGTCCCGAGAAAGGATTTTATTAACGGCTGTTGGCCCATCTGAGGGGGAGGAAGCAGAGGACCCCGATTTGAAGTGACCAGGAAAATGCTCTGTCTTGGCTGGGTGGTCCTTCCTGTTGGGCGGAACTGGCTGCAGGGCTTGGTGCTCACTGAAGCAGGGTGGGTGCAGGGAGGGGTGTGGACAGAGGGGCTGGGAATGATGAACCATTCGTGGTCAGGACCTGTTGCTATGGTGACACAATGTGAGAACAAATGGTACACTCACATATACACAGGTTTAAGTGTCTTAATCCACGCCAGAAAACATGCAAAATTAAACGCGTCGTTTCTTTGAGATGGAGCTATGGAAGCACATTTGGACTGGAGATCAGGCCTCGCTCAGTCCCAGGGAGGCCTCTGAGCTGGGTCTGGGTGTCCCAGAGAGAAGGCCCCTGAATCCTGCCGTAAGCACCTTGACGAGGGGTTTTGGGGCAGGACAGGGCTGAGGAAGAGGAGAGAAAGGAAACAGGAAACATTGCACTGAGTCAGGCTTAAAATTCTCAGGCTTTGGAGGGAAGCAGCAGCTCTGCACAGGCTGCCTGGGGGCAGTGGAAGCTCAGGACGGCTTCCTCCTCAGTGGGGCGGGGGCCTCGAGCTGTGGTGACAAGACTGAAGAACTAACAGAACTGACAAGACTTCCAACCTTGCTGGGTGGTATCAGAGGAAGGGTACCAGCGCACCTCTGGACATCAGTTTCTTCATCCTGAAAATGGGAGAGCGCCACCTGACCTGCATCCTCTGAGCATGTAGGGCAGCGGCGGCAGCGGTAGTGGCAGCGGGGTAGGTGAGCGCGGCAGGTGAGGTGGCTGGGGTCAGCTCTGTGGTGTACAGAGGGAAGGGGGCCCAGGACCCTGGGTATGCGGGGATCAGAGGGGCCCCCATCAGCTCTGAGTGTGCTCCTAGGGAGGGGTGAGCGTTGGTGGGATTTGGCGTAGCCGTCAGCTTGTTCTTGGACGTCTTGGTGTTGGCTTTGGCACACTCTAGCCTCAGGGTCTGCGGGTTCTCAGGATCAAAGCGAATACCGTTCAACGCCTGCTGGGCGGCTTCTGCTCCTGTCCGGTCGTCAAAGGTCGTAAAACCAGCAGGCTGCCTCGATGTGAGCTTGATCGGGGACGCTTCATACCCCTTGCACGGCCTGAAGAGCAGGTAGAGTTCTTTGGGTTGAATGTCCACAGGGAGGCCACTGGCGAACAGGGTTCGGAGCGCCTCCTCCGTGCGAGCCGCGCGGGCGCTGGGCGCGCAGTCCGGCATCAGGTTGCTCTTGGTGCTGGGGGTGGGGTGTGGTGGCGGTGACAGGGGCAGCCAGCGGGTCCGGCTGGAGTCGCATTAGGCTTCGCGGGCGCGGGAGACGGGGAGGGGGTGCGGCGGACGTGGCGCTGGGAACCCGGGCCGAGCCGTGGTGGCCGCCGCCTCCGCCTTTTCCCTGCAACCGGCGAGTCTTGCCTTCCTTTTATCACGGAATGGTAATAGACCTTTTACTGGTCTGCGCTCTTCTCTCTGGTCGGCACTGAGCCTTTACCCACTGTTTAATTCCCCACATAGGGCCTGACAGTAGTGGGCGTTGGGCGGCTACTTACTGGTTAGATGGATAAATGAATGAAGCCAGAATTGTCACCTAGGGCTATAGCAGAAAAAGGCTTGGACACCGAGGTAAGTGGTTTGAACTATATCCCCTAGGCCAGGATTTTCCAAACTGTACCTTATGACCTATTAGTGGATTGTGAGATCAACTTAGTGGTTTGCAATAATTTTTTTATGTGAAATAGAATTTTATAGAACAGAAGAGTAGAACAGAATAGATCCGAGTGCATCACAAGAAGCAAGGGTAAGTTTGTTTCCTAAAACTTTTACTTCAGTTATACATATCATGCATATATATATATGCACATCCTGAACTAGTATGTGTGCCTTGAGTTGTGATTATTTCTTCCAATAGATTAAGTCAAGAAGATTCTAAAGCTCCTGCTGTAACCACAGGGGAGCCGTTGTGAAGGGTTTCAATTAAGGATGTGATATGATCAGATCTGTGGTTTGGAAAACTTCCTCAGACCATGGCATGAAGGGTATTTTGACCAGCGATGGTGGCAATGGGAGCATCTGAAAAGCTACTAGAGTCAACTGAGAAATGACAAGAAAGATAATGGCGTGGGATGGAAAGGAAGGGGTGGGAAGGAGAAATAGTGACTGACTGGAAGACGGTGCTTTTGAGGGGGTTGAGGTTTAAGATCTAGTACTATGGGCTTGACCTGGAATGCCGTAATTCAGGTAATGGAAACATCACAGCCAATGTCAATTCAGTAGGAGGAAAATCAATTATACTAACTTTTGAATCGAATTGACTGATCCATTTGGTCAGAATAATTAGCCCACATTGATATGAATTGCTCTGGATGCTAAATATAGTAGTGACTAAGGGGCTAGATTGTCCCAAGTATAAATTACCCATAACTAGTGTTTGAATCTAGTTGCTTAAACATTTAAGCTACTTTTATTATGCTATCACTACAGTGTATGAAATTATCTATGTTTTTGAGTGGGGAAATCAACCTACATAGCCCATTGCTTATGAATTATCTATAGTTTACTCACCTACCTCAAATTCTTTTCTGGAACAAGACAAATATGAGGGGAAAAAATCCAGTAATATGTAATTCATATAATTTAATAAGCATTGCATATGAGAATAAATATTATTTTTGTTTCTCTATATAATAATTATGTCTTCTCTTGCAAAGTCCTCATTCATCTGGAAGAATTATATAATGTTCTCAATTTACTACGGATGGGAAATGCTTAACCTGGGTGGTATGTGGATCACCATATCTTAGTTGTAGGATGGGACCGCCTCCAAGCAATCTGAATGTTAATCAGGTATGGGTGTTGTCCTGAATAGTTATTTAGGAGCAGAAGAGTAATGGTGGACGAAGGTGCAGCCAAGGAATGAGACAAAATAAAATGTATTCGTTTTTATGCATTAGATTAGTAAGCGAATGATAAAATAATGATTAAAGGCTCACATTAGAGCAACAACTTTTAAATTTTGACCCTTACCATTCAATATGTGTTATGGTCTTATGTGTTAAGCTGGATGTTAAATTCCTAAAGGATGTTGTGGGCCCCGCATAGCACTTAGCAGTGCCCTGAGCCATGCTTACTGACTGAATGATATATTTATTAAAAATTACAGTGTTGCCCATCAACAGACAATTGGCTTGAGGAGATGTGCTATATAATGGAATATTACTCAGCCATGAAAAGAATGAAATATTGCCATTTGCAGCAACATGGATAGACTTAGAGAATATTATGCTTACTGAAATAAGTCAGAGAAAGATAAATACTCTATGATATCACTTATATGTGGAATCTAAAAAATAACACAAATGAATCTATAAACAGAACAGAAACAGATTCACAGACATAGAAAACAAATTTATGGTTACCAAAGTGGGGGAGGAGGGACAAATTAGGAGTATGGAATTAACAGATAAAAACTACTATACATAAAACAGATAAGCAACAAGGATTTACTGTATAACATAGGGATTTATGCCCAATATCTTGAAATAACCTATAATGGAATATAATCTGCAAAAAAAAAAAAAAATCTGAATCACTATACTGTACACCTGAAACTGATATGATATTGTAAATCAACTATACTTCAATAAAAATAAATAAAATATTTTCAAACTCTTAAAAAAAATTCCAGTGTTAATTTCCAATTACCACTAAATTCTTTTTATAGCTAAAATGAATTACTTGAATTAAAGCCATCTGCTTAAAGGTACAACTATAAAGTTAGGTGACTTTCAAAAAAAACATAATGAAATATAAATTATGTTGTTCCTCAAAGTTGAAACTCCAGAAGGCTACACACTTGTTGAACAGTAATGTAATTACTCAAAATGAAACAGGAGGGAAGGAGGCAGGGCACAGCCTTTGAAAGAATGACATAGCCTGAGCACATGACATAAACTGATTAGAACCAAATAGGTCCAAAATGGCGGACAAGTGGACTTCCACTAGACATTGAGCCTCAGTATACGCCCACATCAGCACGCTGAATGACACACCCACAGGCGCCATGACAGTTCCATAAGGATCAAAAAGTGGGCAGTGGCCCAATTCCTAGAAATCCCCTCCCCTTCCTAAAATAGCTGGAGTGCTCCTCCCACTCTTTAGCCTATGAAATTTATATATCTTTATATCTTATTTATATATCTTTATATCTCTCCACTCCTATAAAAACTGAAAAGGCCATACCCTGGGGCCTTTCTCACCTTCTGAGATGGCCCACACTCTGTCTGTGGAGTGTGTTTCTCTCTAAATAAATTCACTTCTTACCTAACACTTTGTCTCTCACTGAATTCTTTCTGCAATGAAACATCAAGAACCTGACCTTCGTTAAGTCCTGAAGCCAGGTGTGTGATCTCAGTTGGAAGACTGTGGGTTTTGGCTCGGGTTCGAGTCCCAGCTGTGTGGGTTCAAGTCCCAATCTGAGGTGCATGGTTTCAAAAGCATCAGCAAACTCTTTTGCAATTGGCTTTAAAGCCAATTTAAGAAACATACAAGAAAAACAATTCAGTTTATAAATACGGCTAATTTCTATCACCCCTCCCACTGGAAAAAAAATACATATTTGGATTGTTCATTTTATTCATCATATTTGGCTTTAGATAACCCTTGGTTGTGTGTGTGTGGTTTTTTTTGTGTGTGTGGTACGTGGGCCTCCCACTGTTGTGGCCTCTCCCGTTGCGGAGCACAGGCTCCGGACGCGCAGGCTCAGCAGCCATGGCTCACGGGCCCAGCCACTCCGCGGCATGTGGGATCTTCCCGGACCGGGGCACGAACCCGCGTCCCCTGCATCGTCAGGCGGACTCTCAACCACTGCGCCACCAGGGAAGCCCTCTTGGTTGTGTTTTTAAAAAATGTCCTTGAAGAATAAATTTGTAGCCATTAAATGTACTGAAATAAACATGACATAGGATCATTGTAATATACTAAATCTCCATATTGAGAAATTTTTAAAATTGTATTGAAGTATAGTTGATTTACAGTGTTTGTTAATTTCTGCTGTACAGCAAAGTGACTCAGTTATACACATATATATATATATTCTTTTCCATCATGGTTTATCACAGGATATTGAATATGGTTCCCTGGGCTATACAGTAGGACCATGTTGTTTATCCATCCTATATATAATAGTTTGCATCTGCTAACCCCAAACTCCCAATCCTTCCCTCCCCTCCCCTCCCTTCCCCTTGGCAACCACAAGTTTGTTCTCTATGTCTTTGAGTCTGTTTCTGTTTCATAGATAGGTTCACTTGTGTTGTATTTTAGATTCCAAATATAAGTAATATCATATAGTATTTGTCTTTCTCTTTCTGACTTACTTTGCTTAGTATTATAATCTCTAGGTCCATCCATGTTGCTGCAAATGGCATTATTTCATTCTTTTTCATGGCTGAGTAATATTCCGTTGTATATGTATATATCATACCTTCTTTATCCATTCATCTGTCAATGGACTTTTTTTTTTAAACATCTTTATTGGAGTATAATTGCTTTACAGTGGTGTGTTAGTTTCTGCTGTATAACAAAATGAATCAGCTATAGATATACGTACATCCCCGTATCTCCTCCCTCTTGCGTCTCCCTCCCACCCTCCCTATCCCACCCCTCTAGGTGGACACAAAGCACAGAGCTGATCTCTGTGTGCTATGCAGCTGCTTCCCACTAGCTATCTATTTTACAGTTGGTACTGTATATATGTCCATGCCACTCTCTCACTTCGTCCCAGCTTACCTTTCCCCCTCCCCGTGTCCTCAAGTCCATTCTCTATGTGTGCGTCTTTATTCCTGTCCTGCCCCTAGGTTCTTCAGAACCATTATTATTATTTTTATTTTTAGATTCCATATATATGTGTTAGCATATGGTATTTGTTTTTCTCTTGCTGACTTACTTCACTCTATATGACAGTCTCTAGGTCCATCCACCTCACTACAAATAACTCAATTTCGTTTATTTTTATGGCTGAGTAATATTCCATTGTATATATGTGCCACATCATCTTTATCCATTCATCTGTCAATGGACACTTAGGTTGCTTCCATGTCTTGGCTATTGTAAATAGTGCTGCTGTGAACATAGGGGTGCATGTAGGTTTTCGAATTATAGTTTTGTCTGGGTATATACCCAGGAGTGGAATGGCTGGATCATATGGCAACTGTATTTTTAGTTTTTTGAGGCACATCCATACTGTTTTCCACAGTGTCTGTACCTATTTACATTCCCACCAGCAGTGTAAGAGGGTTCCCTTTTCTCCACACCCTCTCCAGCATTTATTATTTGTAGATTTTTTAATGACGGCCATTCTGACTGGTGTGAGGTGATACCTCATTGTAGTTTTAATTTGCATTTCTCTAATAATTAGCAATGATGAGCATCTTTTCATGTGCATAATTGGCCATCTGTGTGTCTTTTTTGGAGAAATAGCTATTTAGGTCTTCTGCCCATTTTTCAATTAGGTTGTTTGTTTTATTCTTATTGAATTGTACGTGCTGTTTGTATATTTTGGAAATTAAGCCCTTATAGGTCTCATCATTGGCAAATATTTTCTCCCAGTCCGTAGGTTGTCTTTTCATTTTGTTTTTGGTTGCCTTTGCTGTGCAAAAGCTTATAAGCTTGATTAGGTCCCATTTGTTTATTTTGTTTTTTATTTCTATTGCCTTGGGAGACTGACCTAAGAAAACATTTGTATGATTTATGTCAGAGAATGTTTTGCCTATGTTCTCTTCTAGGAGTTTTATGGTGTCTTGTCTTATATTTAAGTCTTTAAGCCATTATGAGTTTATTTTTGTGTATGGTGTGAGGGTGTGTTCTAACTTCATTGATTTACATGTGGCTGTCCAACTTTCCCAACACAACTTGCTGAAGAGATTGTCTTTTCTCCATTGTATATTCTTGCCTCCTTTGTCAAAGATTAGTTGTCCATAGGTGTGTTGGTTTACTTCTGGGCACTCTATTCTGTTCCATTGATCTGTATGTCTGTTTTTGTGCCACATATTGAGAAATCTTAAACCGTGTATACAAGCTGAAACTGTATAGTGAGGATTGTCTATAATTAACCCATGGACCACTCTCTTTAGGCATTCTTTCTTTTAAAAAATTTATTTATTTATTTATTTTTGGCTGCTTTGGATGTTCATTGCTGCACGCGGGCCCTCTCTAGTTGCAGCGAGCGGGGGCTACTCCTTGTTGCAGTGTGCAGGCCTCCCGTTGCAGTGGCTTCTCTTGTTGCAGAGCACGGGCGCTAGGCGCACAGGCTTCAGTAGTTGTGGCATGCGGGCTCAGCATTTGTGGCTCGCAGCTCTAGAGCACAGGCTCGGTAGCCGTGGCGCACGGACCTTGTTGCTCCGCGGCATGTGGGATCCTCCTGGACCAGGGCCCGAACCTGTGTCCCCTGCATTGGCAGGCGGACTCCCAACCACTGCACCACCAGGGAAGCCCTCTCTAGGCATTAAGTTTGCTCAAGCATTAATACTAATAATACACCAATACAGGGGAGAATTTTTACCGTGCATCTCCTAGGACCCAAAGTTGGTTAATGACAACTATGTTTGTAATATTAGCATCACCAGATGCCACAGCAGTTTGATTAAATGTAGATAGGAAACAACTATGTTTTGTGACTATAAGCAAACATCTAGGTACACTTCAACATGTCTCCTAAGTACAAGAATAATCTCCTATGTAACCACAGTATAATTACTACACTCAGAAAATCCAGCATTGATACAATACCATCATCTAACATAAATCCATATTCAAATATCCCCAACTGTCCATAGGCCACATGTTTTGAATCCAAAATTAAGAATCCCTCCCAGAAAGAAGTTCTCTACCACTAGGATTATATCTTTCACCTTCTTATCTGCCATATTCCTTGCACCACAAAAAGAAAACTCTTGGTTTGCTCTCATCTCTGCTGAATTTCAGGTCAGCTATTCTTTGTGGAATGTTTCCAAGCCAGCTATCGATTTGTATCTATTTTTGAGACGTTTAATATGTATTTGGGTAATTCCTGGGTTAAAGTCCACTTCTCCCACAAGACTGTTTCACAAGGATAGTGAGTGTTTCCTCCAGCCCCAAATGTATTTCCAGGTGCAAGTGCTTGGTGCACAGTAGGTTTTCAAGAAATATTTTTGGAATGAATGAATATATAAAGTGTTTAAGTTGGCAGAATGCCTGTATTGTCTTTATATCTCTCTGCATCCCATAGAGTGGGCCCTCAATGGGAGTTTAACAGACCTTTGTAAAGTGAAAATATTCAGCACCATAGCTGGAAGTATGTTCTGACTATTTCCTTTGCACTTTCCTTTGATATTTAATAACATTTAAAGAGCAGAAGAGGTATACAGGGAATGCTGAATTTGATCTCCAATTCAGTACACCGAGATGTAGGAATTTATTAACTATGGGGAGAATCATTGCTGTGACAATGGAAAAATTAATTTTTCATAATTTTCATATATTAAACTATCATTTATTATGCACTTACTAAGTGTCAAACACTGTGCTAACTACTTCACATGCATTGAAAATTTTTATTATTATATTTTTAAAGATAAGTTTTACTGAGGTATACTTGACATTCAGTAAAATTCATACCTTTTGGTGTACAGTTCCATGAATTTTGACAAATGCTTTAGTCATGTAACTAACTACCATTACAATCATGATATAGAATATGAATATTTCCATCCCCCCAAATCCTCTTATGTTCCCTATTAACACACGTCACTTACCTTCCTACTTTAGTATATTTTTCTCAAAATAAATTTGTTTATTTTATCTATTTATTTTTGGCTGCATTGGGTCTTTGTTGCTGCGTGGGCTCTCTCTAGTTGCAGCGAGCAGGTGCTACTGTTCGTTGTAGTGTGTGGGCTTCTCATTGCGGTGGCTTCTCTTGTTGCGGAGAATGAGCTCTAGGTGTGCGGGCTTCAGTAGTTGTGTCACGTGGGCTCAGTAGTTGTGGCTCGTGGGCCCTAGAGCTCAGGCTCAGTAGTTGTGGCACGCGGGCTTGGTTGCTCTGCAGCATGTGGGATCTTCCCAGACCAGGGCTCGAACCCATGTCCCCTGCATTGGCAGGCAGACTCTTAACCACTGCACCACCAGGGAAGCCCCTTTCCCATTTTTTTTGGAGAAGAAAAACTGAGGCTAAGAGCAGTTGAGTAATTTATTCAGAGTTACATAATTAGTAAGTGGCAGAGCTTGGACTCCAGCCAAGGTCTGTCTGACTCTAAATCACAAGATTTAAGTATGCCACCCTGCCGTTACTACTTTGTGGTATTCCACTTGCTCAGCATTGTATTTCCCATTTTGTTACACAATGGCCATAGAGCTGTAACAACAAGAGGAAATTAAAATGAACCTTTCAAAAATACTAAGAATAGGGTAAATGAATTACAAGATAAATTTTATGTCAAACTAGAGGTATATACTCTATTGCATAAGATTAAAAGCAAGTAAATTTTTGGTTCGTTGATATGGTAGTAAATATTTTAGTAGTTGTGAGTTTTAACTTTACTTCACAACTGAGGACTCTATTAGCCACTTGAATCTAGGAATATCCTAGGATAAAATTTGGGGGTTTGTCGCTGCCTGACATGTCAGACCCAGACAGTTCCTGTCCTCAGGTAGCTTACCACTGAATCTCAGATAAAACGATTACCTGCATTATGGTTTTATTTAGAGTTCTAACATGATGCATCTTAGCCTAAATCAGTTACAGAGTGTTTTGCTGAATTAGATAAATTAAAAATCTACTTAAAAATAATTTTAATAGATGGAACAGGGAATCCTCAAAGTAGCCTTAATATAATAAACATTTTGTATTTGTAGTATATTAGAAAGACAGTGTTCAATTTAACTACTAAATTTGGGGGTGGTTTGTTATGCAGCAAAAGACAATAGAAAACTGATACAGGTACTAGCTTATTGGTCTGTTCAAGCAGGAAGATCAAGTCGCATTTTTGAAGTCTCCAAATTACAAATTAGCTGCATTTTGTAAGTCAGTTGTTTAAAATTTAGAATATATTGTCTCATAGAAACAGATGCATTTTCTTACCAAGTAGTTTGGAATAATTGAATCTTTATGTGGTAGTTCAGGATTTTTCCATTGCCTACATTCATTGCACATCTCTGAGGTTAAGATACAAAAGGTGCTCACAACTGAGTTGGCTGTTTATTGACCTTGTGCCAGGTCACTGCTTTTTTTTAAGCAAATGTTTTTAGACAAAAAACTAGTGGCTTAAAACTGCACTATTTATTTGGCTCATGAATCTACTGGGCAGTCCTGGTCTGGGACAGGCTTAGCTGATCTCCAATGGCTCTTTCGTGTGTCAGGGATCAGTTGGTGGCTTGACTGGGTATTGGCTTGTCCCAGATAATCTCACTCATATTTCTGATGGTTTGCTGTCTGTTCGTTGGGGGTAATAGGGGTGACTTAGCCACACATCTCTCATAATCCTGTAGGCTAGTTTAGGTATGTTCATAGAGCAGCAGGATTCCAAGAGAAGCAAGGAACTAAGCCCCAAAGTGCAAGTTCTTTTCAAGTACTGCTTGCATCACATGTGCTAATGTTTCATTTGCCAAAATAAGTCACATAACTCACCTAGATTTAAGGAGTGAGTAAATGGATTCTACTTCTTTATGGGAAGAGTGGAGAATTATGGGCATTTTTACAGTTTACCTCAATGTCAACTTAAATTCAGATAGAAAATATAAGAGAAGGCTAAAGAAAGAAATAAAAAATCAGTGTAGGTTAGAGAGAGCTGGCCTTTTGACCTCATTCTCTGTTGGAGAATGAGAAGAGATGTTAAATGCACCTGAGATTACTGGATAGAGGGAGAAGAGTGCAAAGGGCATAATAAGATAGAGGACCCAGCTTCTATCTATCTATAAAATCTTGAAGATAGGCATCACATGACGTTGCCAAAGGGATGCACTTTGCCCCAGACAACCTCCTACCTCTTTAACTGCACTGTCTGGCCTCTGTTGTGTGTAGGCTCCCCCTCACCTGCAAAGCACGTAAATGTCAGTGTTACTCAGAGTTTTGTCCTTGCTCCTCCTTTATCCTTATTCTACACATTTGCCCTAGGTAATTTCACCTGATTTCACAGTATCAGCTTCCACCTATTCAGTGATGAAGTCCAAATCTACGTATGTAGCCCTGACCTGTGGCCTCCATAACCATATGTTCAATGAATTCTTAGACATCTGTGCCTATATAGCCTCCAAGCCCTTCAGCCTCAATATGTTCAAAACCAAATTTATTTTCATGCCCAGAGACCCTGATCTTTCTCCTGCTTTCCTGTTTTTAGTTAATGGTTTCACCTTCATCCATTTACCTAAGCTAAAAATCTAACCTCATTGTCATTCTTGATTACTTCTTCTCTATTTACTACAATTCCTGGTGATTCCATCTCCTACATGATTTTGTATCCATCCCCTTCAGTCCATTTCCACCCCATCGCCTTGGTGTGGACTCTCATCACCCCTCCCCTGACCTCTTGCAGCAACCTCTTAACTGGTCTTCCTCAAATATTTTCACCTTTCTAGTTTTTCGCTACTCCATTCCATTCAGGGACGTTGTAAGACCCAAGTTTGTTCATGTCACTCTATTTAAAAATGTAAGCTGGGCTTCCCTGGTGGCGCAGTGGTTGAGAGTCCGCCTGCTGATGCAGGGGACACGGGTTCTTGCCCCGGTCCGGGAAGATCCCACATGCTGCAGAGCGGCTGGGCCTGTGAGCCATGGCCGCTGAGCCTGCACATCCGGAGCCTGTGCTCCGCAACGGGAGAGGCCACAACAGTGAGAGGCCCGCATACCGCAAAAAAAAGAAGAAAAAAATGTAAGCTGGGTCCCTATTGCCTACAAAGCTAAGTCCCAATTCCTTAAAAGCATGGCTCACCAAGTGCTTAGCAATCTGGCCCCACCTGATCATACCAGCATCATCTCCTGCCATCCTGCCCCACCCCATCCCCTTTTATCCAACCTCACTGAACTTCTCACTATTCCCCACCAACACATGCACCTTGCACAATGCTGGGCTTTGGCCCATGTTGTTTACCCTTTCTGGATTGCCAGCCCTCTCTTCCCTATCTGATAAATTCTTATTCATCAGCACAGCTCATCAACCTGTCACCTCCCTGCTGATGACTTCCCAGAGCCATCCAGAGTTAGTCACTTGTTCTGTGTTCCCATAGCCTTTTGCCCTTTCCTTCGGCAGTGACCATCTTGTGTGCTTTTGGCTACCTAGGTTCTTTTGAGTATCGGTGTTATGTTTGGCAAATTTTGAGCCACATGAATTCCATCTCTCTGAAGTAGAACCCAGAAATCTCAAATTTCCCTTGCAGCTAAGAAGCCATTAAAGGATCTGAGCTCCCTCAATCAGATGTACCTGAACGGAACTTTTTTTTTAGAAGTGAGCATTAGTGTGTAAGGGGGCAAGGTGTGGGGTTGATCTTCGGTCAAGAGTGATCAGAACAAGTCTTTGATTCTTGGGATGGCAGTAGCAGAGCTGCCTGTGTGTAGCCCCTACTGCGGAGAGGTGATAAGTGTGGTGTTTGCTAGACCAGCTCTCAGGAGTGGCTGGGCATGTTTGGGCTTCAGAGTCTGGCTCTCCAGCTTTGTGGGATAGTCTGTGAGCCATCTCACATGCCATGATAAGTTAATTTATTGCTTAAACAAGCCTAAGTTTGTCTACTTTTGCAATGACTGGAAAACAGTGAAACACTTTGGTTAGAACATACCAAGTTTTATGGTACAAGTTGTATTTTATCAAGTTGTGTTTAAGTGTCTATTTCCCTCACTAGATTAATCACAAGTACTGTATTTTAGGCCTCCTATACGTAGTTCTAATTTCTTATCACTCAGATAAAAAAATCTATATTGGGTGCCAACTCTGTGCCATGCACCGTGCTAGTCACTGGGGATATAATAGTAAAAAAGACCCATGTGATCTTTGCTCTTACAAACTAAACAGTCTACAAGATCTGCGCCTGAAACATTCTAGGTATCCAGTTAGTTTAAATACCAATTCATTTGATTAATTATTTCAATGAATGGATATTTACATTTTGAAAATGTAAAAATAAATGAGAAATGTTCTTGTGTTTCTCTCAGGTTAATAGGAGACACATACGTAAACAAATCATGTCCGTGCGATATGGACAGTGTGATAACTGAAATATGTTCCAGATTCCTTGATGGTAGAAGGGAATAGCATGAAGAATCTGCTTGGAGGAGTCAGGAATGAAAGAATGAATTACTGAACTTGTAATATTTGAGCAAGTGTGCTTGAGAAGATGTCCTCTTTTTTCCCTTTAACTTCTCTTTTCCCTCTTTCCCTCTTCCCTTCTCTTCCTTTTTTCTTGCTGGTCCCTTTGCCCTTTAAGATTCAACTCAAGGGGCTTCCCTAGTGGCACAGTGGTTAAGAATCCACCTGCCAATGCAGGGGACACAGGTTCGAGCCCTGGTCCGGGAAGATCCCACATGCCGCGGAGCAACTAAGCCCGTGCACCACAACTACTGAGCCTGTGCTCTAGAGCCCACGAACCACAACTACTGAAGCCCACGCGCCTATGCTCTGCAACAAGGGGAGCCACCGCAATGAGAAGCCCATGCACCGCAACGAAGAGTAACCCCCGCTTGCCGCATTTAGAGAAAGCCCGTGCGCAGCAACAAAGAGCCAACACAGCCACAAATAAATAAATAAATAAATAAGATTCAACTCAAGGGCTACTTTTATAATAAACCTTTACTGACCACTCCTCTTCCTCCCTCCCAAACTCCCAGGCTGGGTTAGTAATGTTTCCAAACTCCCATAAGGCCTGGTACGTACCTCTACTAATTCTCTTACCCTTTGACGTATATCATCTATGTGTCTGTCAGTCACCAACCACCCTTCCCCCCCAAGTCAAGGCCTGGCACATAATTAGTACTCAGTAAACTCAATAAATGTTTCTTGAGGAAATATAAATTAAGACTACAGTGAGATAACATTACACCTCCATCAAAATGGCTGAAATTTAAAAAATTGATATCAAGTGTTGATGAAAATATAGAAAAACTGGAAGTTTTAAACATTGCTGAAAGGAGAATAAATTGATACAACCATTTTGGAAAATTTTTTGGCAAAATCGATTGACGCTGAACATATGCCCACCGTGTTACCCAGAGGCTGAGCTCTTGGGTACATACCCAAAAGAAATGGATGCTTATAGTGAAACAGGTTCACACCAGCTTTATTCATAATAGCCCCAATCTGGAAACACCTAAATGTCCATCCACAGTAGAACAGACAAGTGAATTGTGGTATATTTATATCATGGGAGAGTACACAATAATTTTTTTAAATGAAAAACTGCTATGTGAAGCAATGTGGATGATTCTCATAGACTAATACTGAGCAAAAGAAACCAGAGACAAAGAGGTACATCTTGTGATTCCACTTCAGTGAAGTTCCAGAAGAGTCAAAATTAATCTCTGGTGATATAAATTGAAATAATGGTAAACTTTTACAGAAGGGAGGGGTAAGGCAGTGGAAGGGGACAGGAGAGGGACTCAGGTGGTTTGGGAAATATTCTATATTTTTATAATGGTATATTTAAAATCCACATACAGAAGGATTTTCTAAGGCAATGTCAACTGTCCTTTAAAAACATTTTATACCCCCAACCACATAAATATGTAAATATTTGAGTTATATACTTAATGGTTTGTGCTTTTTTTACTATATGTAGGATTACATTGATAAAAATGTAAATATAAAAATAATTAAATAAAAATGAATGTTCTTGAATGAATGAATGAATAAGTTGGGTCTTCAAAGAGCAAAGAAAGAAGTATTACAGTGTAAGAGGGACTTGTACTGCATTGAATTTTAAAGCAGTACTTGGTTCTTCAGCACTTTATACTCCAATAATGCCCAAAGTGAATTGCTCATGGACTTCTTTTGCTTAAATATTAGTCCCTTTTGCTACTTAACCAGGATTGTGTGGTTAAAAAAGGAAATCATTAACAGTAAAACAGATGTCGCAGACGCCTGTGGGACTGGCATTAATTCACAATGAGGGATCTATTAAGCCCTTGGGAACTGGGGAATATGCCTCATTCCCTTCAGTTTTTTATCCTTTTGTGCTTTATGAGGTGCAAGTACAAATTAATTTTTCAGACTCTTGAAGGGAGAGGAGAGGAGTTGGCACCCGTGATTACAAACAGGAACAGAAGCCACCCCTCACATGACATTGCTCAAGACACCTAAAGGGCAGAGTAGATTAGTTCTAATTGCCGAGCAGCCCGGCCACGGGATGCGCCTCTCCCCATCCTTCGTTCAGGCGGGGCTCGTGGCTTAGCATTCTTCGTGCCAGCCTTGCGAAGGCCAAGAGTGACCAGCAACTCCTCAGACGACCGATGGCACATGCGTCAGAGGTGGTGTCAAAACCCGACCCGAAAAAAAAAAAAAAAACCCGACCCGACTCTTGCTCCCACTAGGGTAGAGGATGCAGCGTCAGGAGACGCGGTTCCCAGTCTGTCCAGTAGGTGTCGCTGTCCCGCGGCCGCCGCGCTCCTCGAGGCCCGGGCCCGGGGGCGTGTCCTCCCTACCTTGGGACTCCGGCGCGCGCACCTCACCTGGGCTCCCGCCCCTTGCCTTCCGCGCCGCGGTCGGGTGAGGGGCGCGCTGTGCTGCGGTCCCGCGACCAGGGGGCGGGGTCGGACGGCGCGCTGGGAAAGGCGGGCCAGCTTGAGGTGCGTTCTTCCACAAGGGCCGGGCGGCGGAGACGGCAGCATCCGAGCAGCTGGAGGAGGAAGCAGACGAGAAGATGCCACTGTCGCTGCCACCTCAGGGCGACCACGGGGAGTCCAGTCCGTCCAGGACCCCCAAGAAGCACGCCTCTTTCCATATCTGGCGCTCCAAGAAGAAACAGCAGCCTCCGCGGTCTGACTGTGGGGTGTTCATTCCGCACCCGCCCCCGGCGTCCTTCGGCGAGGCCAGGTAAGCCCCTCGCCGAGCTCCTCCCTCCCCCCAACAGTCTCACCTCCTCCTGCCCCCTTTCTACTCCTGCTGCGCTGACCCTGGAGTCCTCTCCACCGTCAGCCCGCTCGACCCCTCTCGGAGAAGGGGAAAGGCCCAGGGTCGTTTCCCCCGACAGGAGCGTAACGGGCTCCAAGGGGGGGATGTGGTGGCCGCTGCGTGTGACCGGGTTCCTCGCGGCTTCTAGCTCAGACAAAGCTCCAGCGAGAGGAACTTGTGCCCACACATGTGTTCTTTATTTTGACTGGCAAAGACTCTACACCAGAGTCTATACTATCAACTTGCTAACGAGAGCGTGTGGGTTGTGAAGGGTTATTACCATAACGAACGATGATCGGAGCTCCACCTGGGGATTCTGTAAGACTTGATAGTGGTGCCTGAATTGTGAAGAGTCCCACTCTTGCAGTTGTTATATCTCCATTGTCCTCAGAGGATCCGAATGGAGGAAGAAGTGGGAGGAACGGTTACCCCCATTTTATGCGTGGAGAATCTGAGACCAAAGGGTGAATGGCTTGTCCCCATTGGAATCAGTGGGAGAACCAGGCAGAACCTAGTTATTCAAAGTGTAACTGCCATTGTGCTTTTAAATTCTTTGCCATGATTTTGTGATGATTTTATCCTTTATGCATAATTATTCAATTATACTATCTGAACTGATGGATTCGTTGAACAATAATCAATTGGATGTAACAGTATTTTTATGGAGTACAGGTGTGTGAAATATTTTTAATGAAGGACAGTTGGCAATATCCAGTATATCCTTCTGTATGTGTTTTTAAAACACACCTTTATGAACAATGAGAATAATATTGTGCAAGATTTGCATTGTAGGAATATTTTTCTTTGTTTCTAAAAAAAAAAAATTTGCAACACATTTTCATTCATTTAGCAAATATTTTATTAACTAAAATATTTAGTTTTTGGGATATCAAAAACAATGAGAGTGGTCTCTGTTATCAAAGACTTTTTAGTGTCTTGAGGAGCCCAAAAAGTAAACAGTGGGATAAGTGCTATGATAGTTGTTAGCATAGAGGAGGGGATCTAGGGAGGCTTCCTGGAGGAGGATGACTGAAGCGCTTTAGTCAGACAGAAAAGGGGAGGAGCAACAAGTTCCAGGCAGAGGTGCATTATGAGCATCGCCAACACTTGGAAGAATATGGTACTTTCTGAGAAGTACTTCCTGAACAGGTGGTTCAGGGCAGTCTATGTGTGAGGGCATAGGGAGAGGTGTGCTAAGAGAGAAGGTATTTTTTCTCATATTTATCATTCCCGGTAGTACTTGGTTGTAATAGGACATTTTTTTAATCCACATAAAGACTTACTGTGCTTAACTACTAATTGAAATTTCTAACAAAATATGTTACTTAATAATGATGTATCCAACATAAAAGCATTTTTCCTATTACCTCAGTAAATATTTTAAAAACTTCCATAATGGTGGTTCTTATTTGACCTAGTCACATCATTTCATATCTATCAAATGAGATAATGCACAGCTGTAAACAATTTATTCAAACGCAAATACGTTTTAGATTGAAACTTAAAAGAGGAGTCTTTGTTTCTCTCCTCGAGCTTCATGTATTTTAGTTCAGTCTTGAAGCATTCCATCCTGTCCTTCAGAACTATGATGAACTTTGTACTAACAAATGTCCTGAGAACTAAACTTACTGGTCTGTCTTTGGGATGTTTTTCTAGTTATACCATGTTTATAAATATTTTGTTTACTTCTGAGAGATTGTACCTGTTTCTAGTAAAGAGAGCAGCTAAAGCACACTTAGGTTTCTGGCCCATCTTTGGCCAGCGTGGCTCTCTTGAGCCATCTGCCCTGTACGTTCATTTCTGTCCAGGATTTGGAGGTGGTGGACCTCAGCTGGAAGGTGCAGCACTCACTGTGGCCTTTGTTTCTACATAACGAGGGAACAGTCAGGTGGCCACACTTATCTGCTGGGCATACACGATTAATATTGTGGGCTTTTAGAGCAAATGAAAGTGAATTTATGTCCTGGATGCGTGACCTTGCGCAAGTTACTTCACCTTTCTGTGTCTCGGTTTCTTCATATGGAAAATGGAGAAAAGAGTAATACTAACTTTGTAAGGCTGTCATGAATATCACATGATAATTCATGTGATTAAATGTAAAACTCTTGTCACACTTCTGGACACAAAGTAGAAACTCAGTAAATGTAAAACTGTCACCACCACCACCACCATCATCATTATTATAAATGCAAAGGTCTAATGGGAGAAATGGAAAAAACAGGGTTGGGGAGGGGGAAAATGCTTCTCTTCCTAAAAGAGCTTTTACCACTCCAACGATGGTTCAAAGTTTATTGATGTCAGATTTCTGTATTCTGCAAATATTTGTGACTTTCAGTGTAGATGTTCTAAAATTCAGTGACCATTGCTTGCTTTCTTTACATAAAATAATTTGAACATGGCTGACTCTCCTCCTGAAATTCACACTTAGAGGTTTTTTTCCAGCTTGGTTTTGGTAAACATGTTAATATGTAATTTTCCATAGAAATAGAGCCTCGCCCTTCTGGGTCAGCCTCATCTCCTGTCTCGTCCAGTCTGCTCTTGCCATCAGAGGGACCACGTTGGTGTGTGGAGAGGGCATGGCGAGCTATGGCCAGACTTTCCTTAGCAGCCATTAGTGGCACCGTCATTTATTAGGTTTTGAATTATACTTCATTTTTTAAAAAATTTTTATTTATTTATTTTTGTCTGCGTTGGGTCTTTGTTGCTGCGTGTGGGCTTTCTCTAGTTGTGGTGAGCGGGGCTACTCTTCGTTGCGGTGCGCGGGCTCCTCATTGCGGTGGCGTCTCTTGTTGCGGGGCACGGGCTCTGTAGTTGTGGCTTGTAGGCTCAGCGCGGGCTCAGTAGTTGTGGCGCACGGGCTTAGTTGCTCCTCGGCATGTGGGATCTTCCCGGACCATAGCTCGAACCCGTGTCCCCTGCATTGGCAGGCAGATTCTTAACCACTGTGACACCAGGGAAGCCCTATACTTTCTTTTGAGTAGTAATTTCATTGTTTATTTTCTGCTAGAAAATAGTTCTTCCTTTTTATTCTCCCTAATCAAGACATCCAGTGTTATTTTGACTAGAAATGGGCTCTTCGCTAAGGTCAGTACAGTGAATTAAAAATGATCACCCACGATCTGAACTGAACTCGAAACCTGGAAGCAAGCATTAATGCTCTCTGCAGGGAAGCCAAACTCAGGTGATGGCTGGGCTCCATAATCCTCTGAAAATCAGCAGACCTGGTTTCATTTGGAGGAAAAAATGCAGCCAGAGCCAGAGAGCAGAGCATCCTCATTTCAGGGTACATAGGTTCAAGTTTTGGGCCTGTCAACAGTCCCTTAGTTTTTCTGTCCTGGCATGGACCTTTTCCTTCTATAAAGGGAAAACAACTTACTCCCTGTTTATATCACTAGAGTGTTGTGAGGATAAACTGCTGTTTTATTCCATGAGAAAAAGAACAATAAAATGTTATTTGAAAGCGTTCTGGAACTGTAGAGTGTTAGTCTTCGTGACTTAATTGACTCTAGTTTTTAGTCTTTTGTGGCTGGTTTAGTGTTTAGAACTCTAAACAGGTTTAATTATTTTCTAATATAAAGGACATAGCTAGATAAGCCTAAGTTTGTTTTACCTAATATTGCATCTAAACTGGTTAATACATACTGGGTTATTTCCCTTATTTAGCTTATGCCAAAGGCAAGAGTTTGACATTTTAAGTTTACGTGGTTTCACAACTGATAAAGCAGGAATTTAAATTTTAGCCCTGTCACTTACTAGCGGTGAGCTCCTGGGGAAGTTTCTTTACTGCTCTAACTTCAGTTTCATGATCTGCAACCTACCTCTTAGCATTGTTTTGGAGACTTCTAAGTATGTATTTACAATGACTAGCACAGTGCCTGGAAGATAACAGAGGCTCAATAAATAGCTCTGAGAGCACGCTGCAGTGGAAAAAGGCATAGACTGTGGTGTTGGACAGACTCAGTTTCAAATTTGTCTCTGCTATTTGGATAAGTTTTGCTAAGCCTCAGCTTTCTCTGTAAAATGGAGACAATAGCACTTCTCTTCTGGGGCTCTCTGATGGTTAAATACTATCTATGTAAAACACCTGGCCCAGGGCCCAACCTGAAGCAGGTGCTGGACAGATGAAAGGTGATGGGAGTGGGAGTGATTGTGGCAGTGATGTTGTAATTGTCGTTGTCTGCATAGTAATGGTGGTAGCATTCATAAATCCCTTTGTACTTTGTAAGTGGAGTCAAACAACTCCAAGTCCAGGAGAGGTTGTAACCAGGTCTGTCAAGACTTGAAGTACCTTTGGGTAACTGGAAGTACCTTTGTAGTTGTAAAAGTGCAGGCCTTTGTGCATTCAATGACTTAAAAGTCTTAATACATCTGATTTAAGAAGCCAAAGATAAACTTTATACTTGAAGTTAGAGGCATTTCTCCTGAAGTGATTTTTTGGTTTTGGTTTGTTTTTTTAGATTTTTTTAAAATGTGGACCTTTTTTAAAGTCTTTATTGAATTTGTTACAATATTGCTTCTGTTCTTATGTTTTGGTTTTTTGGCCACAAGGCATATGGGATTTCAGTTCCCCAACCAGGGGTCGAACCCACACCCCCCGCATTGGAAGGCACAGTTTTAAACCACTGGACCGCCAGGGAAATCCCTCTCCTGAAGTGATTTTGGAGTCTAAGTTTAGTATAGGATAATTCTTTGCCACTTAGCTCTGTCATTATATTACTTTATCCACTCTATTTCTACACTTTTAGTCATAATCGTCTTAGTCCGTAACCAAGTGATGTGAACACTTTTGGAGACCTTTAGTACTTCTGGGCTTAGGTTTATTTCTTTTTTCTTCTGTAGCTTTCAATTATAAATTTTATTTATAAGGATGAGACAGCGAATCACTGCTTTACTATTCATGCATGATTAGAGCCATGTAGCAAAGATATTCAATATTGAAATTTATTTTCTAACTGCTAATATTCATTCAAAATGCCCATCTTACTATGAACATTAAAAACGCTTATCTGTCTTAACTTTTAGTTCACCTAAGGCGTTGGTTGTGTTTTAGGAATGTCCATGCAGAAAGAAGTGATTTAGTTATTAAAAAAACTGTGTCTGGTGAGATTATTTGAATCTTGAACTGTATGCATTTCTGTTTACCTTGAAAAATTTATCAAATGATAGTTTAATCTCCCTTTCATGTTTTAGCTACTGTATAGAAGATCTAGAGAGCCTGTTCATGAAAAGCAATGCAATCTTACCTACAGAATCATTTTTCTAGGATTAATGATACATTTTTCTATGGCAGCAAATTCCTTTCTGTATCTTATTGAAATGATTCTCAATCCGAAGTTAAAGAGAAGTTTCTTATGTCCAACAAACACTTACTGAGCACTTATTCTGTATCAGGCACTGGAGAAAAGAACAATGAAATTAGAGCTGACCTCTGCTCCTAAGATACTTGTAATTTAGTGGAGGAGGGGCATATAGATGAATAAAGTAGCATATCATGCCTTAAGTGCAGAAATAGAAGATTTAACCAAATGCGCTGAGGTCAGAATAAGGATTACCTTGAAGGAGGAGAAAATTTTTTCTCTCCTGAAGAAGTTTTACTCATACTGAATAATTAATGAGAATTTTTATTCTCTCATATAGAGATCGTCAAAGGCTCTAAATCTTCTTCAGATTATGCTCATCTTAAACTATATCCAATACTGGACAAAAAGAAAAATCATGGAAACTTTTATTTTCTCAGTGGCATTTAAAACAAAGAGAATCATGTATTCAGGATTATACATAAATAATTTTCTATTTAAAATATCTAGAGCCTTAGATTATCTCAGCTATTCTATCGCATTTTGGCACCTAGGAATAAAGATTGGCCTTCAATTGTGACATATTGATTTGAAAATCTTCGCTGAAATTATAGGTAAACATGATATTAATACTCTAAAATTACAGGCTAAAAATGAGTGGTTCTTGACATTTTTTAGATAGATTTACAGATCCAAAGAGGATTGTTATATAGGGTACACAGCTAACTTGGTGTCTACTCGATCTCCGTCAGAATGATTCTGGAGTCTCCTTCAGGAAGAGTCCAGCATTGCCTGTGTTCTAAAAGCAAGGTGTTCTTCCTTAAGAGCAACCTATCTTTATTGCCATACCAAATTTCCTGGCATATCCAACAGGTGTCTTTTCATATATGCACTTTAGAAAAATGAATTCTGGACTTTTACCCAAGAGAGGATTGAAATGTGAATTCTATATCTTGTCCCAAAGTGAGTTTTCAAGATAAGGTATGTATAAATATCTGACACCTGTGGGGATTTTGGCAAGAAAGGCCAGTCAATTGTTTATGAGTCTCATTAGCTCACTTATTGCTCCCTTAAAACACAGCTGCGTTGGGCCAATGCAAATGCCTCATCAAAATACCTCTGTGCGTTCAGGTTTATGAGACGCCTTCATGCTAGAGAATGAGCACTTGCTTAGTGCTGTCTTTACAGCACTGTGTGTCTCCTGGATTGGCCTATTCAATGGGAGTGAAGCAATGATAGAGAAACTTCATAACAAGGGATCATTTTGACAAAGTACCAGGAGACCCCGAGACACACAGGTGAGGCAGAGAATCCTAAGTCCGTTTGTGGTGCCCCAGTTTCTCTCATCTACAAGTTATAGGTAAGACGAGGACAGGTAGAACCTGTAGCTAACACGGAAGAATGAAACACAGAATTAACGAGTGCCTTTTGTTTTTTACCTTCCCCTGTATGGAAGTTAAATGAGTGAAAATAAGTTACTGTTAAGCTTGGCAAGATATTGGTTTGTAGTTTGGTTCTCTAGTTGGATAGTTTTTTATCTTGAAGTTGGGGTCAAGAGGCAAAATAACATGTGCTATGAATAGGACAAGAAAATACAGGAGGCATTTGATTTATAATAACTTTAGACCATGTCTGTGAAAACATTGTTTTCCATCAAGATTTCATTGAAAGATGCAGCTTATTTAACATACACTGTCTGTCAGACACTGTTCTAAGTACTTTACAACTATTAACTCACTACAGTTAATTCATAACATCCCTGAGAGGTAGGTAATATTATCAATATTATTCCTATTTTGAGGAAGAATGAGGTACAGAGAGGCATATGGTAACTTGACTGTCAGGGAGTTCATTATGGTTGGGGCTAGGGTTCTCCAGCTGGTGGTCTTGAGTCCTGCAGTTAATCACTGCAAATTGAAAGCACTGTGGTTAACACTACCTTCTTTGTATTCCCACAGTGAGTGTATTTAGGCTGTAGAGTTCACATGCAGGAATTATAATATACATAGGAAAACAAATTAATGTTTGGTACTAAACAATTTCTATATTAATTAGTGAAGAGAAAAACTATTTAAATACATTAAAGTACAATGTGTTAAATTCTTGGAAGAAAAAACAATTTTAAAGCAGAAATTCTAAAGTGTATGTTATATCCAAAAGCATCCGTGTCTAGATCCTTAGTCTGGGGCTTCTGCCCAAGCTTCGTCAGGAAACAGCATGACCTGGAAGGGGACCTGGTTGGTACACCCTTCTTCTTCCCTCACAGTCTCGGCCCAGGCAGTAGAGTGCAAAGTCAGATATAAGTGGCTAGCTAGGTGGCCCTCAGAATTTATAGTTGCTGCTCAGGCTAAGTGGGGTGTCAGAATTTCTCAAGGAGTAACTCTCTCTTAGGTCTCTAGAGGTCCTGCTGCTTGAATCCTTTGGTTTCACTTGCTGATTTATCATTGAGGGTTCCCTGTTAACGAATACAAGTTTCACCTTATGTTGACCTTACACTTCAAGGATTATAAACTACTGCTGGTATTTTATCCCTCATGAAGCTCGTAATGGCTCTGTGCAGTAAGCCCAGACCCTCATTTTATAGATGAGGGAACTGAAGTTCAAAGAATGCAATGCAAATGGGGAAGTGCAACTAAAAGCAGGTTTTCTGCTTTCTGCTCAGCTGTTCTTTTGGATTCTCTTGGGTTATAGACTGTACCGCTCCATTCCTGGCCTCTACCCAACTCTGGCAGGAGCCCAACTGACTCATCTAACTTCCTGATGACTATTCTCTGGGAAATCTTTGCCTAGATTCATAAACCAACAACTATGAGACTGTCTGATCCCCAGATTGAGTTATTAGTTATTCAGCTGGAATATACACTATAGTCTGGTTACTGACATACTAAATACCTTCAGAGTTCCTGCTATAATTAGTACTTCACCTACTACCTAAAAAACAAAAAAGAAACAAACCCAAACAAACAAAACACGCACACACACAAAATATCTTAATTCATGTTTTCAAAAAATGTTTAAAGTTTGCACAACCCATATTTTATAATAATAAGATGGTCTTTAAAATTATAGAGTAGGGACTTCCTGGTGGCGCAGTGGTTAGGAATCCGCCTGCCAGGGCTTCCCTGGTGGCGCAGTGGTTGGGAGTCTGCCTGCCAATGCAGGGGACATGGGTTCGTGCCCTGGTCCGGCAGGATCCCACATGCCGCGGAGCGGCTTGGCCCGTGAGCCATGGCCACTGAGCCTGCGCGTCCGGAGCCTGTGCTCTGCAACAGGAGAGGCCACAACAGTGAGAGGCCTGCATACCGCAAAAAAGAAAAAAAAAAAAAGAATCCGCCTGCCAATGCAGGGGGCATGGGTTCGAGCCCTGGTCCAGGAAGATCCCACATGCCACTGAGCAACTAAGCTCGTGTTCCACAACTACTGAGCCTGCACTGTAGAGCCCACGAGCCACAACTACTGAGCCCACGTGCCACAACTACTGAAGCCCATGTGCCTAGAGCCTGTGCTCTGCAACAAGAGAAACCACTGCGATGAGAAGCCCACGCACCGCAACGAAGAGTAGCCTCTGCTCTCCACAACTAGAGAAAGCCCGCGTGTAGCAACGAAGACCCAACGCAGCCATAAAAAAAAAATGAAATGAAAAAAAAGTATAGAGTATATGAATGTGTCCCCCTAAAATTCATAACTGAAGTGCTAAACTCCAATACCTCAGAATGTGATTGTATTTGGAGAGAGGGACTTTAAAGAGAAAAAGTTAAATAATGAGGCCATTAGGGTGGGCCCCAAACAAATCTAACTTGTCATAATAAGAAGAGATTAGGATACACAGAGAGACACCGGGGCATGTACGCACAGAGGAGCAACCATGTGAAGAGGCAGCAAGAGAGCAGCCGTCTGTAAGCCAAGGAGAGAGGCCTCAGGAAAATCAGCCCTGCCGACACTTAGGGCTGGGATTTCTAGCCTCCAGAACTGTGAGAAATAAATTTCTGTTGTTTTATCCAAAAAATAAATAAAATAAAATTATAGAGTCTATCCATATTCTACCCATTCAAGAATTCCTTTTATGGGGCCTGACATAATAATGGTGCTGAGACGGGGAATATATTTTATTTATGATCTGTCATTTAAATGTTTTCATAATACTGATGAATTTCATAAATATTCTATGAAAGCACAGTTTGATTATTTTTGCCTCTGCTATTAGAAAAAGTTGACAGTAGAACCAAACTGTTGACATTGATGTTGACATACAGTGTAAGTGTCTCCTTTATCATGAGTGCCACGTGCAAACCTAAGAACTGGCCCTTTTCAAGCCTGTGCAGGGGAGGCTGCCCCAGGCCTTGCCAGCCGTTCTTGGCTCTACTTGCAAAGGTTGGCTTGCTTGCCCACTGTTCCCCTCCTGAGAACTAAGTGGTTGCTATTATCTGCAAGAAATATTATCTTGCTGTTATTATATGCAAAACAAAATGTAGTTGCTCCAAGGTGGGGTTACAAAACTATTCTCTTTTACTATTGACTCCCCAAAACAATTTTGTCTGAAATAGACTCAGTTATCGTTCAGGAATCCTTCATTGGAGGCTACTTTGGATGGAAACAAGAACATTTGTATTCCCCATATGTGTCAGTAAACATGTTTAAACAAGTTAGTCTAAAACTAGAAATTGGATAATTTTTTTCAAGATAAAAAAGCAAAGTATGACAAGTATGACTGAATATCCAGCATTGGCTCGGTTTTGACTTTTACCACTTTGCATATTGTGATTGTCCTAATCTCACCCTGTAAGAAGTTTCAAGTACTTTGACCTAGAAGTCATAGTAGCTAGTGCATCACCGGTGCTTAATTGTATCCTTCCTTGTTATTTCACTTTTATTCAAAGCTCTTTTTTATGCCCATAAGGGAACAATCAGTCCTAGATCTAGGTGATAACTTGATGCATTGAGGCTGTGTTTGCTTCATCACGTGGTTTCCCACAGAGAAGCGTCTCAGGAGTTTATGCATGGACTTCCTTGCTCACTACAGGACTCCTGGTTGCTTTCTGTGTGTGTAATCATACTCTGGTTACAATTCCACAAATTTACAAAGCCAGCAGATGTTAAACAAAGGGGAGCACCAATTTTTGTCTTCATGCCACCCAGGAACTGATCAACAAAGAGCAAAAGACAGCCAGTTGGGTTTGGGCCGTTTTCTGAGGAAAATGGGTGCGGAGGTGGGGAATGGAGGAGGGGAATTCTTCTCAGCCCAATAATTCCCAACCTCTCCTATAAGTTAAGTAAACATAAGAAACTTAAGAATACATAGGTGGGGACTTACCTGGTGGCGCAGTGGTTGGGAGTCCGCCTACCAATGCAGGGGACATGGGTTCGATCCCTGGTCCGGGAGGATCCCGCATGCCACGAAGCAACTGAGGCCATACGCACGGCTACTAAGCCTGCGCTCTAGAGCCCACGAGCCAAAAAGAAAAAAAAAAGAATACATAGGTGAAAGGGCACGAGTTGTTGATTACCTGTTATGTGACAGTTGCCTTAATATTCAGTGTATCTCATCTAATCTTCATAATAGCTCTGCTAAGTAGGTGATTTTACCCCCATTTTTACAGTTGAGAACACAGAACCTGAAAGAGGGGAAGTAGCTTACGCAGGCTGATTTAGCTGGTAAATGACAGAACAGTATTTGAACCCAGGTCTTTCAGACTCCAGAGCTCGTAATATTTTCACCACACCATGAGAAAACTAAAGCTGATTGGATGAGCAGTTGGTAGAATGTGTGAATGAGTGTGTGTGTGTGTGTGTGTGTGTGTGTGTGTGTGGTAGTTAAAGAACAGAAGCATCAAACAGAAATGTAGTTATCCATTTACTCTCAGAGCAATCACCCTTTCAAAGACCAGGAAAGATGCATTTCTCCTTTTTAATTATCTGCACACTACCACATCCTATTTAGAAAAGGGGAATACCCAAGAATGAAGAATTCGTGTGTGCTGGGAAGTCCATGAGGCATTCTTGTTTTCCTGGGAACATTTGACTTGAGATAATACTGCCGAGAATCAGTGACTCAGTCCCTGAAGTGTTAGCTAAACTTGTTGCACCTGATTTCCAATCTACTCTCAAAGCCACCAAGCCTTTACCTGTTGCTGAGATGATTCACAGAGTATGCAAAGGAATCTAAGGTGAAAAATGTTGAGGATTTTTCACTCTGCGCAAAGATTAATCATAGCCCTAGAAGAGGAAAGAAAATGCTGGTGACCAAGACTCGGAATTTATAGGAAATACTGTTGGCTTGAAAGACGTAGATCTAGAGAGTTTGATGTAAAAGGATTATGAAAACCCTTTAAATAATCTTTCTCTTTATAGGAGCTAGCAAGTTTGTCTTTAGTGCTCATTTCTCTGAAAATTGAATTTTATTTTGACTTTTATGTGTTTGAGTTATTCTTAAAATTACATTTAAGAATGTTCATTAATTTCTATGAGTATTATTATACGCACAAAACTAACTTACAATAGTTCATAGAAGAGAGTGAATTTCTTTTTCCATTATACTAGGCTAAAACTTCTGCTCTGGTACTTAGATTTATTGTAGTTATTTTAAAGCCTAAATTACTATAGTCATTAGTACTGCCTAATTCCCAGAGTACAACTGGAAATTTCCTACTTTATCTTGAACCACACTCTCTGCTCAGTTCTGCTTATTATAGACTTTCTCCAATTTTAAAAACAGTTATCCAGTGATAATGGTAATTGAAGCATCAGGTTTGCTTCTTTCGTGTGACTCAAGCAACTGAGCAGATGTTATCTCTATCAAAAGCGGTCTTAATGTATGGTCTTTGGTGTCTGTGTCTGTCACACTCAGGAAGGTAAGTAAATGTGAGAGTGAAAGTGCACCGATGGGGCTTCCCTGGTGGTGCAGTGGTTGAGAGTCCACCTGCCGATGCAGGGGACACGGGTTCGTGCCCCGGTCCGGGAAGATCCCACATGCCGCGGAGCGGCTGGGCCCGTGAGCCGTGGCCGCTGAGCCTGCGTGTCCGGAGCCTGTGCTCCGCAACGCGAGAGGCCACAACAATGAGAGGCCCGTGTGCCGCAAAAAAAAAAAAGAAAGTGCACCAATGTAATTCACTTATTTAACATATGTGGACATCTGCTGTGTGTGAGGCCCTGGGGTATGGGCTGGCAAACCAGTTCAAGCTCTATTGTTGGGAAACTGAGTCTCATTCTCCTGTCTCTGAAGACTGTGCAATACTCACCATTAAAATGAAAAGTTGCCCATTTGCCATTATAATAAGGTAGAAGAGTAAATGTTCAAACATGCACAAGACAGAGGCTGAGAGATACAGGAACTTAAGACTCACGGGGGATGAAGGATTTATGATGTTTGAGAGGTCTCAACATTGATACTGCTAAAGGAATTCCAAAGACCACTCGATAATGTTCTATCCATCTATTCTATGGACATATATATGTGTAAAGTACTTATGCTGGCCTGTATGTGTGTGTATATATACACACACTCAGTGTGTATCTTTATATGCACACACCTATATGTATTTATATGTACTCACCTATGCATGCATATGTGTATACACACATGTACTCATATCTGTGCTCAGTGCTAGATTACTTACTTGGTAAATTAAGCATGTGCTTACAATATTAGCAAAGCAGGGAGGGATGAGAAAGAGAAAAAACTTCAGAATATGCCTAGAAGTTTAATGTTATTTCAGAATATCAACATTTTGTTTTAGAGTTTAGAATTGTTTTTATTTTGAGTGGCATATTGGTTGAGAGAGGCATAATCTTTTTAGTGGTTCAAGTGATCATTATACAGATTTCTCTATATTCCCTGTTTAAAGAGCTGCCGGTTGGGGTTGGCGGGGGTGGAGGAAGATATGATGTGAACTACGGAAAGTAAGAGAGAAATGTGCCCAGTTTATTCTCATGTTCTTCACATGAGTTGTATTCCAGATCCCAAAAGTATCATTTTATCTTCCCTGAAAAGGCTTGATTGGTTGATACCACTTTTCAAATGACCTGTCCAGTTCTATGGAAGTGGTCAGAGTAGTGAACCTTCGAAGGGACTGTTCTTTTATGATTGAGACTCTCGGTTTTTTTGTTGATGTAGACTACATTTGCTTCAGCTATTTTGGTAGCTTTAATAACTAGTTATGAAAACACTTTCTGTTCTTTTTCTGTGCATATTTTCATATAATTTAGCACTAAAGATGAAATTACAAAGGCAGCATTAGATGCCTTTTGTGTCCTGTTTTATTTTCACTTAGCGTTATATCATAAGCATATTCTCATGTCGTTAAAATATGTAAAATAATTTTCTTTCTCATTCCCCTATCGCTGGACACTTAGGTTCTTTCTGATTTTTCATTATTAGTAGTAATGCTGCAGTGAACATCTCTGTGTGAAACCTCAGTCTCTGGATATTCTCTGTTTGCCCTTCCAGATCCACTCTCCACCTTCCTCTGTGCTCCTGAGAGCTGATTGATAGACTGTGTGGACCAAGCTCTCCTGCCCTCTGGTTTCTAGCTGGGTTCAGCCAATGGGAGGCTTTGGAGGAGAGGGCAGGAGCAGGAGGTGGCACTGGAGTGTGGTAGTGGTTTTGTTACTCTGCTGAAAGCTACAGCCTCTTCTACAGCTCAGATCTTGCCAGTTCCAGTACTCACACCCTCCCCTTGCCTATCTGTCTAGAGGTAGCAATGATTTCCTGCTGTTAGGAGCCCTGGGCTGCTCCACTGCCCTTTATTGATTTTCCTTCTCCTTCCCACATCTTGTAAATAGTTCTTTAAACACTTTTCAGTCATCTCTTCTGTGCCATCTGTGTGCCATCTGTTCCCTGCTGGGATCCTGTCTGACATCATCTGAATCTGAGTGGTATGTTCTTTTTATTATATTTTAAGTTAGGGTCTTTGCACTGCAGAAAGGTAAAAGACCATTCAGAATAGGGTAGGGAAGTTCAATGAGGTCAGGACCAAGCTGGTGCTAGATTGAATTAAATTACTCTCATAGACATATAAGCAAATTGCTTTTGAAACAGAGAGAAGGGGGCAATAAAGTCTTCCGTGCCCTGTGTTGAAAATGCCTGTACTTAAAAGATAAGGAGGATATCTTAGCTGCCAAATGTTTCCAGTTCTCATGTTGCATTTGGATATAATTGGCTCAGTTCTGGGATTTTGTGGCTCACCCCTTATATTTTTCCTCCTGTTCTTGGCAGTCTGCACATTCATATATACGGCCATCTATATCCACTTACATTGTGTTGGCCAAAAAGTTTGTTTGGGTTTTTCCATAAGATGTTATGGAACTTTTTGGCCAACCCAATATTCCTTCTTCATCTACATGTTTCTTATGACCTCTTCCTTATAGAAAGCACACTTAGGATTTTGTGAGCTGAGTAGATGCCATGTGTTTGGAATTCCTCCATATATGAGTGATAACTTTCTTAGTCTTTAAATAAAAAGCAAAGCACCTAGCAAACAGTTAACTTCATTCACTTTTGCTTCGTTTCGAAATCTTAGAGTCTATAATTTTCCAGAACAAATGCCAAAGTGTTCATCAAACTTACTAGGGGCTGTTATTAGTTCACAAATCTTTTCAGTCGAATGATAATGTCATCCATGGCTAATGGGTCATCACTGACCAGATCCCTGACTGACATGGAGTATTGAGGCTTATCCAAGGACTCACCTGGTTGCTCAAAAGTCTAGTCCCTTTTAAAAAATAAAGTTTATGTATTTTAGGAAATGTCTTTGTTGATTTGATATTCACATTATATTTCATGCTCTTAGAAATATGAATTGTTATGAATATATTCTACCCCAGGTATAGAGTAAGGATAATTCACTTAAAATTCAATGTATAAAATTCTCGCCATTTAATAATTACCAGTGATGGCAGAAAAGAAAAAACAAAACCAAAAACCCAGCAGTAGAGAAATGAGAGGGCTTCGGTCTTAATCCCGTATTTCTCAGTTCCAAATTAGAAAACTGTGGGCAAATCATCTAAACTCTTTGAGCCTCAGGGTATTCATCAATAAAATGGGAATGATACCAACCTGCCTAGTTCCCCACCAGGCTGTTGAGAGGCTCCTTGGAAACAGTGTGTGAAAAGTGTGGTGAGAACTGTGAGGTTTTCGGTAAACTCCATCACCCCTTGACTCATCCCTTGGCTCTCCTCACTTCTTTTCCGGAAGACTTGTAAATTATTTTCCCTTTTCCTTTGGTCTTTTCAAAACTGAGTGGATACATGGCAGTATTCGCTTTTCCCTATCTCTTCTCCATCCTAATCTCCTCGGTGTCCATTCCTCCCCGTCTCCGGAATTCTGGTCTGAAGCTGGTATGGGGCACTCCCATCCATGTCCCTGTGCAAAGTGACGAGGTGAAAGTGGGGACTCTGTGGGTCCTCGTGCTGTTCTGCACGGCCCCTCCTTCTCGGCTTTCTTCCCCTGTCCCTTCAGTCTGTGCCACCTAAATGCCTATGGGAATTGTGGTAGCTGGATGGACACAGCCAGCTATTTCCTCAGCCACTGCCAACCGGTTGCCTTTCTCTTACAGATGCAGCGTATTTCGCAGAGGAGGCTCATGGGATTCCCACATAATTCTAAGTAGTTAGGTCTGGTTGTCTCCATTTAACAGATTAAGCAGTTGAGGCATGAAGTTTTTTAATGAAAGTGAGCACTATATCCCAGGACTCCAGAATTGTAGCCAGTGCTCTTTCTGCTCTAGCTTCACAGATGTCCCAGCAGGGTAGATAGAAAAAAAAATGTTTGTAGCTTTATTGGTTTTTGTGATGTGCTTTCTTTTTCTTCCCTTTTTTTAATTTAACATGGTCAAGTTAATGGAATAAAACGATATTTAAGTAGAAGAGGAAATTGAAAAATACTTATTTGATTAGTAGCGTAAGACATTATCCTTACATTCTACTTAAAGATTGCACTTTAAAAAAAATAAATTTATTTATTTATTTATTTTTGGCTGCGTTGGATCTTCGGTGCTGCGTGCTGGCTTTCTCTAGTTGCGGTGAGCGGGAGCCGCTCTTCCTTGCGGTGCGCGGGCTCCTCACTGCAGTGGCTTCTCTTGTTGCAGAGCACGGGCTCTAGGGTGCGTGGGCTTCAGGAGTTGCGGCACACGGGCTCAGTAGTTGTGGCTTGCAGGCTCTAGAGCGCAGGCTCAGTAGTTCTGGCGCATGGGCTTAGTTGCTCCGCGGCATGTGGGATCTTCCCAGATCAGGGCTCAAACCCCTGTCTCCTGTATTGGCAGGTGGATTCTTAATCACTGCATCACCAGGGAAGCCCAAGATTACACTATTATAAATATTAAATTTCTAAGATAACATTTCTAGGAAAATTCTATATGTAGAAAATAATGGATTTTTTTTTTCTTTTTTCTTTTGCTGTACATGGGCCTCTCACTGTCGTGGCCTCTCCCGCTGCAGAGCACAGGCTCCGGAAGTGCAGGCTCAGCGGCCATGGCTCACGGGCCCAGCCGCTCCACGGCATGTGGGATCTTCCCGGACCGGGGCACAAACCCGTGTCCCCTGCATGGACAGGCGGACTCTCAACCACTGTGCCACCAGGGAAGCCCCGAAAATAATGGATTTTTGTTAGTAACAAATGGATGGCTGTTGAATTGGCAAGTTTGACTCTTACCTATTGTATGCTCTTTTGAAAGGCAGTTGTCTCTAGGGCCTTTCAGTGTTTGGAGTTGGATAACCAAAGATACTGTCCTGACTTGTACAACTTCAGTGGAGCAAAATCTCAGAAGCTATTACTCCACCAGACACCTTTCCTATCAGAGCTACTCATGTTCAAGTCCTAGCACACACCTTCAGTTGTGTTTTTTCCCTAAGTGGAAATTTGAGTATCATTGAACACAATGTATTTAGGAAATTCAAATATTTAACAAATAAAAATATCCCTAGGGTAATTTCATTTGGGAACTCACGATGTGAATCATCAAGAGGTTCTGTAGCCCCAAAGCCAAGGCTTGGGCATGGACAGGAACCCAGAGTAGCTGCAGTCAACTTCCCTGAGCATTGAAGCCTGGTGGTGGGTCAGAGGGCCGGTGGACTAGCCACCTAAAGGAGTCTGATGGTTTATTAGCCATCGGAGGAGGATGTAGCTGTTTCTATCACAGTCTTTGTATTTTTGTACCAGTCATGTAGATGAATTTTTTTTAAAAAGGAGATTAATAACAATTTGGGGAAAGAGCCAAAGCAGAAATCTGAAGACTTGGATCTCTACTTATTGGCTATGTTAATTCAGTAAAATCAGTTGTCTTTCCTGGAGCTTAGGTTCCTCATTTATAGTAGGAGGGGGTGAATTTGGTCTTCCATCATAAGGTTTGTTCTTGTCTAAGTCCTCTGAATTATGTATTTGAGTTGATCATTTTCCAGGAAAGTTGGTCAAGGTTTAAGTACAATAAACAGCAATGTGTAAGGCATACAGAAACTGAGTTGGTTCTAATGATAAGTAGTTATTTCTGCCCTTTTCAATGAGAGTGTCCCTTGATGAAAAGTAGAGCCATCAAGGTCATGAGGTAGGTTGGCAAGGTTAGAGTTTCTATACCTCTTATGAGTAGGAAGCTTGTACATCTTGCACAGCTGCAAAAGGGAAAAGAAGGAAACATTAAGAGTTATGCGTTTAACTTAGACACATGACATGAAGGGTGAATCATATAAATACTGTTTTGAGGAGTCTCTTAAGATGTATACATCTGTGTCTTTATGTTTGATCGTCATTTCACTAATGCAGCCTAGGATCGTAAAATTCAACTGAGGAATGTGCAGACAATCCTATTTGCAGCCTAGAAGCCTTTACTAATGACACATATTTGGGGAAAAAATGTAGAAAATGTCTATGTCTGGCTTCTACGTAGTCATAAAGTATCTTTTGACTTCATAAAATAGCATACTACTTTCTTTACAGGTTTGAGGCATAGTGTCTTCAGCCCTGAACTTGTGGCCAAAATATCTAAATTCTGCTCCTGGTTCAGCCGTTTCTGATTGTGTTGCCTTAGGCAAATCATTTCACCTCTTTGGAGCTCAGTTCCCTCAGATATGAAAAGTGAACCAGTGGGATGATGAAGGGATTTTAATCAACCTCTTTCCAGATTTTATATTCTGTTTGTCTACAGATTCCAGCTTGCTATTGGGGAGGTTGAACGACATAAACAAATGCAAATGTTATCTCCAACATTTATGCACCAGCCAATCGCAAATGTTAAAAACCGTATCCAGGGAAAGCTAGTTTAACTGAGGACTGGCTCCTAGGAGATGGTTCTCCCAGAAGCAGATGCTATGACAAGGATTCAAGTACAGATAGAACTCAGGAAATACTTCTGGGGAGTGAGAAAGTGAGCAGGGAAGGGAAGCCAGCCAGTAAAGGGGGAATGATCACTTCTGTTTCCACTGTAGGTAAATGGAGGTTAGTCCCCTCAGGGAATCCTGAATGTCACTGTAAAAGTCAGAGCTGTGCTGTCTCTGGGGCAGGGGAATTGGAGTATTAGAACAGCAGGTTCTGCAAGTCACTGGTTGAGAGCTGCCCCTGCAGGGCCTTGTTTCTCTGGCACTTCCTGCCTCAGGCAATGTGGACTGTTGCAGGCCAGAAAGCCCCCTGGGGGTTGGAAGTGCAGGGTCCCAGGCCACAGTGTCCTGAAGGGATTACAGTGCCTGCCATCATCTGGTTACAGCGGTACAGCCAGAGCAGTACAGCGAAACTACTGCCCTGTGGTGCACCAACTGAAGGTAGGTATGCATCCACGTTCAGAAGGATGCACCACTAAGGGACACTGAAGCAGTTCACCCGGAAGTGATGAGCAGCCCTCCCAGCTGCAGAGATTTCCTGTCTAACAACGTTTTCCTAAACACAATGACCTCTAGCAGCCAGGGAGGGGCAGGCTCCTGAGTGCCTGTTTACGGTAGATCTGGGAGGCAGGCCATGGACATTGCAAAAAGACGTGTTGACAGTACACGTGCCATGAGTGTAGTCAAAATTGCAGGGCCTAATTGCTGGCTGGCTACGTCTGGGACACTTTAAAGGGAGTAGCATCCATGAGAACTTTGTGATGCAAAGGGTGAAACTCGCAAGGAATATGTTTTTATTTTGTAGAAACTGTCCTTTTGATAGAGAAAGCACATTCTCTGAGGTGTTATAAAAGCATGTTGGGAGATACAGAATTTCCTTCTATCAGGTTCTATGGAGAATCAGACCAGCTGTCAGCAACATCCTTGACTGATTTTGAAACATCTGGGTTTTAAAATAGAATGTTTGGCATGAGCATTAAATTTTTGTTCCTTCGGCATCACCCAAAGTTTTGTGAAAACTCTGTTGCTTTCTAGGTGAAGTTGGCTTTTAAAAATCAATCTTTTTTCCTATGTTTTGCTATTTATACAGTGGAAAAATGTGTTTTCGAAATATAACTATATTTCTGTTAGAAATGTAACTTTGTTTCATATTTCTGTAATAATTAAATATTTAGGCCAGAATTAAAAGCTAAGTGTTTAAAAATGGTTTCTGTACTCCTGGTATGGAGAAGCGAGCAGAAGACCTTTGATAATCGGTGTACTTACAATTATTATAAAAAGGTGTTATTAACAATAATATGCCCCAGTGTATAATCGTCCTGATTTAGTCACATTGCAAAAGAAAATGATAATGAAGGCATCATGACTATATTGCCATTAGGTAATCTGCTTACTCCAAGATTATTGATATCCAGGTAGGACTAATGGGAAGTCCTGCAATCGTTTTCTCATGTCTCCATGTCCACGAAAGGCAGATAAGAAATCAAGAGGGCAGATGGACTCTTTAGGTAAGATCTTTGGGGAAAGGATGTTGAAAAGTGAATTTGAGCTAATCATGAAGCAGAATTTTATGGATTTTTAAAAAGTATGTAAGGAGGTCTAGTGTTTCTCAAAATGTGTTTCTTAAATATCCAAATCAGAATCACCTGGAGAAAAAAGCAGAGTCCTGTCCCCACGTCCAGGAATTAAAATTTGGTAGGTTTGGAGTAGGGCCTAGGAATCTGCATTTTGACCCACCTGTCAATGTTTGAGAACCACAGATCTAGCCCAATGGGGATTAGGATATAAAAATCTCAAGAGGATGGGGCTTCCCTGGTGGAGCAGTGGCTGAGAGTCCGCCTGCCGATGCAGGGGACGCGGGTTCGTAACCCAGTCCGGGAAGATCCCACATGCCGTGGAGCAGCTGGGCGCGTGAGCCATGGCCGCTGAGCCTGCACGTCCAGAGCCTGTGCTCCACAATGGGAGAGGCCACAACAGTGAGAGGCCCACGTACCGCAAAATAAATAAATAAATAAATAAAAATCTCAAGAGGGTCTTCCCAAGGTTACCCAGCTGCCTGGTGGCAGAGCTGGGGCCAAAACCAGGTCTCTTGAGTTTAAGGTTTGTTTCTTTATATTTATAATTTTTATAAATATTTGAACCCATATTCCAAACTTATCCTTTGCATAAGTAATTATTGACTAGAGAACCAAATACAGCAGATGTGTAAAGTCTCAACCCTCTTATATGTATAAATATGTAAATGAAATGTATGCAGACTAGAATAATAGGAACAGTTTTGGAAGGCTGGGCTTTACATCCTAAAAAAATACAAAGCACAACAAATGACTAGTTCTGGTATGAATGGATTTCTAACAAGGCTCTGATACGAATGTATCATATGATTTGTCACACGTATTTTTCCTCTGATCACTTCTTCATTTCCACATCTATTGTTCATATTTGACAAGTTTGCCACAGATAACTTCCTCCTGCAGTTTTTCATATTCAACCTCCTACGTGTTCCAACCAGCAAGTAAACTGCTCAGAGCCAGGTAGTTGATGACTGTGTGGGCTGGTGAGTTTGCATGATTAGTACTTGGGGCTAGGGAAGCTGTAATTGCGGTTCTCATTCCTGTATGTGACCAGTCAGCTTTGCTCTAAGAAAAATAAAATGCTTCCTTGTTCATAAACTGCATTTGTCACAAGGCAAGTCTTCCTGAAGATGTGCAGTGTTGTCCGTGCAGGCACCAGGTGAGAGCAAGTGTACAGCTCAGCTCAGCACATCACCTCTGGGAGGAGGGCAACTTGCAGGGCACTTCCTGCTGTTGGTAGGTGGTTAGTGTCACCTTTGTTGAGGATGGGAAATTCCATGAGTTTAAACAAGGCTGCGGAGAATCTTCTGTGACCCTCTGACCCTCCAGGAGCCTCTCACAGGTACCTGGGCCCTCTAATTTAGAGGAGACAGAGTCGCGACAGGTTGATTTTGCACCAGGGTTGATTTTGACATGGATTAAAGCAAAAATAGAATTGGGAGACAATTGCTCTACTTTGTCTCCTCTCTTGCCCTTCCTTCTTGTTCTTGTAACCTTATCTTAATCCAGTAAGGATTTCAAGCCTTTACCAGGGGGCATAAAATATAACAAAGTAGCATAATTTACAAATATAGTAAAACAACAATGAAAAAACAAAGGTGGGACCCAAGTTAGTTAGGCTAAATTTACTGATCATAATGACCTACCCACTAGTATGACTGGGCCTCAAATTTGGTGCTGAGTTTTCTAACACTCTCATAAAACAAGAAATGGTTTAAGTCACACAGTTCAGTCCTTAATTTAGAAGAGACCCATAAAGAGAATTACAACACTTCTTTTTATTCAGATCAGAATTCTCTCTGGGGCATCCTTATAAAGAGAATTCTATGATCTAAGGAACAATGCTATTGACAATTTCTTAAAATAGATTAAACAATAAATTTCCTGGGGTGAGGGGTGTTTCTTAAAACCCCTAATGTTGACTTGGAATATAATTTAGTTAAGGCAGTTCTGCAGGAGGCCAATACAAAGCAATCTAGGAATTGATATGCAAATTAATAAAATGACAATATGAAGTTGTAGGGATTTAAAGAATGTGTTGAGCTGTTAGAATTTCCACCAACACTGAGGAGAGGTGAGGAAGAAAAAAGCTGAGGAAAATAAACTCAACCTGCCTTTCATGTGCAGGAGAGACAGAAGTTTCCAAGTTTCCTCATGGGGCCTGGAGCATGGGGCAACTGTACCTTCCTCTGTACTCACAGCCCACCCCTCCAGAGGCCCTTTCTCCTCCCCCCTGCCTGGCACTCTTATTACCAGCATCCCCTTGTACTCTTGAAAAGATCCTTGTTTGAACGATAAGTTATAAGGTCACCCCACCCTGAACCAACTACACTGCTTTTTCTAAGCTTAAACTTAAGGCCCTGCTGCCACATTGGGAGACTGGTGAATTACATGCACTTCTTTTCTGTGTATGTTGAAAAGCTTCCCCAGAAGTCTGAAAATCACTTGATGGGTATTTTTACTACCTACATCTTTGCACCTCCAACTATTTCTGGGCCCTGAACTATCTTGGGGCTAATGCAAGGGCTAATGCACTGCACTTAAATGTGAAGAAGGGAGGGGAGATTTGATTCCCTTTTCTACCCTGTCCCTTTCCTCCATCCTCGCCCAGGAACTAAGTATTCTTCATAAATTATTGGCAATTGTTTAATTGAACTACTTCCTTCTAGCTCTATTAATAGCGATTTCAGAGCAAACTCTCTTATGGTTCAAAGATATCTTAAATATATAATTTTATGTGTATTAAGACATTTCATTTTCAGCAGAAGCCTCATAAAAAGGGGAATATACTTCAATTCAGAGTAGTATAGTAATTTCTGGCATCAACCATCAATCAGTGTGCAGAGAAAAATACCATCTAATCTATGGCCTTGTGAATTACATTACACTTTTCACTTTATAGGTTCAGATTGGCAAGTTTATTTCTCAAGCTGTTTCTATTTATGTACTCTCCTAATAATTAGAGTAAGATGCCGCCATACAAGAAACAGTATTTGGGTTATAGCCATCTTGTGAAAACCCTAGCTTTATACCACAGAGGTGTCTAGCTAAGAGAAAAATCAGTGTCTTTCACAGTTTTATCTAATTTAAAATAAAAATAGAATTCTTTACTATGATACCTAGGAATATTTAGTACTTCTAAACTTTTAAAAAAGGAAATACCTAAGCAGAAAAATAAACACTGGCATAAAGTTGGTACCGATTTCACCAATTTCTAAATTACCCAGAGTTTAGTTTATATTTTTGCTCACCTATTTATCCTCAGCTCAGTACTGAGATTGCACTTTGAATTAAAATTCCTTTCCCCAAAACTTCCTTCATAGTTTCATCTGTCTTTCATAATTTTAAAAATCTCTTTTCTTTCTTTTAGGTTAAAAATTGCCTTTTGTTGATGTATGATTTGTATTTATTTGATTACTAGGGAAGTAGAAATTGCCTCATATGCTTATTGGCTATTTATTTGTATTTATTCTTTTGTGGCATGTCCTTTGCCAATTTTAATATTGGTGTGTTTGTATTTTCTTACTGATTCGTAAGAGTTTAGGAGTAAAATTAAAGTGGGCAGAGGGCGTTTATTGGCAATATGCTTTTTCTTAATATGGTGAATGGAACCACTTTTCTTTTACAAAATTCAAGTCTATATGTCCAATTAAAAATTTTTTATGAACCATAGTAGTGTTCCAAATTTTGTCAAAATTCATTCTTTGAAAAAAATACTATGAAATAAACCAATCAATTGCTTCAAAATTCAAGGCATCCTGGTAAGACAGAGATCACATATTTTTTTTTTAGTTTGTCATCTTAAGTTATATTTTAGAAAAATAGTAATTATTTACCTCTTTATATACTATAAGTGTGAGTTTTCTTTCTTGAGCAGGAATTGGAAGTAACTTATACAACATATGTTAGCTGGATATTTTTGTGTGTGAGAGAGATGGTTGAGTCCTTTTTGACATTTACTTTTATGAATTATATATATATATATATGAATATTTTATCACTTTTTATTTTTTGCATAATTTTCTAGTCTCATTGAACCCTGTAATGAGAGGTTGTATTGTATTTCTGTTGTATTGTGATTTTTGGCTTTTTTCAGCTGCCATAACTTGTCATTAATGTTAAAATCAACTTTATTTCATAATTACTGTTAAAGTAATTTAAGTGCTCACTCTTTTGGCAGAAGAAATTATTAATTTTTATGTCTGTAATTGATTTTAATTGAAAATAATCCATAGATTTAGATAAATAGTTTAATTAATTTTATCCCTGAAGACTGTTATTGTTCAAAGACAAATAGCATTAAGATGAATCTTTTGTAAGATGGACCTATAAAGAAAACTGTATTCTGATTAGACCTACCAAAGAACAAATATTCTACCGTTTGGAGATGCTGGGTTTTAAGGGCTTGGTAACAAAGCAGAAAATATTATTGTAGAAATTACCACAGGTTCTTTGGTGCTTCCTTATTAAATCACAGTGTCTGAGGCAGCGGCATGGTGTAGTAGCTCTCATGCCCCCCCAGCCCCTGCTTCCTATCCTCTCTCTTTCTTCACTTTCCTTTCCTCTTCCCTTCTTTCATTTCTAATTGTGGTATAGCTTACACAGAGCAAAGTACCAAAATATTAAGTACAGCTATTACTTATTAGTAGTACAGCTAGTTTATTTTTTATGTATTTATGTACCCATGTAATCACAGAACAATGCCATCACCCCAGAAGCCTTTCTTGTGTAATGCCCCCTTCCTCCACCAGTGTGAAAATAACTGCTATTCTGGCCTCTGTTCACCATGAATTAACTTTACTGTTTTTATCTTTATATCATTGGAATCATATGGTATGTGTCTGGCTCTCACTCAATATTACATTTATAAGAGTCATCCATATTTTGCATAAAATAGTTATTGCTGTGTAATATTCTATTATATGACTATGTCATAGTTTATTTTATACATTCTATTGTCACTGGACCTTCGGGTTGTTTCCAGTTTTTCACTATTATGTATAAAGCTCCTATGAGCCTTCTTGTGCCTTTTGACAAATATAAACATCTGTACTCATATCTGTTGGGTATACTCAATATTTGAATGGCTGGGACGTAAGGCAAACATATGCTTAGAGTAGTAGATACTTCCAAACTATTTTCCAAAGCGATTGTACCAACTTACATTCCCACCAGTAGTGTATTAGCATCCCGGTTACTTGTCAGTCCTTTTAATTTTGGCCATTCTGGTGTGCACTGGTGGTTGATAGTGTATCTTGTTGTGGTTTTTTTTTTTTTTTACAGATTTTTTTTTTGATGTGCACCATTTTTAAAGTCTTTATCGAATTTGTTACAATATTGCTTCTGTTTTATGTTTTGTGTTTTTGGCCGTGAGGCATGTGGGATCTTAGTTCCTTGACCAGGGATCGAACCCGCACCCCCTGCATTGGAAGGTGAAGTCTCAACCACTGAACTGCCAGGGAAGTCCCTCGTTGTGGTTTTAATTTATCTCTTTTCCCTGATGACTAATGATCTTGAAAACCTTTTCATAAACTTACTGGCCATTTGATATCCTTTTTTTGTGAAGTGACTATTAAATATTTTACCCATTTCAGAAAATGGATTGTTTTCTTTTTTATTTATTTTTAAAATTATTGGAGTATAGTTGATTTACAATGTTGTGTTAGTTTCAGGTGTACAGCAAAGTGAATCAGTTATACATATATGCACTCTCTTTTAGATTCTTTTCCCATAAAGGCCATTACAGAGTATTGAATAGAGAGTTCCCTGTGCTATACAGTAGGTCCTTGTTAGTTATCTATTTTATGTATAGTAGTGTGTATATGTCAATCCCAATCTCCCAGTTTATCCCTCCTCTCCCTTACCCCCTGGTAACCATAAGTTTGTTTTCTACATCTGTGACTCTATTTCTGTTTTGTAGTTAAGTTCATTTGTACCCTTTTTTTTAGATTCCACATATAAGCGATATCATATGATATCTGTCTTTCTCTGTCTGATTTACTTCACTCAGTATGGCAATCTCTAGGTCCACCCATGTTGCGGCAAATGGCATTATTTCATTGTTTTTTGTAGCTGATTAATATTCTGGACTGTTTTCTTTTAAAATTATTGATTTATATGCATTCTTTTATATCTTTTATATATACCAAGAATGGTATATATAATATACAAATACAACATTAATTTATCAATCTTTTCTTTCATAATTCTTTTATGTTTACTATTTTGGAAATCTTTGCCCACCATGTAATAGACATGTAGTAAATATTTAATAGATGAATGAGCTATGGGAACAAGTATATTTTCTACATTTTATAAGTAGTATTTCATAGCACCAATTACTTCTATTTGAGGTGTTGTATCTATATTATTTATATTTTCTCTCCAGTCTTATTTCATGGAAATAAATGTATTGATTGCTGTTTCCCACAAACTCTGTGCCCCTGCTGTATGGGAATGTCTCCTGCCTCCATCAAAAGTTTGGGAAACACCTGTTAAGGACAGCTGACGAGTCTGGGTGAGGTGCTGTAGGTCATGTGTAGCTGAAGATAAGCAAGTGTTTCTTTATTCACTAGTGATGAATCACCCAAGTTTGCCTGGCTCTGACTGTGCAGCCGGTGCCCTCCACATGTAAACACTCCATACTTAGGTGTGTTCTGCAAACGTCATCTTTCTTCTCTGCTTTTTTTGTCCACTCTTTCTAGAAGCACCTTTACTATGAACTTGTACACTTTACACTTGATTCAACTTCCCTGGCACCATATTTCTTTGGCATCTCTGAACACTGCTCGCTAGTAATTGTCTCTAACATTGTTTATCCTTCGCTTTGTCCTGTTTACCCTCATGTTTTCCGAAGGTTCCATGTCTGCTATTTTTCTTAGAAGTACAAAACAGCATCTTACACTCATGGGTGTTCACTACTCATTAAGTGTTTACTAAATATTTATATTTTCTGCATCATGCCCATTTCCATTTATCACAGACAACTGAGTAAACATTTTTACTCAACTGGTAAACATATTGGTAAACATTTTTTTTCTTTCAAACCTCCAAGCTTCTTTTATGTTCTTATAAGATTATCTTAGAGTTGTTGTCAAGGGATTGCTTTAAGCGGCCGAATTCTAGAAAAGCTGGGCATCAAAACACCTTGATTTTCATTCCTGGCATCGTTAAGCACCGTATCTGGTAAAGAAAAAATAAAGTGATTTTAAGTTATTTCCGAAATATAAGCTTGTTTTCTAAAGTAAAGCAGTTTCTAAACAAGTAAGTTGTTTCATAATAGTGCATTCAAGTTAAATGAACCATGTAATTTCTGCTTATGGATGTTAAGTTAAAAAGCAAACATTTTAAAGAAACTTGACAAGCTTAATCTTTCAAAGAAGAAAAAAAGAGTATTTCTCATTTGGTAGTGCAGTGCCTTAGGGAGGTTATAGCAATTGTGTTAAATGCACACAGCAGGAATTGATACTAATCACATTTTAAAGTGCTCTTTCTAAAAATACTTAGACTTCAAAGGAAAAGTGAAGAAACACTGGAGAGCTTACTAGAACCTTAAATATAGCTCAGTATATACTTGATGATTTGTAAAGAACAATTTAAGGGAAAAGGAATCACCTATATCAACTTCTGAAAGTAGAAACCTAAAAAGTTTATTTCCTTGAGTTATTCTTGCTACAGTTATTAAAAATATTATACATTATTATTATATCATAGTTTTAAGAGTACTTTAAATATTGAATCTCCTTTGAAATTATGGATATATTGTAGAGTTCCAAAGAGTGCTAATACCCATCTATGTCTTTCTTGAAAACTTTTTTGTTTTAAATTGTTCAATGTGTATTTCATGCACAAAAAATAGGTTTGCTTTTTTTTTTACAAACTTTATAATTGTTAACAATTTGCCAATCTGTCTCCTTTTTTTTTTTTTAAGAAAAAAACGTACAGATTTGTGGGGGTTTTTTTTTTGTGGTACGTGGGTCTCTCACTGTTGTGGCCTCTCCCGCTGCAGAGCACAGGCTTTGGACACGCAGGCTCAGCAGCCATGGCTCACGGGCCCAGCCGCCCCGCGGCATGTGGGATCTTCCCGGACCAGGGCACGAACCCACGTCCCCTGCATTGGCAGGCGGACTCCCAACCACTGCCAACCAGGGAAGCCCTTACAGATGTATTTTAAGGCTGTCCCCATTCATTCCATTTTCCTCCCTTTCTCTAGTTGTTATTTTTAACTGAAATTGGTGGGTATCCTTCCCACTCATGTTTGAATACTTTTATTGCATGTGCATGTGCCCGTAAGTGATATATATAATTGTTTTAAATATTGTAAGTTTACACAAATAGTATTGTATTGCTTTTACCTATCCTTTTACGATCTGCTTTTTAAAATACTCTATGTTTTTTGAGATTTATATATCATGGTATAAGTAGATCTAGGATTTTTTAACTGCTATAGAAATTTACATATTTTTGCAATATCGTAATTTATTTATATCCAGTCTCTTCTGATGGATATTTAGGTTTTCCTGATTTTTCTAATTTTTCATCATGTGAAAACACCATCCTATTTGAGTGTGAACACTGAATGAACTACCAGTTCAGTGGGAAGCAAAGATCACATGACAATTCTTCCATATTTAAACATCAAATAATTATAGTATTAGCCTTTGTATGTATGACTTCACCAACCTCTAGCAAAGGAGAATTCTACCACTTTTGCCAGAGTATGTAATTTCATTTCTAGCATTTCAGGAATGACCCATTTTTCCTCATTGACAGCTTTAACACCAGAATCAGGAAAACCAGCACCTAAAATCTCTGGCATGCCATTCTTAGCATGGGTCAGTGGAAAGGCCAAGTCTAATGATATTGCCTTCTGACCAAATATGCAAACGATGTGGCAGTGAGCACCCTTGTCTACCTCTCTTTATAGCACATGTATAAACGTTTCTCTAGGGTTTTTACCTAGAAGTAGACTTGCTGGGTAATAGGATATGTGCATTTTAAACCTTATTAGAAAGTAAGAAATTCTTTTCCAGTGTGGATTTATCAAAATGTGTGAGTTCCCATTTCCTACATCCTCACCAACATTTGGTATTATCCAACTCTTAAATTTTTGCCAATCTGATGGGTGTAAAATGGTATCTGTGTGTTGGGTTTTTAAGAAAATTTTAATTTGGAAGCATTTTCAAACTTACAGAAATATGGGGAAAATAGTACAAAGAACTCTCATATACTCTTTACCCAGATTCACCAATTGTTAACATTTTGCCTTATTTGCTTTTTCATTCTCTCTGTATATGCATATTTTTCTGAGTCACTTCAGATTAAGCTGTTTGCATTATGCCCCCTTACACCTAAATGTTTCAATGTATATTTCCTAAGAATAAGAATATCTCTTATATTATCCCAGTACAATGATCAGCTTCAGGAAAATTAACCTAACATATAATACTTTTATCCAATCTACCACTCATAATTTTGTCCATTGACTAATAATGTCCTTTATAGCAATTTTCTCCCTTGTTCAAAATTTTAAAGAATATAGAATATTTGAAGAATATAAGAATATAGTCCTAGTGTATTAATAGAATGTTCTTCATTTTGAGTTTTAATGTAGTTTAATCTACATTTTCCTGGTGAAATTTTTTATATGTGTATTGGTTATTTAAATTTCCTCTTCCGTGAATTAATATGTGTATGTTTTGCCCATTTTTCTGTTGAGTTATCCTTCTTGAGTTCTTTCTATATTCTGAATACTAATCCTTTGCTTCTTATATGTATTGTGAATAGCTCCTCTCAGCCTATGGCGTTTTTGTCGTTATTGTTTAACTTTAATGGTTTCTTGTGTAATATAGAAGTTTAAAAAATTTTAATGTAATAACATTTATCAATATCTCCCTGAAAGATTTCTTCTTAGTCTTCCTCAAAATTGCCTTGGCTCTTTTTGGCCTTTGGCTCTTCCATTATAAATTTAGGATCATCTCGGTAAGTTTGTTGAAAAGATCTCATGGCATTTCTATTAGAAAAGCAGTGGGTTTGTAGGATAATTGGAAGGAAATTTGACATCTTTGTGATGTGAATTATTCTTATCCATAATTATATCTCTCTATTTCGATCTTTATTCATGTCCTTTAGGAAAGATTATAATTTTATTCCTGAAAGCCTGGACTATTTTTTTGAATGCCTAGATACCTTTAGTTTTTGTTGTTGTGGACAGGATTTTAACAATTTTTTTTACATTCTCTAATTATAGTTTTTGGTATATAGAAACATAACTGATTTTTATACATCAATCTTAAATGTAACAACCTTGATAAACTCTCTTGTTACTTTTAATAGTTTGTAGATTGCCTTTGCTTTTCTTAGATAATCATTTAATCCATGAATAATAACAATTTTGTTTCTTTTATTCTAATCTTTATACTATATTTCTTTTTCTTATCTTTTTCACTGACTAGAAACTCCAGTTCAGTGATGAATAGACATGGTGATAGAGGTATCATGGTCTTAATCTTGGCTTTAAAGAGACTGTTTCTAACATTTCACTATCCTATGATGCTTGCTGTATATATCCTTTTGTAGATATCCTTTGTCAGGGAAGAACTCCAACCTCTGTTGAGAATTACAGAAAGTAACAAGACTCCAAAAGAGACACAAGGCATCAGGTTGTCTTGCCATAACTCCACAGATGCCTAAAATAGATAATGAGACTCAGTGGGTCAGAGCATGACAGTTTATTATTCACACACAGCAAACAGCTTGAACATCAACATGGCATGCCAGTTCTGACCCCCGAGGACCTTGGTGTGATGTGACGGCCCAGTGTGCCAAGCTGAGAAACCCAGGGCTAAGAGCTCAGCACATTTTATATCAAGCAGTAAACAAGCCAGTCCTCCCCGACAGAATGAGTAGTTGTCCCATAGTCATGTCTCGGTTGCCTTGATCTATTTAGTTGGCTGCAGAAATGGTTCAAGGATGGGCTGGTTAAGGCCTTGAGATTTGGCATACTCAGAAAGGCCCTGTAAGGATGTTTGGAAGTGATAGCAGATTGCACCTCACAACAAGAATTTTTCTATTTAGTTTGCTAGGGGATTTTTTTTTTTTTTTACTTTTTTAGCTGCGCTGGGTCTTTGCTTCGTTGTGGCGTGCAGGCTCCAGAGCACACAGGCTCAGTAGTTGTGGCGCTTGGGCTCTCTAGTTGTGACACGCAGCCTCTCTAGTTGTGACGCGCGGGCTTCTCTAGTTGTGGTGTGTAGGCTTCTCCAGTTGTGCTGTGTGTGGGCTCCAGAGCACACAGGCTCAGTAGTTGCGGTGCGTGGACTCTAGTTGCAGTGTGTGGGCTTAGTTGCCCCGCGGCATGTGGGATCTTAGTTCCCGGACCAGGGATCGAACCCATGTCCCCTGCATTGGAAGGCAGATTCTTAACCACTGGACCACCAGGTAAGTCCCTGCTAGGGGATTTTGACATGAATGGCTATTGAATTTTATCATAAGATTATTCTGTGTATATTGAGAAAACCATATAGTTTTTCTCCTTTAATCTGTTACTCTCATTTGTTATATTAGTAGTAACATTAATTGTCTAATGTTAAATCAGGCTGAAATTTACGGGGTAAATTCTTCTTGGTGAAGATACATTGATTGATTCATTTTGCCAATATTTTATTTAGCATTTTTATGACTATGCCTGTAATTGAGATTGGCCCACAGTTTTCTTTCCTTTATATAACCCATATCTGTTTGGATATCAAGTATATATGAGCCTCAAAAAATTAATTGCTGAGCTTTTCCTCTTTCTGTATTCTCTGTAACAGTTTACATAGGAGAGGTTATAAGATAAATGTTACCAGAAGTTTTAGTAAAGGTTACTGTAAAAATATCAGGGCCAATGAGTTTTTGGTAATTTTTGGAATACTGATTCAATTTCCTTAATTTAATAGGACTTTAATCAGTGTGTCTATTTCATCTTGAGTCAATTTTGTTAATTTATATACTTTTAGAAAAGTTTCTATTCTCTTTAAATTTTCAAATACATTGGCATAATATTTCATGATTTAGAAAACCATTTCTGTTTCTGCAGTTAGGTTTCTGTCATTATTCCTAATGTTTTTAGTTTTCTTTTTCCTCTCAAGTATTTGTTTCCTATTTCATTAATTTCTGATCTTATCTTTATATTCCTCTCATTTGTATAAACTGTATAAACTGTTCTTTTTCTAACTTATTATGTGAATGCTCAGTTCATTAATTTTTTATCTTTTTTCTTTTATATATATTTAAAGCTCTAAATTATTTTCCAAGTACTGATTTACCCAAATACCTTTAATTTGTTAAACAGTATAGTATTTTCATTGTTATTCAGTTCTGTTTTACAGTTCTAATTATGATGTCTCCTTGGACTCATGAATAATTTAGGTGTGAGATTATAAATTTTCAAAGATTTAGGATTTTGTTTATTTTCTTTAAGTGGTGGTTTTGCTTCTGCCCTACCTGCAGGAGTCTCATCTATTCAAGACTAGTTTTTATATTAATTCCTCAGCTGTGATTACTACATTACAAAGGTACTATAAATTCAGACCTTGGCGTTTTGTTTTTCATGGGAGACTTTTTTCCCTATCCTGAGCCCTGGGCACATGGCAAGCTTCCTTATTCTTTCCCTGGGCCATTGTGGGGTGTTTCTGCTTCCATTTTCATGGAAGAGGTATCCCACCCATGGATCCAACCTTATGACTGGGTCTTATTTCCAGCTCTCTGCCTTGCATGATCCTAGGGCTATGTGTCTTGTCTCCTCAGGATCATTGAAGCCCTAATCTCTAGATATTAGAGCTTATTTCTGGATCTGCTATCTGCATCAGGATGTCTGAGTGCCAGCTTGTGCACTTACTGCTTTCGCTTTGAGTCCTTTATTTATTTCTGATGCCGGGATATTTGTTTTTCTTTCTTCTCTCTCTCTCTTTAGCTCAGCTATGAATTTTAATTTAGTAACTTTTTTCTCACATTTCTGTGTTTATAGTGAAAGGGTGTCAACCTTTGATTAGCCTCTCAGTGATCTTTCTAGGCAGAATTGTGACCCCTGTTTCAGAGTGGACAGCAAATGAACTCATAAATTGAGTGGGAAGTAAAGAGCACATCACAGTTCTTCTGTAGTTTACATCAAGTAATTTTAGCATTGGCATCTGTGTGTGTGTGACTTCACCAACCTCTAGCAAAGGAGAATTCTACCACTTTTGCCAGAATATGTAGTTTCATTTCTAGCATTTCAAGAAGGAGCCATTTTTCCTCATTGACAGCTTTAGCACCAGAGTCAGAAAAACAAGTACCTAAAACCTCAGGCATTCCACTCTTAGCATGGGTAAGTAGAAAGGTCAGGTTTAATAATATTGTCTTTTGACCAAATGTGCAGACTGTGGACTTGCTGATGCCCTGTTCTGCCAGAAAAACAAGACCTCAGGGCAACACCCACTGCTTGAATTTTGATTGATTACATCATGGTATGCAAAGACACCCAAACTGAAGTTGCTGTGGTATTACATGAAGTCATAGTATTTAAGAACTATATTTTTCCAAATGGCTGTTATCCTGATTCACTTTACTTTTAATATGTATGTGACTGTAGATTCAAAGAGGGCTTGAAATCATTGTTTCAGAAATTGCCTCAAATAAGAGAAACATCAGGTTAGAGTTTAGGAGCTGAAAGGGTTAGGTACTTTTAATGAGCTCCATTCAGTTCATGGCCTGCGACACAATCCTGCTATAATCCTCGGCTCTAGTCCGCTCATCTCTGACAAAGGAGAGGGTGTGATCAAGGAACACAGAGTGCAGAAGTCAGCTTTATGCCCAGAATGAGGTGGTTTGGGGTCAATGGAAGGCTATTTTCATACCTGCCTCTATGAAAACAGTGGGGCGTATCACCACCCACTCCCTGACCACTGAGTGATAATCTTCACATTTGAAATATTTCTAATGAAGAATTAACTAGGGATAAATTGTAATACTCACCCACTCCCTGTATAATTCCAGGAAATCCTGTGTTTTTACCCTTTGCTATTATAAATGCAGGAATTTGAGCTGCTGTATCTCTGCATCAATGGAGCCTTTGGGTGTTGACTGTCTCTAAATCAAATGTATAGGCCCTACATTCTCTAGCAATTAGCGTCATCATGAAATGTACCCTAGTTTATCAGTAAGTGCCAAAAAGACCAAGTCTCATTGTGCTGTCATACAAATTGTCTTTCATTTTTTCCCTCAGGAAGTTATGAAGTACGATATATATATTGAACCCTTGCCCATCTTCCCTACTTTCAAGGATCTCAGGTCTAGTAGACAGGAGTATACTAAGCAAAGGGAACAGAATAATAACAACAAAAATTCAACAAACAACAACCAATGAATTCAGAAGCCATTTCAGCAATCGATGGCAAAAAATCTATCTCCTATAAAATATACAGAAGTGTGTTCTTTTTTTAATTGAAGTGTAGTTGACTTACAATATTGTGTTAGTTCAGATACAGAGCTTATTGATTCAGTTACTATTTTTTCTGATTATATTCCATTATAGGTTATTATAAGATATTGAATATAATTCCTTGTGCTATACAGTAAATCCTTGTTGCTTATTTATGTACAATAGTTTGTATCTATTAATTTCATACTCCTAATTTGCCCCTCCCCTTCTTTGGTAACCACAACTTTGTTTTCTATGTCTGTGAGTCTGTTTCTGTTTTGTGTATAGATGAATTTGCATTATTTTTTAGACTCCACATATAGATGATATCATACAGTATGTCTTTCTCTGTCTAACTTACTTCACTAAGTATAATATTCTCTAGGTCCATCCATGTTGTGGCAAATGACAATACTTCACTCTTTTATATGGCTGAGTAATATTCCATTGTGTGTGTGTGTGTGTGTGTGTGTGTGTGTGTGTGTATGTATATATATATGTATCTCACAACTTCTTAAGCCAATCGTCCGTAGATGGGCACTTGGGTTGTTTCCATATCTTGGCTACTGTAAATAATGCTACTGTGAACATTGGGGTGCATGTATCTTTTTGAATTAGTGTTTTCATTTTTTCTGGATATATACCCAAGAGTGGGATTGCGGGATCATACGGTAGCTCTATTTTTAGTTTCTTAAGGAACCTCCATGCTGTTTTCCATAGTGATCATGCTAATTTACATCCCTACCAGCAATGTACAAGGGTTCCCTTTTCTCCATACCCTCTCCAGTCTTTATTATTTGTAGACTTCTTGGTGATAGCCATTCTGACATGTGTGAGGTGATACCTCATTGTGGTTTTGATTTACATTTCTCTAATAATTAGTGATGCTGAGCATCTTTTCATGTGCCTATTGGCCATCTGTATGTCTTCTTTGGAAAATTTTCTGTTTAGGTCTTCTGCCCATTTTTTGATTGGGTTGTTTGTTTTTCAGTATTGAGTTGTATGAGTTGTTTGTGTATTTTGAATATTAACCCCTTGTTGGTTGTATCATTTGCAAATATTTTCTCCCAGTCCATAGGTTGTCTTTTCATTTTCTTTATGGTTTCCTTTGCTGTGCAAAAGCTTTTAAGTTTGATTAGGTCGATTTGTTTATTTTTACTTTTATTTCTTTTGGATCGGGAGGCTGATCTAAGAAAACATTGCTGTGATTTATGTCTGAGAATGTTTTGCCTAGGTTCTCTTCTAGGGATTTTATGGTATCATGTTTTATATTTAGGTCGTTAAACCATTTTATTTTTGTATATGGTATGAGGAAATGTTTTGATTTCATTGATTTACATGTAGCTGTCCAGCTTTCCCAGCACCACTTGTTGAAGAGACTGTCTTTTCTTCATTGTACATTCTTGCCTCTTTTGTCATAGATTAATTGACCATAGGTGGGTGAGTTTATTTCTGTGCTCTCTATTCTGTTCCATTGATCTATATGTCTGTTTGTGTGCCAGTATCACACTGTTTTGATTACTGTAGCTTTGTAGTATAGTCTGCAAGGATTGCTTTGACAATTCTGGGTCTTTTGTGATTCCGTATAAATTTGAGGATTATTCTAGTTCTGTGAAAAGTGTCATGGGTATTTTGATAGGGATTGCATTAAATTTATAGATTGCTTTGAGTAGTATGGCCATTTTAATAACATTAATTCTTCCAATCCAAGATTATGGGATATCTTTCCATCTCTTTGAACCATCTTTAATTTCCTTCATCAGTGTTTTATAGTTTTCTGAGTATAGGTCTTTTAGCTCCTTAGTTAAATTTATTCCTAGTTATTTTATTCTTTTTGATGCAGTTGTAAATGGGGTTGTTTTCTTCATTTCTCTTTCTGATAGTTCATTGTTAGTGTATAGAAATGCAACAGATTTCTTTAAACTAATTTTGTATCCTGCAACCTTGCTGAATTCGTTTATTAGTTGTAATAGTTTTTGGATGGAGACTTTAGGTTCCCTATATAGAGTATCATGTCATCTGCAAACAGTGACAGTTTTACCTTTTCCCTTACAATCTGCATACCTTTTATTTCTTTCTTGTCTGATTGCTGTGGCTAGGACTTCCAATACTATGTTAAATAGAGCAGTGAGGGTGGGCACCCTTGTCTTGTTCCTGAATTTAACAGGAAGGCTTTTATCTTTACACCACTGAGTGTGATGTTGGCTGTGGGTTTGTCATAAATGGTCTTTATTATGTTGAGCTATGTTCTTTCTATACCCACTTTGGTGAGAGTTTCTATCATTAATGAACGTTGAATTTTGTCAGATGCCTTTTCTGTGTCTATTGAGATGGTCATGTGATTTTTGTCTTTTCTTTTGTCAATGTGGTCTATCACATTGATGATTTGCATATGTTGAACCATCCCTGTGATCCTGGAATGAATCCAACTTGATCACGGTGTATGATCCTTTTTATGTATTGTTGGATTTGGTTTGCTAATATTTTGTTGAGAGTTTTTGCATCTATATTCATCAAAGATATTAGCCTGTGTCTTTATTTTTTTGTAGTGTCTTTCTCTGGTTCTGGTATCAGGGTGATGGTGGCCTCATAGAATGAATTTGGGAATATTCCCTCCTCTTCAGTCTTTTGGAATAGTTTGAGAAGGATAGGTATTAGCTCTTTTTGTATGTTTGGTAGAATTCCCCAGTGAAGCCGTCTGGTCCTGGACTTCTTTTGCAGGGAGTTTTTTTTGCTTGTTTTTTTTTTAACTACAGATTTTCTCTGTGAGTGATCAGTCTGTTCAAATGATCTGTTTCTTCTTGACTCGGTTTTGGCAGGCTGCATGTTTCTGGAAACTTGTCCATTTCTTCTAGGTTGTCCAATTTGTTTATAGTTATTCTCTTATGATTTTTTATATTTCTGTGGTATTGGTTGTTATTTCTCTTCTTTCATTCTTATTTTGTTTATTTGGGTCCTCTCTCCTTTATTCCTGGTGAGCCTGGCTAGAAGTTTATTAATTTTGTTTATCTTTTCAAAAAATCAGCTCTTGGTCTCATTGATCTTTTCTATTCTTTAATCTCTATTTTATTTATTTCCTCTCTGATCTTTATTATTTCCTTTAGAAGTGTGTTCTTTTGAACACTAAAATATTCAAAGTCTCTCTGGGGTGACCTTTTTTCTGACCTTTAAGCTATCCTCAAGTCTTATTTATTCATTTTCTTATCCTACTTCTCAGTTGCTCGAATGTTATTTCAGAGTGCTACCTCTTCTATGAAATCTTCTTGGTTTCCTTCAAGCAAAATTGACCCCCTTCCTTCTTTTTGTCATATCTTCTAAATCCTTCTGTCACAATGCTTTCTTGCATTTGTTTGTTTACATGCCTGTTTCTCTCCACCAGAACATCAGCTTCTTAAAGGCTAGTGTCATCCTTTGTCCCTAGTGCCTAGCATGATATGTGGCACGTAATACATCTCCCATAGAGATTTGTTGAGTGAATAAATGAAGACTAGATTAGTCTTAGTGTTTTTTACCTAGATTCTATCAAGAACAATAGTGTACCTTTCTATTAAACCTTTCCAGTGAGGAAGTTTGCCCAGAGAGCCAGTTTATTTTCCATAGTAGAAGCACCGACAAATATATAGAATACTTTAAATACTTTAAAATACCAAATTTAATTCCAACTTGAGTCTGTGCATTTAAAAAATAACTGAAGAAGTGTGGTGAGTCACCTTGCCACTTCTTGTCAAAGCTTCTTCACCTCAGAAAAACCTTTTGGTCAGCACTTTGATAATTGAGTATGTAGAAAATCCTGACATGAGTCAATAGATCAAACACTGTAGACAGTTTTTGCAATAAGCTTAAAAGGAATTTCTTTTTCACCCTTTAATTGTCTAAATTACAATTTGTCTCATACTTTAGTTTACCCTTCTAACTTTCTAGACCAAAAAATAACTCACTACTATCTTACAACTTACTTGGTGCCCTTGTTGCACCTCAATCATTAAATATCAAGAACTTAAAAAGTTACATTCATGTTTCTTTTAGACAGTTTTGAACTTGTTGAGAGCAGCCATTTGAACAACTTTTTGGATGTGTAATATAGAGATGGTAAAACCTTTAAAAACTCTGTGGACCCAGGGAAGTAAGCTTTAAATATTCTCTTATTGTTTAGAAGGAGATTTTTCTGTGTGATAACTTTAGTTTGGGTTTTCCAGATCTGTTCTTTAAGATGCAATATTAAACGTATTGCCTCCACATATAAAAACAGACATTGCCAAATCTTACTTGAGGCAGTACCCTTTTTCTTTCATTTTTTATATTAGTGAAATTATGTTTGTGTTTTCTCCATCTCTTATTTCACTTTATTGGACCCTAGAAATGGATGGAAAAAATATTCCAGAAGGATAGGAATGAAAACAGGTGCAACAGGAGGAGCAGTTTGATCACAAGTGAGGGCAGAATATTTTCAGGTAGTCATGAAAAGATTTGCCTTGGTGTTGGAAGAAACTGAATGATTTATCGGAGCCCTTTAAGAGTGGACTCTTAAATATTTATTGGATACTTATAGAACACAGAATGAACCCCAGTAAGTGGCAGCCACTGTGCAAAGAACGAGAATAGAAATAGAAAGATGAATGTGATACACTTCATGCCTACATGGACCTCATAATCTAGTGGTACAGACAGACACTGACCAATTATCTATAATGTCATAAGAAAATTACGACACCCACAGCATTTATGAGGACAGAGAGGAGGGTGATCAGTTCTTTGAGGGAAAGTCAAAGGTTTCACAAAGGAGGCACATGAGCTAAATCTTAAAGTAGGAGCTAGGTAGAGGAGGGCTAGGGGAAGAGCATTTTAAGCAAAGAGAAGGTGAGTAGAGCTACAAAAGTGCCTGGTGCTTCGGGAAACTGTCTTGCTAGCTAGTTGAGGTATTGATCAGTGACCCAGTGCTATGCTCTCACTGAGGCAGTGCCCGCAGGCACTACCTTTTCTTCTCCAAGTTCCTAGATTATCTAATGATCTTCTGGTCATAACTGAGTTTTCAGGTAAAAAGAGGTATGAAGGATTTTTTTCTTGATATTAACTCTAAAATTGTGAAGATTCTCTGAACCTCTTTTCAACATGCAGAGCAAATAATAGAGTTGGATTCATTTGTAACAAATAACTCTTAAGAAAGAACTGGTGAATGCTTTGGACTTTACTTGTATTTTGTGTGTGTTATCTACCACGGAGAGAGTTTTACCTTCATTTTGCTTTTTTAAATTTTTATTATTTTTGATTTCTAAATTTCTTTTTCATTTTGCTTTTTTTTTTAATAGGAAATTAGAGTCTGAGAATTTTTCAGTCATATTTTCTATCACTAGTAATATCATTCTCTTGTCTTGTGAATGAGTCTTTGACACTCGCTCAGGATCATTCAGTGAATGATGGGGACATGTCAGGGGAAGTGACCATGAGGAAATGACACCCGAGCCCTTTGTCTGTGGCCTGAAAAAGGAATGAGCATTAGATCGTTAGCTCAACGGTATGTGGGATCGGGGTGCTGGGCCAGGGGTAGAGAGTGAGGGCGGCGTACTGAGCAGACCCACCGGTGGCGAGGAGCATGCTGCATTCAGACCTGCATTGTAAGCTCTGTGGGGGCGGGGAGCTGGTCCGGGCTAGCTCGTGCACCTAGAACGTCGTCTGACATGTGGCAGGTTCCTAACCAAACAACCTGTTGAAGGAGGAATTGAAAAGATCCCTTTGTGGCTGGGACACAGAGCACAAGGGGTTGCATGGAATAATGTGATTCTGAGAGAAAGACAGAGCTATACAAGGCCTTGTGTCCATGTTAAAGATAAGGGGCTTTGTCCTTGGCAGTGGAACAAAAGGATCTTAAGCATGACTGGATTTGCTCTGCAGTATAAAGCCGGTGCTTTCCAACTCTTTGATGGTGACCAATAGTGAGAAACACATTTTACATTAAAACCCGGTAAAACACACATACACATAACTGAAATAATGTCTATGAACAATGCTTATCCTTACTAAGTGTGATGTGCTCCATTATTTTCTGTTCTATTTGGTATTTTTAAAAAGTAGTGGTCGAAACCAATATGACTCATGGGTCGTAAGTACACTTTGAAATGGATTTGATTCTGTGGGGAATAAAATCTCTACTGATGGAGGCTCTCTGCATAAAATTATAGGCACCATCAACTTTAGCTGATCTAAGAAAGGTCAAAACATGATAGCTTAAAAACAATATGCAAAGCAGAAATCTGGAGAGATGCTCGTTCCAGGGGAATGTATAACAGCTGTGTGGGAAAGATTTTAGGAGTTATAGAATCCAGATGGAAAGTCTGCCATAGAGAAAACCTGCTTCAGGGCACAGGGGAGTACTATCAGAGGGGACTAATGCCCAGACTTCTCCCCTATCTGTGATCTTTCCATGGTTCCCTTCAGCCTTGCCTGTCAGTGCTTTTTCGCAATGATCTGAGGCGCGGAGGCTTGCTGATCTTATCACCATTTCATACATCTGGATGCTGAAGCCTAGGGAGGTCATGTGACTTGCCGCAAGGCTACAAGGCTACATGGCTACTGAGAGGATACAGCAGAGCTGGGTTCCGGGCCTCCTTATCACTGGTCTGGCGATCTTTGCATCATACTGCACTGTTTCATACATACGTGTGGAAAAAGAACTAGGCTTATAAAGCGACGGTGCTACGTTTTGACAGGGCTACATTTCTGTGCTGGAACTATGAGTTCTGCTGCTAATACTATTTAATCAATTTGGTATTAAAAATGAAGATTGAGGTGTATGAACCGCTTCTTCAGAAATCTAGGAACATAAGCGTTAATCTGTGTCGTAAAAAGAATGATTATACCTGAACATCCAAATCTCAGTCACATAATATCTTCATTGATATTTTGGCAGAAAGAGTGGGAGAGCAAATCAGGAAATGTATTCATCATAAAAATGCTAATGGTTGAAAACCCCTGGGAGATTGATTTTAATCTTAAGAACTGGGTAAAAAGATGAAAGGTAAAATGTGGTTAATAAGTAACGTATATAAATTAGAAAGCATTTGTGATGTTGACTTGAGGTAGTAAAATCAGTTTGAAATACGTTTTCTGCTGAGCTTCTAGAGGAGATTGGCTTTTTGAACTATCACAGAGCACTTTGGGCCATAAAATGTTCTGAAAAAAAAATTTGTAACCATGTATGGTGACAGGATGTTAAGTAGGCTTCTTGTGGTGATCATTTAGCAATAGGTACAAGTATCAAATCATTACATTTTATATTTGAAACTAATACAGTGCTGTACATAAATTATACCTCAATTTTAAAAAAGAAAAATCATGTACACAGCAAAAAAAAAAAAAATCCAATTTGTATTGACCTACTTTTGACTGGGAAACGTTTCTGAGGTGAGCTTGTCTGTAGCAGGGTTGATTTCTGTGGGCACCCCATGTGTGCCCTGGCCTGTGGGGTTACACCCAGGAGGCAGCCTAGCATCTGCCTACTGGTTTCACCAGGGCTCAACAGGTTTTTTTTGTTTTTTGTTTTTGTGGTACGCGGGCCTCTCACTGTTGTGGCCTCTCCCGCCGCGGAGCACAGGCTCCGGACGCGCAGGCTCAGCGGCCATGGCTCACGGGCCCAGCCGCTCCGCGGCATGTGGGATCCTCCCGCACCGGGGCACGAACCTGTGTCCCCTGCATCGGCAGACGGACTCTCAACCACTGCGCCACCAGGGAAGCCCAGAACTCAACAGTTTTAACGTTAGTTTAGTTTCTTGTCTGAGAGCTTCTGTCACCATATATTTGTATCTACATAGGCTTAAGGTCTTGGGTATAAATTTTTTTGAGTGATTTTTTTTTTACCCAGAGTTCTCTTTGCATCTTATTGCCGGGGCTGCAGGTGAATCTTCTTCTAGTCCTTCTTACAACTTCACCTTCCTCACATGAGGCCTGATGCCCCCATGCCCGTCCTGGTACTGGCATTAAAGACCCAGCTCTAGGGAGTGGATTTTTGGCCCCAGTACGCCCCCTCCCCCTATGCCAGGCAGCTTCACACTGCTTTGCTGATGGTTTGAGTCTCCTCTTCTTTTTGGCACCATAAAATTCTCTTTCTTGCTTTTGAGTGTAAATTACATATTTTAAGTATTTTATTATGTATCCAGATTTTCTTTGTGTTTGGAATGGCATCACCTGAAGTACTTCCTATTACTTTAAAGTCTGACTTTGTTAGAAAAAGAAGGTATCAATATGTTATTGCAGTATTGTTTTATCCCACACATGTGCAGGGTGGCATGGACTGTAGGTTGTTACTGTGGTTGTGTGGTCATCACTGCTGCATGAGCCTCGCCCTCATGATTAGGGAAATTGGTCTTTGTTTACTTTGTCCTAACAGAAGTTGGGAAATATTAAAGCAAAGAAAATATGACAAAGCTTATTCTCTCTTATTTTCACCTTCAACTCTGAACCTGATGCGGCTCCAGATTTCAGTGCTTTTTGTTCTCCCCAGTGAACTTAGCCAAACTTTTGGAGAAGTTGGCGATGTTCTCATTCCTTGTAGCATCCAACTGAATGAAATTGCTGACACCTCTTGGTACGATCAGCTCCTGGCTTTGCTCCATCCTGTGTGTGCTCTTTCATCTGATAAGACTTTCTGGTTTGTGAGCCTCTTTTGGATACTACAAAGACTTCCACTGCCTTTGAAATATCCAGAAAGTTTCAAAACTTACCTTTTTAAACAACACTTCAAATGGAAGTGAATCTTGACCTTCTGTGCTCTGGTGGAATTCCTTTGATGCATAGCAGCACACTTAGTTTGCTCCTTTGGTGAAGAAGAAACTCCACAAGCTGTGCTGGCTCACTGACCGTCTGCACAGGCATGGATTGCCACCATGGGCCTGGCCAAAGAAAGCCTTGTCCGTTGCAGACTACTCCTCCAGAGCCAGAGTCGGGAATTTCTTCCCCTTTGAGACGTTTTTACCAAGAACTGGAGCAGCATATCAAGTTTTTCTCTATTCCACAGAGGGCCATTGGTTCTGGAAGACAAGTTGGAAGCACTTAATTGACCTTCAGAAGTTTCACTTTCTTTTGACAGAGAGATAAGGAAAGTCCATTCTTGGAGCAAGTTTACAGGGAGCTGTAAATGTTTGTTTTGGCTTCACTTATACATGTTTAGCTTTGTCAGTCATGTGAACCTTGATATTCACAGCCCTGCAGCCAATGTTAAGAATGCTGCTCTTAGAGCAGAGGGAAACATGGGGAGATTAGCCGTGAGTTCTAAGCTATCCCTCTGGATGAAGAGTTCGGAGGCACACAATTATGTGGACTTTTCAGGACTAGAAGCAGGGTTGAGGCAGGCTTTCATCACTTTCTTTGTAGGCAAAGATCACCTGGAAACACTATCAATTACTTTCAAGAGTACTTTTTAGCCCACGTGACTTAAAAATTGGAAGTGGATTTATAATCTCTTCCTTTCTCATAGAACCAACATCAGCCACATAACCCTGGTGAAGATAATCTCATTGACTTGAGGACAAAAGAAAGAATGCAAATGAATTCCACTGGCAGAATTTTGAAGAAATCCTGAGCTTTTTTCACATAAGTTTGACTTTAACCTGGCAAAGTGAGAGATGAGAGTTTTTTCTTTCCAGTTTTATTGAGATGTGATCAACATACAGTGAAAGCTCAGAGTCCACCTGGTTCTACAGCCTTTATGAGTCCAGGTTTTCAGCTGTGATTGCCCTTAATATGCAAAGTTAAAATTGATAGAATGTCAAAGACCATCTCATGGTTTTAGCTTCTTACTCAGGTTAAATAACATTAAGTATCTCATTAGGATGTTTCTTTATATTTTTTATATATAGTTAATTGTTCTTGGGAAATAGATATTACTTTTTTTCATAAAAAAATAGTAGGTGACATAATTCTGCATTAAAATGCTCTTTGAAAAATCTGTTTATATAAAAGTAATCCCCAGTGCTTCTTCTCCAGCTCTACTTTTAAGACTGGGCAGGGGAAGGAGTGATTGGAGGAAGAAGGGCAAAAATCTTCCACTTGGCTGGTAACATTTGACTCTCCTCTTTTGGCTCTGCATATGGCAGGTCTTCAAATGTTGGCTGTTTCTCTCTTGGTTCACTCTTGGGGTGATTTTATGGATTCCTTGGAAGCTTCAACAGGTGATTTGACCCTGCAGCATTCCCCGATACGGGCAGTGATGTGACTCTCCTCTTAGCATCCCTTTTCTCGCCTCTGCCCTGGAGTCCAGCCCACAGCCTCTCATTGTCTAGTTCCCTTTGCCAGAGCAGCAGGCCTCTTGGGGGGCCCAATTAAGATGACGCAAGTCTGGCAACTTTGCAGCACGGATCTCTTCCAAGAAAAACTCCTGCAAACTTACTGGAGACTCTTCCCTCTGCTGCCCCCTTTCTTGGTCTCACAGTTGAGAGTGACTCTAGTCCCTCAGCCTTCAGACTTCTCCTGGTAAGAAGCCAGCACTGCCCTCTGTCCGTGTATGTCCCCAGACTCCAGGGCATACTGGTCAGACTCTCCCAAGAATGCTTCTACGGTGGACCCATGGCACCTCCAGGGCCAAATTCCATAGTGCAATAAACAGTATTGGGGGAAGTGCTGTCTTTCCTTCTTGAAGGCATTTCTAATTTCTACTTTTGATTTTCTTGGGGCTTCCCTCACTTGGTTTGCTGCAGTGGAGAGAAAAGTACTCTCTCTTCCCACCATGAGGGAAGGGAAAGACACCGAGGTGTAAGCTTTACTCTGATGGCGCTCTTAGGTCTCCCCTCAGATTTCTAGTCTTGTTTTATTTTAGCCTAAGGTAAAAGGCGGGGGTAGATAGTTGCTAGACTGGTTCTGCTGTATTTTAGTCAGTCTGGCACAGGGTTTTCTGATACCTTTCTTCAGAATGTGTTGCCCATTGTTCTCAAATGTGGAGCTTCAGCTGAAATTTTGAGAACAAAAAGGAAAGTTGTAAATATTTGAATAAATGAATGTTTATCTCAGAGTGATTTAGAAAAGCAAAAAAACTGGAACCATCCTAAAAGTCCTTCAATCAAGGATTTAGTAAAAAAAAAAAAATTACGGTATTCGTTAAACACATTGTGTGTGTATGTTTTGGGACACAGAAGCTACTCATGATACACTGTTAAGTAAATAAAATAACAGTATGTATAGTCTAATCTCATTTTTGTTGAAAAAGATGTGTGTGCATGTGTGCGTGTGCATATGCAGTGAATAATCTTTATAATGTTTATCTCTGGCTGTGGCATTATGGGGATTTTAATTTCCAACTTGTTTCTGTGGTTTTTTTCTTCCAGTTTTACTGAGATATAATTGACATACAGCACTATATAAGTTTAAGGTGTACAGCATAATTACTAGACTTAAATATATTGCAAAATGATTACCACAGTAAGTTTAGTTAACATCTATCATCTCATATAGAGAAAAAAAAAGAAGAAACAAAAGTGTATTTTTCTTTGTGATGAGAACTTTTAGGGTTTACTCTCTTAGCAACTTTCCTACATGCCATACAGCAGTGCTAACTATGGTCATCATGCTGTACATGACAGCCCTAGTACTTATTTATCGTGTAACTAGAAGTTTGTACCTTTTGACCACCTTCATTCAGTTCCCCTACCCCTACCCCCCAGCTTCTGAAAACCACAAATCTGATCGCTTCTTCTATGCGTTTTTTTGTTTTTTTTTTTAATAAATTTGAGTTACTTTTTGATTTACACAATACTCCTTTTTTACAAAATTTATTTATTTATTTTTGGCTGTGTTGGGTCTTTGTTGCTGTGCACGGGCTTTCTCTATTCGCGGCGAGCAGGGGCTACTCTTCATTGCAGTGCGCGGGCTTCTCATTGTGGTGGCTTCTCCTGTTGTGGAGCACGGGCTCTAGGTGTGCAGGCTCGGTAGTTGTGGCACGTGGGCTCAGTAGTTGTGGCTCGTGGGCTCTAGAGTGCAGGCTCAGTAGTTGTGGTGAACACGGGCTTAGTTGCTCCGCAGCATGTGGGATCTTCCCGGACCAGGGCTCGAACCCGTGTCCCCTGCATTGGCAGGAGGATTCTTAACCACTGTGGCATCAGGGAAGCCCCTTTGAATTTTTATTTATTTTTAAGATTCCACTTATACTGTGTTTCTTGAATTGTCTTCCTTTAAGCACGTTTTTCTTTAACAAACAGAAGAAAGCCATAGTGGAATTTACATTTTTTTAAAATTGATTTTTTTAATTTAAAAAAAATATATTTTAAAAGGAGGGCTAGAAATTGGCAGCTGAGATGTTGAAGAGTAAGGAAGAAAAAGTGGCAGCCAAGCTGAGACTAGGGTGAGTCAAGAGAGGCATCTAGGGTTTAAAACAGAGACGCTCGATCTCAGGGTCGAGCAAGTGGCCTGAGAGTGGGCACTTCTTTAGAGTTCGCACCATAGATGCCTCTCTTGCTCACCCTAGTCCTAGCCCTGTGTGTCAGAAAGAAACCCAAGGAGCAAAATGTGGAAGATATTGCTCTGTTTGACCCTCAGACCACCACCCTAGACACAGGGCATGTATGTCTCCCAAAGTCTAAATCCTGTAAAGATAATCAAATGCTCTTACCTTTTTTTGCTGCTTTATCTTCCATCATTGGTATCTTCCATCAACGGAAGATGATACATTATCTGTTCTTTACCATTTACAACTCAAATTCAATTCTAAATTCCTTTTCCAAGCTCCACTTTTGTTTCAGCCTGAACAGCCTCACCGTCAACTCACAGCTGTTTTCCAACCTGTTAACTGCCATCATGACAAGAGTTTGGCAATGACTTGGGTTCATAATTATGGAGTCAGTAGACATGACTCATCTACATTAAGCATAGTACCACGAGAAAGATAAAGAAATATAAGAATTAACATTAGCCCTTCCAAGTTTTAAAGTGACAAGCTAGTCATGCTGGGAAAGCTTAGCACAGAAACGTTACTCCACTAATTCAAAAGAGCCTCCAGCAAGCTCAACGCTGATTTATGATCAAAACTCCCAAGGCAGGAAAAAAATCCTCCGAGTTGCAAATATAGCTGTTTTGAAATTTTTATTCCTTTCTGAATAGAGATTGAAGCTGTCCCTGAGGCCAGACCATACTGATTTAGATTTGTATCTGTAAAGCCACCGATCTAATAAACTTTGCTCTCTGATTTCCTCGGCAGTTCATCCTAAGTCTAGCAGATCAGAAACGTGTGCTTTTAGCATGTGTTTACAACAGGAGATGGGACCATATAGAAGTCCTCTCAGCCAGCTCAGACAGTACGCTGTAGTAATTTTGTACACTTCAATATGATTCCAAATATTAAAGGAAAGGTACGTTATATTCCGTGTACTCTGAGTGCAAAGAATCACATACTTTGGCACAAATTGCTGTCAAAAATGGTTACGTTTTTGGTAAAGTTACGTTTTTGGTAAGCTTCCATTTTTTAGTATATTCACTTATGGGGAAAGCCTCATTTGCTGATAATGCCAAGTACCGGAGAGGTGAGGGTAAGAGTAGGATGTGCCAACAGAGCAGTGAGGAGAGTGAGAACATGGACACGTGCAAAAAGGAGAGATCTCCAAGGAGGCTTCCTGGCCTTGTGGGGAGGCTTCAGAGGGGCTGGGGCTGTGCTCCAATGGAGGCAGAAAGCCCTCCCACCCGGAAAAACGGAGGGAGTCAACACATCCAGGAGAGAAGCAGTGACGGGGTCAGAGGCCAGGGAAGCCTGGGGATTTGGGAGGCTGCAGTGGCAATGGAAAATAAGTCATATATCAGCATAATAATGCAGGGAGACTCATTACAGCTTAGCTGCTGACCGGATATGGGTAATGGGAGTGTAGAGAATGATTTCAGAATTTCAAGTTTGGGCAATGAAGTTTCCATTACCATATCCTGAACGGAACTTGATGTAAAGTCATTTTTGGCTGCAGGGGAGATGGGGTGGTGGAAACCATCCTTTTTGTTATTGAAGTGTAATTGAATTGCAATTTTATATTATTTTTAGGTGTAAAACATAGTGGCTTGATATTTTTATACATTATGAAATGATCATCTTGATAAGTCTAGTTGCCATCTGTCACCATACAAAGTTACTACAATAGTCCCTGTGCTGTACCTTACATCCCCATGACATTTATTTTATAACTGAAGTTTGTACCTCTTAATCCCCTTCACCTATTTCACTCATCCCCCCACGTCCCCTCCCTGGCAACCACTAGTTTATTCTCTGTATGTACCATACTTTTCTACATGTAATCAGTTCCAGATGGTAGACGCCCATATGCGTGGATGTGTTTCTTGGGAGTTTGGGTCCCGACTGCCTTTAGGACCACTGGAGCTAAGCCTGAGAGAGTAGGGCCTCTAGCTTCCATGAGAGGCCCTCGAAAGCAGAGGGCTATGCGTAGGGTGTCATTTGGACCCCACCTTAGATATGACTCGGTATCTTGTCCTTTTAGTCTACGGACTAGGATCTCAAATTTCTCTTGGTTTCAGCTTCCTCTCTCACCTTCCACCACCCCAAATTCAGCTTTCTTTCAGTGTTTTGGGCCTTGAGGTCAGCTTGCGGTCTTCTCTGAGCTCTTCTCATTAGAGTTGGTGACCCCCTCCTGGATCCTACTGTGGCCTATACATACGTACTTCCTTTATGGCCCGACAACCCTTTTTGCACACAGTCTTTACATGTTTGTCTCCTCAGTAGTTGATAAACTCTTAACAGAAGAAAACATGGCTTTGAAGCTCTAGTGACTAGTGATTTCCTGGAACCAAAGAATCTCAGTAAATGCTAGTTCGTGTGTGTGTGTGTGTGTGTGTGTGTGTGTGTGTGTGTGTGTTGGGTTGGCCAAAAAATTCATTCAGGTTTTTCCATAACATCATATATATATATCCTTCGTTTATCCCTTAAAATATATTATGATTCCTTGAGAGTGAATTCACCAGAATCTGGGATAACCCCTTATATTTCCCCATGATGTCTGATGTTTTTGATTTGGGGCAGGAAGGATCACTTTAGGATAGGAATTATTCTTTGTTTCTCTGGTACTGAACAGTCTGCTTTCTTCTCTCTGCTATTAGCTCATTTGTTAAAATACATAAGGTATTCAAATTAGAATAATATCTTACATTCATACATCACTCTATTAAGCGATTTCATAAACATTATTAGACTAATCAAATAACAAGGGCTTCCCTGGTGGCGCAGTGGGTAAGAATCCGCCTGCCAATGCAGGGAACATGGGTTCGAGCCCTGGTCCGGGAAGATCCCACGTGCCGCGGAGCAACTAAGCCCGAGCACCACAGCTACTGAGCCTGTGCTCTAGAGCCCGTGAGCCACAACTACTGAGCCCGTGAGCCACAACTACTGAGCCCGTGTGCCTAGAGCCCATGCTCTGCAATGAGAGAAGCCACTGCAATGAGAAGCCCACGCACCGCAATGAAGAGTAGCCCCTGCTCCCCGCAACTAGAGAAAGCCCATGCACAGCAACGAAGACGCAACGCAGCCAAAAATAAATAAATTAATTTTAAAAAACCCCAACAAATCAGCCAAATGAATGCCTTAACAAATGGACAATTAAAAAAAGATAAACTTCTGGACAATTAAACTACATACATATATTATAATTTTCCATGTGATTAGTTATTTCTCAAAAAAAAAAAAGGTTAATGGGTGCAAATTATTCCATTGTGTCCAGAACTGATATATGGCAGATGCCCACCGGTAAAATATCCTAGTCAACTTCCATTTGGATTGATTGGGTATCTGTTTTAATTAGTTGGCATCTATCTGGTTCTTAAATATTTTGAATATCATCCCTGATTGTATGAGTAGATTATGTCTACTTCGAGACTATGAAATACATTATAATATCTAAATCCAAATTCAAATAAAACTATTTAAGACTTTTCTTATTTCAGTATAATACCCATTTCTTCTGTATCTAGGTATGGTATCACTGTTTTATGACTTGAGAAAATTGATATCTCATATTTAATATTTTTAAGAAGCAATTTGGTAGATTTTGTATTAATGTTTTCATGGTTTGGCCCTTAGTTAGCTATCCTGTCAACATTATTCTGATTAGTGTTTCAAACTGTATTTTTATGAATTCAAAATTGTAGTGCCCCTTTAAAAATAGTTTTCTTTTTTCCAAATAATCATACTCCTTTTCTCTTGCTACCCTGACCTATTTCATTTCTCCTCCATCCCACTCTCTCTCTCTTTTTTTTTTTTTATAAAATACTGTGGAAACTTGGAATTCCGTAGAGGAATCAATTCCTTGTTAAAAGAGCATGTTAAGTATTATTTGGGAAGTATTGGCAAATAAAACTCTTCAGGTGGTAGCATTGTCAAGAATCTAGTAGATAGATTTTTGTTTTGTTTTTTCAGGAATAAAAAGCACACATTTCAGTCCTTCTTCTGCAGTCTAACTTGGGACAATACATAAATGTTCTTATTTGCTACTTATTCCGTAATGTTCTTTATATAGACTACTGGGGATGATGAAAGATGGTCCCTTCCCTCAAGGAGTTCTTTTCAAGTAAATGGACAGAATCAACAGCTAGATAAGGATGTGGTGATGCTATCAACAATCGTGGAGATTAGGTGCCTAAAACCAGTGTGACTCACATTATCACCTTTTTCAGGAGCTTCATTTTAGAATAGTGATGTTGCTGTGGTAAAGTCGGAGAAGAGCAGGTACTTTTTAAAGTCCTTCAAAGGTGGATGGTGACTAGCATACTCTAAAGTGAATTGTCCTGTTGGTAAGTTCAACAGACTCTTGGAAGCAACCAGGACAACATTTGGTCACTTGCTGCCCTGATGTGGTTCTTGGTGTGTGGAAAAAAACACATTTACTTTTTAATGAACTCTTGATCTTTGGAAAATAATGAATTGATGTCAGAGAATCACAGTCTGGGTTGAATTAATTGAGGAACTGATATCACCTGCAGACTAAAGGAAGCTTGACTCATCAAAGTAATGCTGGAGTTAATTGTTTTTATGAACAAAGACTTTTTCATAGCAAGTACATTTTGCTAAGGTACCTCCCAGCCACAGTTCAGTCATTCAACTTCTTCTTTTTCTTTTTTGAATCAAATTCAGTAGGAAAAAAACTTGATCTGTCAAGCAGTTTTCATGTAAAACTCTGCAGCAGAAACATTTTTATTTGTGTTATAAATATAGACACAAGCATAACATTCAGGCCTATTTATGTTAATACAAGAGGTGTATTGAAGCACATTCCAGTTGAACTATTGGGGTACTGTTTTAAAATACTGGAAGATTTAATTTGCTTTAACTTCCTTTTCTCCCTTTCTCCTCCTCCTTCCTCTTCCTCCTTCACCGCTCTCCTTTATATGTTGTGATTTAAGGTAACCTAATATACAAAAAGCAAAATTATGTAAATAAGCAAGCCAGAACCATTTGTACTGCAAAGGATTCTCCACTTAGAAAAATAACTTCTTTTACCTCACAAGCTATAGATAATATTTGGTTTATAAAATTCTGCGTCCAAACAACTTTTCTAGGAACACATAGTACAAAGCACGATAACAGGTGGGTTTTTTTCCTCCTATTTGTTGCACTCTTTGAAGGGTAATTAATCAGCCGACTGGCTTTTCCTCAGCTTCCAAATAAAACTACAAAAGTTATTAACAATGTACATTTTAATAACAATCTAATGATGACACAGGACTCACAGGACTCTCTTACTGCAGTGAAAAGCCAGACTTGTTTCTATTGATTCACTCATTCACCACATGTGTGAGGAGCACGTGGAGGCCCAAAGAGCCCCCTGAGCACCACCTTCTCCTCCAGCCCAGCTGCACGTGGCCCTGAGAACCGGCCCCAAAAGGAGGCTCTAGTGAGAACCGATTCTTCAGAGGCCGTCAGGACCAACCTGCCAGGGCCTGCGTGCTGTCGGCCTCAGTCATTACCAGAAGTCTCTTCACTCTAGTCACTCTTTGTCATTGGGCTTTTCTCTCCAGACTCTCTGAACTTCTCCCCAAGTCCTTCCACTGTGTCCTCTGCAATCTGGGGTGCATCATCAGGAAAATCCCCCCAGACTCCCTCCGGGTACGCTTCAGAGCAAATACTTGATACCCCCCCAGGATATTACCTTCCCCGCGTCCCTCTCCCGTAGTGGATGCCTGCTTTCTCAGTTCTGCCTCTCACTCAGTGGGGGAGGGGTTTTCCTGCCTCCTGCCGCTCTTTCTAGACCATTGTTCTGCCTACCTTTTCAGCCCCACAGAGACATATGCCATCCTTGCCAGTCCTCCTGCTACCCCCCTCTCACTCAGTGAAGACTTAGCACTGGGATCACCTTCTCTCTGGCTGGCCCTATTCCTGGCCTGGCTCTTGGCAATTTCAATATCCATGTAGATGACCCAGCCTTGATTCTCAGGTTGCTGTCCTCACCTCCGCCATGCCCACTATTATGCCCTAGGCCTTGTCATTACCAGCATTTTCACTATCTCCAGAAACCTTAGTTTATCCCATGCCTTGACCTTCGCCTTTTATACCGTCTATCATTCCACCCAACTCCCTCCAGTGTAGATTTTTGGTCCATTACCATCACTCCTTTGCACACAACCTCAGCTTCCTTGCCTCCGTCCCATTATATTCACCTGGGAAAACCCCAATACTGACAAAATACAGTTGCCTAACCAAATACCTTTTCTAACTGAAAGTGACTGGAGAAAAATTCACAACTGTGCTGACTGGTTTCACTTTACAATCATGACCGCATAGGCTGGATGGGTCCTAGGTGCTGACCCGCAAGCCTATGGAATTTCCTTAAATCCTTCATTCTCCCACATCATTGCCTGTCCCCAGATCTTCAACCCTACACCCCCATCTCAGCGGATGACGTTGCTTCTCATTTGGAGAAAATTCAGCCACCACTAATTTACCTTCACTTGTACTTATACCCTGACTTTTCTCCTACTACCATGGATGTCCATGCTCCTATGTAAAGCCAAGCCTTCCACTTGTACACTTAATCCCATCCCTTTTCACCTACTCAGGGATCTTTGCTCCATGAGTAAGCTCTCTCCCGCTTCGTTATTCCTCCCACTCTCTGTTGGGTCATTCCTATCAGCAAACTAGCACTATAATACCGTCTATCTTAAAACACATACAGCTGCCTTGGCCCCATGTCCCCCTCTTCATTTCTCTGATGCCCTTGAGCAGAAAACCTCACATATGCGTTGTTTATACTTGCTGTCTCCATATTTTTTCTCTTCGTGTTTTTTCCTTTGAAGCTTACTCCAACCAGTCTCCTCTGACACAGTGAGGCTCTGGAGGTCTCCACGGGCTGCCTAATTAATAGCACTCATTTTCTTGCCTGGGTTCTGTACAGATTATATCTCAGGCTCCCCGACCTGGGCAGAGATCCTGCCCGCGGAGAAGCAGAGAATACCTGCTCCCTGCAAGCAACCAGCTCCCAAGAGGAGGAGAGATGAACCAAGCATGCCCAGTTAATTCTGCCGAGATTTACCGCCTGGAGAAGTCACTGTCTCTACAGAGGCAGAGTGAGGATAGGTGTGGACAGGGGCCAAGAGTCACTCTAAATGAATTCCTTCCATGTGGAACGAAACATCAGGTTTAAGGGCTACCAGGCTGCAAAATTCAACAGTCAGTTTGTAGACCTTATTTAACTCAAATTATCAGCATCGTTTTGCACACCTCCAGGCTTCCTTCTTTCATTGTGCTCGTGTGACGCTAATACGTCTTCATTTCTCTCCTGTCTCCGTAGAATCTCTTTTTGCCTCGTTGGCTGTTTATTCCTCCTCTTCCCAGTCTTGGAGGTTACTCTTTCTCTTCTAAATGTTGGAAGGCCTCAGGGCTCAACCCTTGGAGCCCTTTCCTTTCTCTGCATTTACTTTCTAGGTGAGCTGTCTAGTCCCACACATTTAATCATGCATATGCTGATGACTCTCTTATTTATATCTCCAGTGTCAACCTCTCTCCCACATCCCAGACTCATATATCCAGTAGCCTTCTGACATCACGACGTAAATGTCTAATGTGCCATTCTAGCATAACAGGTCCAAAACCCACCTCTTCCCTAGTGCTCCCCATCTAGCAAACCTAATAACCCAGTAGTTCAGGCCAAAAAAAATCCTGTAACCATCTTGAAAACCTCTTTTTCTCACACCCCAACTTCATTTTATCAGTAAATTCTGTTGGCCATAGCTTTAAAATATGTCTAGAATCTGACCACTTCTTAGCACGTACTCTGCTACTTTCATCCTGGTGCCTACTTGTACCATATCTAGCTTGGATTATTCTAGCGGCTTCTGGTCTGGTTTTTCTCTTTTCACTCTTACTCTCCCTACAGTCTGTTCCCTACATATCAGCCAGGGGGATTCTTGAAAAACCTGTCATATGGTATTATTTCCCTGTTCCAATTCTCCCCACTGCAATAAGAATAAAATTCCAAGCAGCATGGCCCATGACCTAGTCCCTAACTGCATCACCTCCTGCCACTGTCTTCCTTATTCAGCCCTTCCATACACACTAGCCTTTTGACTTTCTTGGACCACATCAAGCTCAAGTCTTTGTGTTTGCTGTTCCCTCTGCATAGTAATGCTCTTCCCCGAGATGTGGGCTTATTTTACATATGTGTGTGTGTGTGTGTGTGTGTGTGTGTGTGTGTGTATATATATATGAAACATATATATATAAATTAAATATCTCCTCTCCTGGTTTTTGATGTGTCTGAGTTAAACAATCAATATGATGTATAATAGTATATTTTTTTGGAAAGTTAAGAGTAGTACACTCATGTAATATATAGTAAAATGTTCCTATAAGGTAGGAGACCTCATAATAATTAAAATTTGTCATGAGCTTTGCAATTTACAAAGTGCTTTCACAAGTACCATCTCATTTAAACCTTACAACAACTCTGTGGCATGTCATATCATCATCCTTATTTTACAGATGAATCTGAAAATCAGACAGATTAAGTGTCTTGCCCAAAGTGATACAGTTAGATGTGGCAGAGATGGTATTTTAGGTGAGGTCCTCTGATACCAAATCAGATTCTCCTTTTACTCTAAGGATGCAAGTACACACAAACGTTTGTCCTAAAACAGGCATATCAGTCCTTTAGTTCATTGTCCTTTGCACATATCAAAGCATCATCCTGAATTCTAGTGCGATTTGGTAAAGCCGAGAGGCTATGAAGGCTCTTTGTGGAAGTAACAGATCAGGTGTTCTGAGGTTTGGTAGCTTCTCCTCCAACTTTTTATCAGATAAACAAGAGTGTCCTTTCCCTTGATCTTTTGTGAAAGCAAGTTGCGGATTAAGGTTCTAGAAGCAACCAAAACTAGCCATTCACTTGGTTTTAGAACAACACTTTTTTGGGGATTTTTACAATGTGTTTAAACTCTTTGAAATAGAAAACTATTTTGTAGTGCTGGCAGAGTTGATAACCTGGAAATTATACCCTTTGACAAAATTATGTTCCTTTCATTTCCTTCTGTTTTCTGGCTCTGTGTGGACTATATTGCTATCTGCAGCCTTGCTAATCAGGGTTATTGAGTATGAACCCTCCCAATAATGGAAGGATAGCATGTACTTGTGTGAGGGAGAGTGTGTGTCTTTGAAAGAAAGGAAAAATAGGTGAGATGGGCAGGGCCAGCCAAAGTAGAGAGCAAATCAAATGTTACGGTTCACAGGAGGACTGGTCAGGATAAATCCTCAGAATCAGATGGTGATGCCTCCGTTCTACCTTTTGTGTAACAAATAATCTTCTAGGAAGTATAAAACAAAATAGCAAAAGGACAGATGTCCATACTGTATATGAGAAATTTTCCTGTAGCTTCCAATAATTATATAGCATGAATCTGACAGAATACTGTAGTAATGCGAAAGGATGCCAAAATGCATGCAAAATACTTAAGACCAAAATACGGCTTTATTTTCACTATTATTACTGTGGGACACATTCTCCTCTGAACATAAAAGTACCCAAATAATGAAACTATTTTACTGTTAAAGCTGCAGGCTGTATTGTACATTAAGTAGTTAAAAGGCTTTCATGTTGGGCTGGCCAAGTTCAAATCCCAGCTCCACAACTTCCTAGCTGGGTGATTTTAGGCCAATTGCTTAATCTCTTAGAGCCTCAGTTTCCTCATCTATATAAAAGGCAGATTATAACAGCTATCTCACAGTTTTTTGTTTTTTTTTTTTTTTGCGGTACGCGGGCCTCTCACTGTTGTGGCCTCTCCCGTTGCGGAGCACAGGCTCCGGACGCCCAGGCTCAGTGGCCATGGCTTACGGGCCCAGCAGCTCCGCGGCATGTGGGATCTTCCCGGACCGGGGCACGAACCCGCGTCCCCTGCATCGGCAGGCGGAGTCTCAACCACTGTGCCACCAGGGAAGCCCTCTCACAGTTTTGTTGTAAGGATTAAATGATATAATAACTGTAAAGCACTTAGCACAGTGCTTGGGATATAGCAATCACCCCATAAAAGGTAATTATTACTACTACACTACAATTATCTTAGGTGCTTAGTACTGCTGAGTTGATTCTCTATTTGTCCTCCCCTACTGCTCTATTCATTTAAAATAAGATAAAAATTACAAAACGTATATATATATTTTAAAATAAAAAGTGGGACTCCCTGAATCTTTCTATCCTTTCTAGAGTATATCTATTCAGATTCCAGGTTCTACCTAATAAATTCTTAGTACAACTGGGTTTTCTGTGGATGATTTCTGTAAGAAATAACCAAGTGTGGCGTTTTAAAAAAAAGGATTTTAGCAGAAAGCTATCTGACATTAGCCTGTTTCAGTTATCTATTGCTGCATAACATCTATCCCAAAAGTTGGTGACCTAAAATAACAATCACTTTATTGCTTCTGATGATTGGAATTCGAGCAGGACACATGGGATCAGCTTGTCTCTGCTCTACGTGATGTCTGCTGAGGCTGGAACTTCTCAGATTGCTCCCTCAGTCCCATGCCTGACAACTCAGCTAAACAGCTGGGAGCTGTTGGGGACTGTCCTACTGGGACTGTATGTCCAGGGCCTCAGTTCTTGCTTTTGGTCGAGTCCCAAGGTTCTCCCTGTATCCTCCCTCCATGTGGCCTCTCCCCCAGGGTAGCTGCATCTCTTACAAGGCAACTCAAAAGGGGAAAATAACTCCACCATTCAGCGTGAGGATTAGCAAGCAGAACCCAGAGAGGGCAGACTGCTGGGGCCGTCTCTGGAGACCACAGCCTCCTAAAAATGTGTCCATCCAGCCCTCTACCATTTAGGCTCCTAATCCCTGCTTTGTAATAAACCTCTCTAAATAGCCTATAACCTTCCTAAGTGATATACAAATACATTCTTAGGTGGACACTTTAATATTTCATTCAGTCCAAATACTTTCTTCACACAGTCTTTTCGAAACTTAAACATTCAGATTCCAAACCATCTTGGGAATCATGTCTGAAGTGGAATTTAAGACAAGGGGATTATAGACCCAGATGGGCAAACAAACTGCCTATTTTGGTTAAGCAGACACACCAAACTGAAAAAGCGGCATTGGGTTCTATTTTATTGACTTAATCTTTCTACCTGTAGGTAGGACGATTACACCAGGGTGGGGGGAAGATACATGCAGAAATAGCCACATTGCTTTGTGGTTTGTTGTATTTTTTGTTTTGAGCACTTTAAATATTTTGTCAGAGCTTGTCCTGTGAAGGTGCCCAGGTGTGCTTGGAATGTTTCTGTAGCCTGCAGCACCCGCTGTACCGAGGCTTGGCTGGCTCCCTGGGAGTCTGTCAGGGCCAAGAGCTGATGTGGGTCCACTCTGGACTCTCAGAACCAGATGTTATCAGTGGGTACAAATGACATGATGAATGTGCCACCCACAGGGTTGTGTTTACATGGAGGGGTTTCTTTACATCGTTAGCTGAGTCATCAATTTGTTTACAGGTGCTTGTGGGCAGGGCCCTTGGTAACACTGCTATAAATAACGATTATGTTCTTTTTTTTTTTTTAACATCTTTATTGGGGTATAATTGCTTTACAATGGTGTGTTAGTTTCTGCTTTATAACAAAGTGAATCAGTCATACATAAACATATGTTCCCATATGTCTTCCCTCTTGCGTCTCCCTCCCTCCCACCCTCCCTAACGATTATGTTCTTAAGGGAGCAGAATATTAATTTCAGCATGACAAAAATCATTGCTGTCTTCTGCGTGCCTCTTGTCTCTTGAAGCTCTTTGAGAGTGCAACATTCCAATACACATAGTCTCTTAACTGTGCCTCATAACCTAGATTTCTTAGAAGATGAGTCACTGTTAATTCAAAGAGGAGCTTTTCTCCCCTCCTTTGTCTTCCGTTAATGTTTTCTGCCAGATTTTTGTCCACTTCAGAAATTGTAAATAGAAGGAAGTCCATCAAGGGAAATTATACACCTTTGTTTAAAATACTTTGTAATACAGTGGGTTTTATAGGTTGAAGAAGAAAATTATATTATTCGTCACATCCCTTCTTTACTCCCTTCCTCTTTTCTACTCTCCTTTCCTTTCTCACACATTTATTGAGGACCTTCCATGTGAATTCACTGTACCTCAAGCTGCTGGGGGGTACAAAGATGAGTACCTGCCCTCCAGGAGTTAAGTATGTTATCAGGGTAACAAAGGTTCTTGGAGGGCTTGAACAGTTGAGGGTCAAGGGTGTGATTCTCTAATCCAAACATAGAAGTTATTATGGAGAGTGTGCCCTGGGTAGTGAACCTGAGGAAAAAATGGGGTTCTCTGGTAGAATCCTGGTAATGGGGTACCACCAGGGTGACCTCAGCCTGTCCCCACTTGACCCCTGATTTGGCCTCTGAGGCCCCTCCATTAAACTTCTGGGCTTTACACATTCTCTGCAAAACATCCTAATACTTCACAGAAATAATCAGATGCTATTTTCTATTCTGATACTAATATTCTCTGTCTTAAATATTAATCTCTCTTAATGTTCTCTCTCATCTCATCTTAAAGTAAGATGACTCTTTTTTATTGAAGTATAGTTGATTTACAATATTATATTAGTTTCAGGTGTACAACATAGTGATTCAATATTTTTATAGATTATACTCTAAAGTTATTACAAAATAATGGCTATACATCCCTGTGCTGTACAACATTAAAGTAAGATAACACTTTAAACCTACAAGTCAGGGTTGCTGTGAGGATTGAAGATAGAATATCACATAAAGTCATTACTTTTCTAATGACAAAGTGCTACAGAAATGTGAATATTTTTGGTATCGTTCACCTCTCCTGGTAGAAGTACAAACAAGGCTGAAAGCTGTTTGGAAGCCTAAACTGGTCTGCGAAGTTTGAGCTCAGGTTCCCACGACACTTTGGGGGTTTGTTTGCTATGTTCTGGTGGGTTTTAGTCCTCCTGGTGTGAACATGGTGTTGTTTCCAGGGCCCCCATGTTACCTCAGTCATCTCAGTCTTTAGCATCTTTGTAGCAGTAGAGGAATAATTAAGAGCTGCTTTAGTGGCTGACGTAAACCTGGAGTTTTTATAGTACAGAGGAAAGTTTCCGATTGGTTTGAAGCCCATGACATTTATATTGTGACCTGAGCTAGGTCCAATTCATGATCCGTTTCAAGGACCATGTCTTATGTCTGACAGTCCTGTGCAGAAAGCTTTCCAAAGCTAGAAACTGGGATATGTAAGTGGAGGCAGAGGAAAGTGTATTCGTTACCTGTTGCTGTGTAAACAAATTACGCCCAAATTAAGGGGCTTAAAAAACAAACATTTATCATCTGACAGTCTGAGCAAATCAGGAATTTGGGAGCAGCTTAGCTGTGTGGTTGCAGCGCAGGTTCTCTCTTCGGTAGCAGTCAAGCTTTCGGCCAGGGCTGCAGTCGTATGAAAGACTGACGGGGGCTGTTACTCATATGGCTGTTGTGAGGGGGCCTCAGTTCCTCACTGGCAATTGGTTGGAGGTCCCAGTTCCTTGTCATGTGGGCCTCTCCATGGGATGACAGCAGTAGGTGATGAGAGACAGAGAGATAGAGACAGAGGGAGAGAAAAGCTACATTGTTATGAGTCTTAGAAGTGAGATACCGTCACATGTGTGAGTGAACTACCCAAAGCCATAAATACCAGGTGGAGCAGATCATGGGGGACATCTTGGAGGACAGCTGCAACAGGAGTCAAGAAAACGAAGTAAATCAAAGAATTATGCAGATTTGGACCTACCTCTAGGATTGTGGGTGAATTTTTCCTGTCTTTGAATTTATCCAAACTTGGGTAAACTTGAGCCTAAGTTGTATGGTAACTACCTAATAATATTTATTAGAGTTTTAGGAGTACTTATTCCTCTTCAATGAAGGTTATAAAGGTGCAGAAAGAAGACCCTCTGCCAAGCAAGCCTGTAGGAGTTTATGATCTAAAAGAGGGATCAGCAAATAAAGGGCCAAAGAGTGAATAGTTTAGACACCGTCAACCATATAGTCTCTGCCATTGTAGCACTAAAGCAGCCATAGATACTTATGGGTTACAACTACTGTGTGGTTGTTCCAATAAAACTTTATTTACAAAAATAGGCAGTGGGCCAGATGTGACCTCCAGACCATAGTTTGCCAACCTGTGATGTAAAAGAAAACTACAGAATAATAAATCAGAAGATTTGGGGCTTCCCTGGTGGCACAGTGGTTGAGAGGGCTCAGTGGTTGAGAGTCCGCCTGCTGATGCAGGGGATGCGGGTTCATGCCCCGGTCCGGGAGGATCCCACATGCCGCAGGGCGGCTGGGCCCGTGAGCCATGGCCGCTGAGCCTGCGCGTCCGGAGCCTGTGCTCCGCAACGGGAGAGGCCACAACAGTGAGAGGCCCGCGTACTGCAAAAAAAAAAAAAAAAAATCAGAAGATTTTATCCAGGATCAGTGTGAAAGCAGACCTCCACCAGTTTCATTTTACGGATTTACTGATTTATTCTATTAAATGTATATAAATAATTAAAAAAAGAGCTGCAGGAGCAATAAAAAGATACAGAGCCCTGGAAAATGAAGCAATAAGTGAAATCAGGATACTCATTGGTTATTTGCATCATGTTCCCTTTGAAGTAGAATAAATGATTTTGGAATTACACACAGTAGGAAACAAAATCATCTTCTGTCAGTTTCTGTGCTCTCCTGTCCCTCATCTCAGTCTAGCTGCCACCACTGCAAACCTACCTTTCGATCAAGATATGTTTTGACAAACTCAAAACAGATCTTGATTGCCTCAAACAGGGTGAGGTTCCCTGAAAGTATTCTTTTTCCTTGCAAATTTTAAAAACAAATGGTGTCTTGGAAACTACCCAAGAGAAAATTTGTGACTCTCGTGAGATAATTGACAATAACTTGGGGTATTCCAAAATCTAGGTTGGGAATTATTGATATTAGCCTAAGAAATTGGCAAAAAGAAATTGAGACTGGCAAGTAAAAATCTGTGCATTAATATTTTATTAGATTATATAAAAAGTCTGTCTCATCATTTAGGTTTTACCTTCTGCTACTGCCACTCAAAATCATTATTTAAACTTCCCTGAGGAGGCTATTAGGAGTTTTAAAACTTTTTAAATTAAATATTTTTCTTACTGGAAGAGACTGTATGACAATGTGGAAAATACTGATAAGAGCATACATTACTCATAATCCAACTAGCCAGAGAGGACCACTGTTAAGATTTTAGCGCATGTCCTTTCCATGTGTTCTTGGATGTTTAACATAGTTGATACATACAATTTTTTATTCCACTTTTCAACTTACCGTGATATCACGTCTTACCCCATGCCTCAAAGGATTAACGGTATTCTATAATACGGATGTTCCATAACTTACTTAATCATTACCCAAGTTGGTTGAGTTGTTTACAGATTTTATTATAGATAACACTGCCATAACATCTTGGTAAAAAAATTTTGAATACTTCTTTATTTCCTTATAAACCTTTCCTAGAAGTATAATCACAAGGTACAGGGATATTAACATTTTAAAGTCTCTGGATAAATACTAATAAATTGCTTACTAAATGGCTGTGGCAATTGATATACCTGCCCCCAGTAGTATGTAAAAGCATTGAACATTGTTAATTTAAAAATTGTATCTATTGTTACTTTAATTTGCATATTTTAATTACTAGTGAATTTGGGGAAGTATTGTCATTAAACATTTCTTTCTTCCTTTGAAAATTATTTATTTCCTTTACCCATTTTACCGGGTTTGTTAGTATTTTTCTTATATATTTGTATGATATCTTAACCAGTTGTTGGATGTTTATGTTGAAAATATCTTCTTGGCTTGTTATTGCCTTTCACTTTTTAAAAAATGTATAAAAATTTAAACTTTTTGCACAGTAAAATTACCAGTATTTTTCTTTTTCTTTTTTCCATTGCTTTTAATCTTAAGAAATTGTTTCCCATCCTGTATTATCTTCTAACATGCCATATAGTGACCTTCTAATCTTCTTTGTGATTTCATGTTTTTATATTTAATTCTTTCAGCCACCTAGCATTAATATTGCTATATGTTGTGACTTTGCTAGGATATAAAGGAGCGAGTGGTATAGAGATATACAGTGCTGTTTGTTAGAGATTCTCTCTTAGTACTCCTGTGGTTCTTGATTTTATTTCAGGGTTTCTGGTTACCCGAAGCAGCATTTTTTTACCTCAGGACTTTTGGTGTCTTTTGAGTGCCCTGGATGGCAAAGTGCATTCACCCTTTTCATTTCTCTTTCTTCCCTCCCTAAGGCTTAGTAAAATGCTCCACTCAAACTAGTCCAGACGCACATCTCCATGGAGGAGGCTGCTACATGCCAAGCTTTATTTAAAAGGAACTCAGAAGGCCCACATCCCTAAAAATGTCTTCTCTAAGTTATTTTTCATGCCGGAAACACCTGTTATTTCATCTCTTTGCATTAAAGATCACCCTCTTCCAGAAATCTTCTTAAAAACGCACATTCACCTCAGCAGAGTAGCACAGTGTTTTAGTTTCTTCTGGCAGCCATGACAAATTACCACAAACTTGGTGGTTTAGAACAACAGAAATTTATTCTGTCACAGTTCTGGAGGCTAGAAGTCTGAAAACAAGGTGTCGGCAGGGCCATCCTCCCTCAAAGGCTCCAGGGAAGCTCCTTCCTTGCCTCTTCCCAGCTTCTGGTCATTGCAAGAAATCCTTGGTGTCCTCAACTAGCATCACTCCAGTCTCTGTCTCCAGCATCACATGGTTTTCTTCCCTCTGGGTCTGGGTCTGTGTTTGTGTATCCAGATTTCCCTCTCCTTATAAGTTCACCAGTCATTGGATTAGGGTCCAACCAAATGCAGTATGACTTCATCTTAATTTAATTAATTACACCTGAAAAGACCCTGTGTCAGATAAGGTCATGTTCTGAGGTTCCAGGTGAACATGAATTTGGGGGGATACTATTCATGCCAGTACACACAGTGAGTGAATAGTTCTTTCACATTATTTAGTTTTATTAGATCACCTTTCTGTTTAACAGCTGACATGGAACCAGAGGAAGATCCTGGGATCTGTAGTGAGGAGGCAAAGGGAGAAAATGCAGGGAGAACTGAGGGGGAGGGGAAAGGGGCCAATGTCAGATTCCACCCCTTTGTCCATGGCTGGTCCTATAACCAGATAAATGGTAAACCCGCCTCTGTTTTGCTTTCTCGGTAACTTGCTTGCATTTTAAGTGGGGAGTCCAAGTGTTTAATTAGGTTGACCAATATCTTCCTTTTCTGTTAGTAACATATATAAACTGTTTGATGGGGAAGTAAAAGAATAAAATGAGTAATCCTTTGGAATGATTTAAAAGATTCATGTCAAATCTTTTCTGTTTTCAAAAAAATATATTACATAAATTAATAGTAACTGAAATCATTGGAGTTTTTCATATTTGATGTCTAGTGACATGAGTTGTAACTACTAAATTCAATAACGGGAGAAAAATACTTAAACTCTTTCCTAAATAGGGGGAACCCTAAGATTCTGTTAATTTAAAGGGAAAAAAGAATGACAGATTGGAAATTAATTTTGCTAATCATATTATTTTGATTCTTTTTAGTAAAAAGCAATTGCTAAGGCTGGGGAAATGCCAGTAGCCCTTTTTATCCATTTAAAACAATATGCCAAATGAAAATTTTAAATAAAATTTGCATATCTACTATTTGATTTTATAAATTGCTCATTTTTTAGAAGCATTTTAAGTCCCACCATTACCTGGCTTATGCAAAACAAGTTTATTTCCTTTTTGAAGTATTGGCCATATTTAAACATTTTTATTACAGAAACAGTCTGAAGATATTTTTAAGCGAAGAAAGTGAAGATAGCTCTTCCTTTCTGTTAGCTTGTGGCTGATTTCACAGCCAAACAGTGAGAAAGTCCCTTCCTTCATCTTGAGTACAGAAGTAAAGCTCTCCTGTGTACACAGAGCTTGTTGACTCACAAGTTCTCATTATACTGATGAGATAACACTGCCTAATTTAAAATCCTATTAGACAAAATAAATATTTTCTTAGGGTAGAATGCTTTGTGGTTTAGTGACTCAACTCTCTCTCAGTGCTGGAAACTGGGTTCTCAGTCAGTGCCACAAGAAAAAACTTGTTTTAAATCATCCCTGTCTTAAAAAAAAAAAAAAAAAGCACTTATTATATACCTATTGAGTTCAGGTTATAGGGATAGAAGAAGATATGATTCTTAACTCCCCAAAACACATAATTGAATTGAAAAATGATATATGTTCACAGAAAACCTAATTGAACACCTAACAAATAATACTAGGTTGAACCATATGGAATTGCAATATTTGACTGGTTTTGACCTACACAAATGATACTTAAAAACATTCAACCTAAAAGTTCAAAACCAGTTACTGTCACTCACCTGAATTTTGCACGTCCTTTAGTCCTTTGTGTATAAAAAACTGTGGTGCACAACATCCTGTCCTGAGCCTTGTACCTCAACCCTCAGCCTAGGGGATGGGGGGCCAGTGGATTTTCCCTCGGAGAACTGTGCACAGGCCATGCTGCCTCTTTTCTTCTGCCCTCAGCTGTCCGTCCCCAGCTCTATTATTTTCACATGTGAGGATTTTCTTTCCTCCTAAGCATAGCCTCACCTTGTTTTGAATACTTTCCTCTCTTCCTGTTTCTTTCTGGTTTTTGCCGAGGAAATTCTCTCCCCATCCCTCTCCTCCCTTCCTCTTCCTCTTTTTTGTTTTTTAATTTTTAAATTTTATTTATTTTTTAATACAGCAGGTTCTTATTAGTCATCAATTTTATACACATCAGTGTATACCTGTCAATCCCAATCGCCCAATTCATCACACCACCACCACCACCACCACCCATGGCTTTCCCCCCTTGGTGTCCATATGTTTGTTCTCTACATCTGTGTCTCAATTTCTGCCCTGCAAACCAGTTCATCTGTACCATTTTTCTAGGTTCCACATATATGCGTTAATATACGATATTTGTTTTTCTCTTTCTGACTTACTTCACTCTGTATGACAGTCTCTAGATCCATCCACGTCTCAACAAATGACCCAATTTTGTTCCTTTTTATGGCTGAGGAATATTCCATTGTTTATATGTGCCACATCTTCTTTATCCATTCATCTGTCGATGGGCATTTAGGTTGCTTCCATGACCTGGCTATTGTAAATAGTGCTGAAATGAACATTGGGGTGCATGTGCCTTTTTGAATTGTGGTTTTCTCTGGGTATATGCCCAGTAATGGGATTGCTAGATCATATGGTAATTCTATTTTTAGTTTTTTAAGGAATCTCCGTACTGTTCTCCATAGTGGCTGTATCAATTTACATTGCCACCAACAGTGCAAGAGGGTTCCCTTTTCTCCACACCCTCTCCAGCATTTGTTGTTTGTAGATTTTCTGATGAAGCCCATTCTAACTGGTGTGAGGTGATACCTCATTGTAGTTTTGATTTGCATTTCTCTAATAATTAGTGATGTTGAGCAGCTTTTCATGTGCTTCTTGGCCATCTTTATGTCTTCTTTGGAGAAATATCTATTTAAGTCTTCTGCCCATTTTTGGATTGGGTTGTTTGTTTTTTTAATATTGAGCTGCATGAGTTGTTTATATATTTTGGAGATTAATCCTTTGTCTGTTGATTTGTTTGCAAATATTTTCTCCCATTCAGACAGTTGTCTTTTCATCTTGTTTATGGTTTCCTTTGCTGTGCAAAAGCTTTTAAGTCTCATTAGGTCCCATTTGTTTGTTTTTGTTTTTATTTCCATTACTGTAGGAGGTGGATCAAAAAAGATCTTGCTGTGATTTATGTCAAAGAGTGTCCTTCCTATGTTTTCCTCTAAGAGTTTTACAGTGTCCGGTCTTACATTTAGGTCTCTAATCCATTTTGAGTTTATTTTTGTGTATGGTGTTAGGGAGTGTTCTAATTTCATTCTTTTACATGTAGCTGTCCAGTTTTCCCAGCACCACTTGTTGAAGAGACTGTCTTTTCTCCATTGTATATCCTTGCCTCCTTTGTCATAGATTAGTTGACCAAAGGTGTGTGGGTTTACCTCTGGGCTTTCTATCTTGTTCCATTGATCTATGTTTCTGTTTTTGTCCAGTACCATATTGTCTTGATTACTGTAGCTTTGTAGTATAGTCTGAGGTCAGTGAGCCTGACTCCTCCAGCTCCGTTTTTTTCCCTCAAGACTGCTTTGGCTATTCGGGGTCTTTGGTGTCTCCATACAAATTGTAAGATTTTTTGTTCTAGTTCCATAAAAAATGCCATTGGTCATTTGATAGGGATTGCATTGACTCTGTAGATTGCTTTGAGTAGTATAGTCATTTTCACAATATTGATTCTTCCAATCCAAGAACATAGTATATATCTCTCCATCTGTTGGTATCATCTTTAATTTCTTTCATCAGTGTCTTATAGTTTTCTGCATACAGGTCTTTTGTCTCCCTCAGAAGGTTTATTCCTAGGTATTTTATTCTTTTTGTTGCAGTGGTAAATGGGAGTGTTTCCTTAATTTCTCGTTTAGATTTTTCATCGTTAGTGTATAGGAATGCAAGAGATTTCTGTGCATTAATTTTGTATCCTGCAACTTTACCAAATTCATTGATCAGCTCTAGTAGTTTTCTGGTGGCATCTTTAGGATTCTCTATGTATAGTATCATGTCATCTGCAAACAGTGACAGTTTTACTACTTCTTTTCCAATTTGTAGTCCTTTTATTTCTTTTTCTTCTCTGATTGCCGTGGCTAGGACTTCCAAAACTATGTTGAATAATAGTGGTGAGAGTGGACATCCTTGTCTTGTTCCTGATCTTAGAGGAAATGCTTTCAATTTTTCACCATTGAGAATGATGTTTGCTGTGGGTTTGTCGTATATGGCCTTTATTTTGTTGAGGTAGGTTCCCTCTGTGCCCACTTTCTGGAGAGTTTTTATCATAAATGGGTGTTGAATTTTGTCAAAAGCTTTTTCTGCCTCTATTGAGATGATCATATGGTTTTTATTCTTCAATTTGTTAATATGGTGCATCACATTGATTGATTTGCGTATATTGAAGGATCCTTGCATCCCTGGGATAAATCCCACTTGATCATGGTGTGTGATCCTTTTAATGTGTTGCTGGATTCTGTTTGCTAGTATTTTGTTGAGGATTTTTGCATCTATATTCATCAGTGATATTGGTCTGTAATTTTCTTTTTTTGTAGTATCTTTGTCTGGTTTTGGTATCAGGGTGATGGTGGCCTCATAGAATGAGTTTGGGAGTGTTCCTTTCTCTGCAATTTTTTGGAAGAGTTTGAGAAGGATGGGTATTAGCTCTTCTCTAAATGTTTGATAGAATTCACCTGTGAAGCCATCTGGTCCTGCACTTTGGTTTGTTGGAAGATTTTTTTATCACTGTTTCAATTTCATTACTTGTGATTCGTCTGTTCATATTTTCTGTTTCTTCCTTGGTTCAGTCTTGGAACGTTATACCTTTCTAAGAATTTGTCCATTTCTTCCAGGTTGTCCATTTTATTGGCATAGAGTTGCTTGTAGTAGTCTCTTCTGATGCTTTGTATTTCTGTGGTGTCTGTTGTAACTTCTCCTTTTTCATTTCTGATTTTATTGATTTGAGTCCTCTCCTTTTTCCTGGTGAGTCTTGCTAATGGTTTATCAATTTTGTTTATCTTCTCAAAGAACCAGCTTTTAGTTTTATTGATCTTTGCTATTGTTTTCTTTGTTTCTATTTCATTAATTTCTGTCTGATCGTTATGATTTCTCTCCTTCTGCTAACTTTGGGTGTTGTTTGTTCTTCTTTCTCAAGTTCCTTTAGGTGTGAGGTTAGATTGTTTATTTGAGATTTTTCTTGTTTCTTGAGGTACGCTTGTATAGCTATAAACTTCCCTCTTAGAACTGCTTTTGCTGTATCCCATAGGTTTTGGATTGTCGTGTTTTCATTGTCATTTGTCTCTAGGTATTTTTGGATTTCCTCTTTGATTTCTTCAGTGATCTCTTGGTTATTTAGTAACGCATTGTTTAGCCGCCATGTGTTTGTGTTTTTTATGTTTTTTCCCCTGTAATTCATTTCTAATCTCATAGCATTGTGGTCAGAAAAGATGCTTGATAGGATTTCAGTTTTCTTAAATTTACTGAAGCTTGATTTGTGGCCCAAGATGTGATCTATCCTGGAGAATGTTCCATGTGCACTTGAGAAGAAAGTGTAATCTGCTGTTTTTGGATGGAATGTCGTATAAATATCAATTAAATCTATCTGGTCTATTGTGTCATTTAAAGCTCTGTTTCCTTATTTATTTTCATTTTGGATGATCTGCCCATTGGTGTAAGTGAGGTGTTAAAGTCCCCCAGTATTACTCTGTTACTGTCAGTTTCCTCTTTTACAGCTGTTAGCAGTTGCCTCATGTGTCGAGGTGCTCCTATGTTGGGTGCATATATATTTATAATTGTTATATCTTCTTCTTGGATTGATCCCTTGATCATTATGTAGTGTCCTTCCTTGTCTCTTAGAACATTCTTTATTTTAAAGTCTATTTTATCTGAGATGAGTACTGCTACTCCAGCTTTCTTTCTTTTTTTAATAAATTTATTATTTATTTATTTATGCCTGCATTGGGCCTCCGTTGCTGCACACGGGCTTTCTCTAGTTGCGGCCAGCAGGGGCTACTCGTTGTTGTGGAGTGCTGGCTTCTCACCGCAGTGGCTTCTCTTGTTGTGGAGCACGGGCTCTAGGCGTGGGCTTCAGTAGTTGTGGCTCACAGGCTCTAGAGCACATGCTCAGTAGTTGTGGCACATGGGTGTAGTTGCCCTGCGGCATGTGGGAATCTTCCCAGACCAGGGCTCGAACCCATGTCCCCTGCATTGGCAGGTGGATTCTTAACCATTGCACCACCAGAGAAGCCCTCCAGCTTTCTTTTCATTTCCATATGCATGGAATATCGTTTTCCATCCCCTCACTTTCAGTCTGTATATGTCCCTAGGTCTGAAGTGGGCCTTTTGTAGACAGCATATATATGGGTGCTTGTTTATGTATCCATTCAGCAAGCCTGTGTCTTTTGGTTGGAGCATTTAATCCATTCACATTTAAGGTAATTATCGATATGTATGTTCCTATGACCATTTTCTGAGTTGTTTTGGGTTTGTTTTTGTAGGTCCTTTTCTTCTCTTGTGTTTCCCACTTAGAGAAGTTCCTTTAGCATTTGTTGTAGAGCTGGTTTGGTGGTGCTGAATTCTCTTAGCTTTTGCTTGTCTGTAAAGCTTTTGATTTCTCCATTGAATCTGAATGAGATTCTTGCCGGGTAGAGTAATCTTGGTTGTAGGTTCTTCCCTTTCATCACTTTAGGTATATCATGCCACTCCCTTCTGGCTTGTAGAGTTTCTGCTAAGAAATCAGCTGTTAACCTTATGGGAGTTCCCTTGTATGTTACTTGTCATTTTTCCCTCGCTGCTTTCAAAAATTTTTCTTTGTCTTTAATTTTTGCCAATTTGATTACTGTGTGTCTCAACGTGTTTCTCCTTGGGTTTATCCTGTATGGGACTCGCTGCGCTTCCTGGACATGGGTGGTTATTTCCTTTTCCATGTTAGGGAAGCTTTCGACTATAATCTCTTCAAATATTTTCTCTGGTCCTTTCTCTCTCTCTTATCCTTCTGGGACCCCTATAATGCGAATGTTGTTGCGCGTAATGTTGTCCCAGAGGTCTCTTAGGCTGTCTTCATTTCTTTTCATTCTTTATTCTGTTCTGCAGCAGTGAATTCCACCATTCTGTCTTCTAGGTCACTTATCTGTTCTTCTGCCTCAGTTATTCTGCTATTGATTCCTTCTAGTGTAGTTTTCATTTCAATTTTTGTATTGTTCATTTCTGTATGTTTGTTCCTTAATTCTTCTAGGTCTTTGTTAAACATTTCTTGCATCTCCTCGATCTTTGCCTCCATTCTTTTTCCGAAGTTCCATTCTTTTTCCGAGGTCCTGGATCATCTTCACTATCATTATTCTGGATTCTTTTTCTGGAAGGTTGCCTATCTCCACTTCATTTAATTGTTTTTCTGGGGTTTTATCTTGTTTCTTCATCTGGTACATAGCCCTCTGCCTTTTCTTCTTGTCTGTTTTTCTGTGAATGTGGTTTTTGTTCCACAGGCTGCAGGATTGTCCTCTTCCTCTTTTTCTTTCCTTCTTTGTGTTTTCTTTCATTCCACTATGAATCATGATCACACGGTCAATGGCTGTAAAGCCCAAGAGTAAAGCTAGTGATACATTTGTGTGAAGGAAAGGGAAAACCATGAGTTCTGATGTGAAATAATAGCAATCTAGATCTGGTAATAACAAAAGCTCTGTAAAGTCACTTTATAATCTCTGAAAAAATCTCTAACCATTATCTCTTTTCAACTGAACCTTTTTCTCAGTAATCCTTATCTCAGAAAGAGAATAATCCCCTTGGGAAAAAGAAAGACTATTTCTCAGACTGTTTTATTGCTTTCTTGTTTTTTTGTTTTGTTTTTACCAATACTGAAACAGTTCTGTCTTTCATATTGGCTTTCATTTTTCCTTTCTTTTTTGCTATGACGTACTATTTCAGCTACATGAAATTGACTTTAGGGCTTATTTGGGAATTAAACCACCACTTATAACTTTGTATTTACAGAATAATAAATCAATTATTTAAAAAAAAAAGTTTGGAACACAACCTTTTGGTAAATTAGGATTTCCTTTAGTATAAACCGGATATCTAAGGGGTAAGGAAACACAAGATTCATTACAATCAGTGATATTCCGGGATAAATGACTTTTGTAATTAGTTTTAATAGAATCTGACAGCCAAAGATTGCAAAGAGAAAAGGGAAAAGAATTAATAGGCAGCCCAAGCAAAGACATATAAATAATGAAGCAAGGTGTACATAAGGGAAATGCAAACAGATTTCTCTGACCATGACTGAAAGGCTGAGTTTGGAGAGAGGAGAGGGGGGGTTAGAGTGGTGTTGGAGAACCCCTCAGGGTGGGGAATTTGGAGATTGTTGCTAGCATCTCTGTAAGGACAACTTTATTAAGCTAGATGGAGAGTAGGGACACAGTGATAATCTCTTGTTGCCTCATACACCTGAGAGATTTCAGTTCGTGAGAGCCGAGATGATAAATGTCAGTCTGGTCTCAGATCCAGCTTCCCACCATCTTCAGTCAGCAATCTGGATTCCTGATATGTCGGCAAGATGTTTTACATTATTACTTCTTGTTAGAGATGATTTTTAATTAGAGTTTTCTTTTGTAAAGACAATTAATTTTCTAATGTAAAGACATTAATTGAACTCATTCATTAAGTAAATGATAACAGTTCTAGTCACTACCAAAGGATGTATCTAGGAGACCCTTGTGGCGTTTACCCACCTGGTGCAGGTGGATAGGGGAAGCCAAAGATGTAATTCAGGCAATTATGTACTAATTACTGTGCATGTTACATTAATCATCAAACAACTGACAGGTATTTGGAAATCCAGTAAGTCAAACATGATGAAACTGACAGTTACGAAAATTAATGTAAAAGCTAAACTCCATAAGACTTATCTTGAAAAGTAAAAAAAAGAGATAATGAGACTCATCCTCATATTTTGAAAGTTTTTTTAGTTTCACATTATCATCAAAGGACATTTACTATAAGTACCAGATTGTGTGTGGGAATGTTTTAATGTCTTACAAGTAACATTTAAAGACTCAATTCTCACTTTTAGGTTTATGAGAATTACGGACCATCATATAGCAAAAACATATTGATTAGAGGCTTTAAATCTCTGAATTACAGCTGTGAGAATTTTGAGAGTATCTGATTTGTAGGAAAAATAAGTATTTGTAAGTTCAGGAAATGCCGTAAATACTAAACATTATTGGTATGAGGAACAAATTACACAATTTCTCTTGAAACTTTATTGCTCCTAGAAATGCTACGAAGTAATAATGTTTACAGCAATGCAAGTATTATCAAAGCTCTGGATTGAGGAAGATAATTCTTTGAGTGCCTGGAAGGACTAACTAAGGCAGAAGAGTTCAGTGCCAGGTTATTTAGGGACCCCAGGGTTTCATAAACTCCTAATTGTCATGGCACCAGAGTCGTTTTGGACTAGTGAGGTAGGTGGGGCCACGGTAAACAAAGGAAGTAGATGGTGCCTAGTAAAGGTGCTGTAAAGTCAACTTCAAAGTATGTGACATCACCATAGACTTGTGGAAAATAACGACAGACCAGCCTAGCATGCAGCTGTCATGGTTAGGAAGAGGTGCTTTTGAACTAAAGCTTTATGTTGACCTTCTTTGAAACAGTCGTAAACAGCAGGCTCTGCAAAGCTGCTACTTACGAGTAGTTGTAAGCTACTTGTTATGAGTCAAACCATCTTTGCGAAAGGGGCTTTGTATTCTCTCACCCAGGAAGTCCTTACTGAATGTCTGTGATGTGCCAGATGTGGTCAGATGCTGTGTCAGAAACAGAGGGAATTATATACACAAAGGAACTTCCTCTCTGGGATGAGAGAAAGAACCATCCATGATTATGATAAAGCTAAATTACAGTAAAATTGCCTGTGACATAGGGCGTGTAGGAAAGCTATGTTTGAAAAGGTAATTTGGGTCCAGAAAGTAGAAGAGCTTGAATACTAAACTATGGAGTTAAGACTCTTCTGTACACAGTGCTGAACCATCTGATGGTTTTCAAACACCAGTATACACCAGGAAGATCAATCCATTCATAACTTTAGAATGGGTTAGAGGATGCAGGAGAGACCAGATAGCAGAGAATAGCTGGAAAACTCTGTAAATTGAAGAGATAGTGAAGTTAGGAAGTAGGATAATGGTAGTTGGAGTGGACAAGGGTAGATGGACATCATACTGGCAAGGTGAAAGCATGTTCCATGTATTTATAACTTCCACCCCATCCCTTCCTCCTCTAAAGATTTGCAGTTTATCTTGAATTAACAATGTAAATAAGTGAAGATAAGAAAACTAAAGGAATAGTAGTGTGATAAGGCCAGAGAGACAATTACTTTACAGAATGTATATGATTCTGTATAATTATTAACATTTTTTCATGGTCAGGTACACAGTCCACATTGTCTGAAAGACACCTGGTGAGGGAAAGAAAAGGTTTATTTGGCACTTAAGAAAGAGAGAAACTTCTCCTTTCAGTCCCTGCAGAGAGAATATTAAATAAGATGGTGGCTTACACCCTTCTCGGGTTCCCTGCAATATGTTCAACAAAGAGGTCTAATGTGGCTGCATTTTTAGTGGCTCTCAAAGCAAGCTCAGGTATGATGACAAAGAGCCCCTGACCAGCGATCGGAGGTGGGGTGCTGGGAGCAGGAGAGCTCAGGGATAACTCCCCAGAGCTGCCTCTGGTGAGTCGGGGTTGGTTTTCTACCCTTGTACATATAACTGTATTCCAAGCTTCCTGCTCATTGCCTGCTCCATGGTTATATAATCGCCATTAGCTTTTGTTTTGTGTTGCAAAAGACAGCAATTTAAAATACTCTCTCTTGGGCTTCCCTGGTGGCGCAGTGGTTGAGAGCCCGCCTGCCGATGCAGGGGACGCTGGTTCGTGCCCCGGTCTGGGAAGATCCCACATGCCGCGAAGCGACTAGGCCCGTGAGCCATGGCCGCTGAGCCTGCACGTCCGGAGCCTGTGCTCCACAACGTAAGAGGCCACAACAGTGAGAGGCCCGCGTACCGCAAGAAAAAAAAAAAACTCTCTCTTGAGTGGCATGGACATATATACACTACCAAGCGTAAGATAGATAGCTAGTGGGAAGCAGCCGCATAGCACAGGGAGATCAGCTCGGTGCTTTGTGACCACCTAGAGGGGTGGGATAGGGAGGGTGGGAGGGAGACGCAAGAGGGAAGAGATATGGGAACTTATGTATATGTATAACTGATACACTTTTTTATAAAGCAGAAACTAACACACCATTGTAAAGCAATTATACTCCAATGAAGATGTTAAAAATAAATAAATAAAATGCTCTCTCTTGCATTATTTATTTGTTATTTATGAGCTTAGTAAAGTCATTAGTCTTTCTTTGGGGGTTATATATGTCGTCAAAAGAAGAGCTACATTTTCTCTGCTCTTAGGTTATAGAAATTTGAGTAGGCTTAAAAGGAAAATACGAGCAATCAAGGAAACTTTTTATATTTTGACAACTAAAAACTAAACTTGTCCAACTGGAATATTGTAAAGAAAAGCTGGAAAAAAAGCCAGAATCTTCAGCAGCTGTAAGTGAGAGCATATGCAGTCATGCATGAAACACAAGACTCCTGATGAACCTAAGCCATTCCTTGAGATACAGACCACGGGTCCTCAGTTCTCTCGGGGTTTTGGGCAATGATTCCCCGGCTGGTTGGGGCCCTGGTCCTCTTTGCTCTTGCTCAGATTGAGATCCTTCTTTCCTCTGGGACCAACACTAATAAAGCCAAACCTCGTTGAGCCCAGCCTGGTTCTGGGGGGGCTTCATAGTTTGTTAATCGTGGGAAGTGATCCCAAGTGACCAAAATTTATGTATTATATTGGTCCTGAGATAGCTTAGTTAGATTTCACACACTCTGTAGCACCCAAAGCCTAGATTCCACTGCATGGAACTACTAGGGCAAAACCCAGCCTTTGTAGGAGAGAAGATGATCTGCATTCCCAGCGGTCAGATATGAGGGGAACTTGGACAGACACGGGGGGAATTCTGTCCCGCGCAGCACATTGCGAGATGGTTCCCAGCTTTTGAGCTGCCATTTAAAGCATCGAGTTTAGTGACACGCACTGCACTGGGGTTTGCTGGCCACTGTATTTTTTGGTCATTTATAGTTGGGTTTATATTCTGTTTCAGAAATGATAGCTGAAAAATAGTTTATTTTTATGGAAATAATGAGCCATAGAAGAATGTTTTATCATTTGTTAGTGGCATCTGCCAGTTTCCTTGGCAGTGCATAACAATAAATAGCTTTCTTGCTCTAAAAAAAAAAAAAAAAATCAAGGGGCCCAGAAAGATGGAGGCAGTTGGGAGCAATAGAGGCCAACCAAACCAGGGTGTGTTACTGTTTACAGAAACACTACTAAAAAGGATGAAAAGATTGATGCTCTAGTGCAACCACTAGATGGCAGCCTTTCTGCATTAAAAGCGATCACCGTTTGCTAACACCAAATACTGGTATTAATGATGTAAGTAATTCTTTATATGGCTAAAACTATGAGGATGTTTTGGATTTTCAAAACTTGAATGAGCATAGAGAATTTATTCATCTCTCCATCCAACTAGGGATTTTGTGATCATAAAACTCATCTACAGAGAATTTGAAATCAGTCTCTAAACTAGGAGTCAGACGGGTTCTATACCCTCAACTCTGTCAATAATTAGCCCTGTGACCATGAACAATGAACGTCTCTGGTCCTCAATGAGCTCAACTGAAAAATGAGATGATTGGGTCACTAGATTATCTCTGAGGTATCTTCCAACTCAGATATTCTCATTTCTGTATCCTTTCGTAGTTGAGCCTGATAAATATGCTAACTCAAAATACAATCCACATGATGCCTAGTAAGTTACTGTATTATTCAGCAAATGTCAACTGATATTCATAGGCGTAATTAACATAGCTGATACTTATTGAGCACCTACTATGTGGCAATACTAGGCTAAGTGTTTCATGAGCATTACCTAATTTAAGTCTTATGACAGTCTGATTCTAATCCCCATTTTTCAGATGAGGAAACTGAGGCTGAGAGAAGTTAAGTAAGTAGCCCAAGATCACATGGCTAATGACTAGGCTGGTATGACTCTGAAATCGGTGTGTATACCATTGCTATATTTCCTCTCTGATTCAGGTGAGAAAAATACAAATTTGAATGCATCATTGCTTCTGAAAGAAAAACTCATTCTGTAAATCCAAAATCCTTGGTTTTCCAAGGGAAATATATTAGGGTTTTTTTCGTTTGGTTTTTGGTCTTTTTTCCTGGAGATAGGACAGATTTACTTGGCTCTACTGTCACACTGTCATTAGATGCCTCTTTGTGAGTCTTGACAGAAAAGCCTAACATCCAGTTTCATGCACATGGGTAACCAGCAGGCCCAGGGCCCTGTCAACCTTGTGGTTTCTCAGAGCCAGTGTCTCTTTAAATGTGCAAAGAGGGACTGCACCAGGTACTCACTAGGGACCTTTCCAGGTCTAGAATTATCTGATGGTGTGTCCATAATCTGATACAGGGTCTAATATTAGCAGGATAGAAGTTGCTCAGTATATGGCAGCTCCCTACCATTTAGCAGTTGCAGCAAGGAAATACTACACATACTATTTAGTGCTGTTTGTTAGTGAATTAAAAGTTTCCTCCCTTTCTTTGCGGCCAGAAAACTTACGTAGCCTTACAACCACTGCCTTAATTCAGAAGAGTCGTTCTAATATCTGGTGTTTTCAGCTCTCTTGGAGACGCCTTTTGGTATCTTTCAAGTCACACCTCCAAGGTTTAGTAGAACATACTGTGAATTCTCTGAGTAGCCACTAGATGGCAGTAGAGCATCAATTTATACCCTAGAGTTAATCCCAAACCTTTAGTTTTCTGTCTCATTTTATTTTACATGTACATTATCTCTGAAGCAAGAATTATTAGACAGAGAAGCTCATAACTTGCTTTATATTGGGCTACGCATATTAAAATGCTTGAGGAACAGCTTGATGGAGCAGACCAGATTAGGAAAACCTGAGGTGGATTTATAGGAAGCAAACAAAGCTGAAGTTTCATGGGCAGCTCCAATGCCTTAGGAGGGGCCCTAGTGCTATAAATTTTGTTTTCTTTTTCTTAAAGAGGGCTCCAAAATTATATAAGCTTCAAGCCTCCCAAAGCTTGGATTTGTCTGGAAATAGCCATGTGGCTCTTTTAATTTAGGAAAGGGTAAACAATCCTGCAGTTATTAATTTTCTACCTACTTAATCTCCAAGGACAAGGGCAATCTGGTTTTTAAAAGCAAGCCAAATAAAAAGGAAACAGGAAATAATGGAATGAGTGGGCCAATATTCCACTTGTTTATGAGTCTGAGTAAAATACAATACTCAACACTGAAACTCACTTCTGGCAGCATAATACCTGTACTAAAAAGAGGAAAGTACAGATTATAAATTAGCAAATTAGTAAATTATCCTCTGCTAAAACTCCAGACCGGTATGGCAGTGTTTGAGGATTTGATTTTATTCTGTCTTATTTTTTAACCCCAGAAGTGTTGTGCTTAATAAGAGACCAGTAGTGACTATTCAGAAGGGAAAGTCTACTTTCATTTATAAATCTTAAATTTCTCACCAGGGGGCTATGCTTAGTCTTTCTTAAGACTACCAACAGCCCATCAGGAGTTAAACTGAAATGTACCCTTTGGAAAAGAAAAATGAACTTTCCAATTGGTCTTTCCTGTTGCAAACACTAAGATTTTCTTTTAAGCTAGGGGGACTTATCTATGTCTAGCTCCATCTGTGACTATTATTCACAATTAAAATATTTTGTCCACGCGATGCGCTCCTATGTCTACTAGACCTTGATATCCTGAGGGCTTCACCTTTGTGTCCTTGGACATATGACACATGGCAGGAAATGTAAAAATGCTTGCTGAAAGAATGAGAGCTAGATATTATTTCAAAGTTAATGTAGGGCCTGGGGGTCCCTCCAGCATGATTCTGGGTGTATTATATCTGTGTCATGTTTCGCAAAGGTTGTGTTTCAGGAGACACACTTGTGTAATATGTTTGCCATGAGTAGAAGTTCTGTGTCTGACATTAGAGGAACTAGAAAAGGCTCCCAGGGTGGCCTCAGCGTCTGCGGGGAGAAGCTCCCAAAGCTGAACTCGGCTTGTGAAGCCCTCCCAGCCCACACATCCCGTGGCCTTTCTTCACCTCCCAACCGAGTCCTGGAGCCAACTTTGAAATAATGACACCTGTGACCAGGTGCTCAGCAGGACTGCTTGGATCTGGATCTGGAAGAAAAGGAATTCAGCCAACCCCTCATCCCCCTCCCCTCCAAGGGAGGTCAGAGGTCACTGGCTGTAGCACAAACTCGGCAATTCCTGGCTTGGGAATTGCAGATGAAGCAAGGACCTTGCCTGGACTACCTGTGAGGGTCATCCCCTTCCTCTGACCCCTGGGAAGCTAAATCTGCCTTCTGAGATCATGATCCAAAGCATATAGAATTGACCTTTGGATAGCAGGCTAAGTCTTGTTAGTTTATCCCCAAATCAGGAGGACAAGTACACTGCCTGGGTTCAACATGCAATGAGGCCAGAGTCACGAACGTTTCTGCTTTGGTAACTCAAATTCAACCATGAGTATATACCGACTCCACGTCTACCGACAGTGTAGTAGGTGTGGGGAACGTGTTGTCAGACAGGGAGGTGAGGTGACACACACCAACATCCACGTCCACTTGCCCCCTAATCCTCTCTTCCTGATAGAACACCAGCTTGTTCTGGTGCCCACTCTCTGCATGGTGATGTCCTTTAGGCCCCAGCCTCAAGGGGGTAGGTCCAGTGATTGTTTTGGTGTAGGCATGAGACACGTAGAGAAGTCTGCTAGGTGGTTTCTAGGGAAGACTTCCGTACTTCTTTTTATATATATATATATATATACACATACACACACACAGACACACATATATATTTTTTATATTGGAGCATAGCCGATTAACAATGCTGTGATAGTTTCAGGTGCACAGCAAAGTGACTCAGCCATACATATACAGGTATCCATTCTCCCCCAGACTCCCCTTGCATCCAGGCTGCCACATAACATTGAGCAGAGTCCCCTGTGCTATACAGTAGGTCCTTGTTGGTTATCCTTTTTAAATATAGCAATGTGTACATGTCAATCCCAAACTCCCAAGACTTCCTTACTTCTGAGAGAGACACACAGGAAAAGATAGTCTTTTCATCCCCTGGAATTATCGTATCTATCATATCTATATGTAATGACCAGAACTCTAGCAGTCACTCAATTCAGCAGCAACTGAATAAACCGATTAAACCAACTCAGTCCACCCTTCTCGTTTATATGCAGTAATAAACTTCGTGTTTGATTAGGCTTCTGTGAGTTGGAATTTCTGTTACTTGTAGGCAAAAGAATCCTATACTATAGGCAGGGATTGGATCACAAGAAAAATTTAGAAAAAAGAGCACCATTGCCAGCTTTTCATCACACAATACATAAGTATCTAGCAGGAAGGGAGAACTCCGTTTTGGAACTCTGCCCACCTCCAACAATATAAAGCTTAGGAAGCACATGTAGTTCAGGTTTATCACTGCATCACTAGATCCATTCAATGGCATATATTTTTTTCCTCAAAAAGAAAAAATACTAATAGTGGCAGACTTTCTGTACATTTCTTGTTACTTTTACAATTTATAAAACTGCAGTGGTTGGAATCCATTTTCTGTCCTGAGTCCAAGCTTGTACTGCTCACCTCACAATATGCCAATAAATGAGGTGTTGACGCAAGGAATACGATTTTATTTGGAAAACCAGCAGATGGAGAAGATGGTGGACCAAGGTCCCAAAGAACCATCTTGCCTGGGTTTGGATGCTAGTTTCTTTTACAGAACAAAGAGTGGGAGGAGGGGTGGTAAAGTTAAAAAGGGGATAAAGCTGTTGCAAATACTTCCTGGTCCAGCCAGACTCCGGAGGGGGTGTGTTAATTTCTTCTTTCCTGCGGCTGTTTACAGGTGGGCCTGGTGAGGATGTTTCCTGTGAACTTAAACAAAGGTGCTTTAGCTTACACCTCAGGTTTGGGAGGCAGGGTTCCCAGATACCGGCCATTATGTATACTTTAAACTATAGGCAATGTCTCTTTAGTGATGAACTTGTAACAAAAGCAATAGAATACGAAAGTTAAAGTAAAAGGAATAGATCCAATATGGAGTCAGATTTGTTCTTCCCCATCGTAGTCCTAGTGGTCTTCTCTTGCTTGCTGCTCTTCTTGGCTTATTTGTGAGCAGAAGAAGGACAAGGACTGTGGTTTAGGGTCAGTGGACCAATTAGTAAAAATAAGTCTTGATGCAGACATCCAAGCGTGGTTAAGTCTTTAACACCTTCTCAACTCTAAGATACCGTTCAGTTGTTATGTGATTCTCGGGAGCTAGGTGTGTTTTTCTATCCCTTTATACATGCCGTCTGTAATTCCTAAGGAGAGATTTTCCTCAAAGGTGAGGTTCAGTGCTTTCTTTCAGAGGGTAGAAATGTTTTTTTCTAAGTCCTTACATATGACTTAAATGTTGCAGGAAGGAAACAGTTCAGAGTGGTTACTCATGCAGAGAGAAATTGTGACTGGGCTAAAGAAATTATTTTTTTATTTCAGTTCCCATGGAGAAGATAAAAAGAAATTGTTGCTGCTAATATATTTTCTATAACACAAAGAATAATGTTTTCTAAAACAGAGAGGTACAAGATGAATTTCTTCAAATTACTCCCATACAGCCTTAATTTCTCAGCCTTAATTATATGCTTAAGAAATATATCAACTTGGACTTCCCTGGGGCCTCAGTGGTTAAGAATCCGCCTGCCAATGCAAGGGACTAGTGTTCGATTCCTGGTCCGGGAAGATCCCACATGCCGCGGAGCAACTAAGCCCATGCGCCATAACTACTGAGACTGTGCTCTAGAGCCCGTGTGCAACAACTACTGAAGCCTGCATGCCTAGAGCCCTTGCTCCACAAGAGAAGCCACTGCAATGAGAAACCCATGCACTGCAACGAAGAGTAGCCCCCGCTCGCCACAACTAGAGAAAGCCCACGCACAGCAACAAAGACCCAACACAGCCAAAAATAAATAAATTTTTTAAAAAAGAAAAAGAAATATATTAACCCTTGTATCAGTTTTAACGTTGCTCAACTACAGATAATAGAGAACAGGTGACTCAAAGTGGCTTAAAGAATAGGACATTTATTATGCAACATAACAAGAACTCTAGAGCTAGGGCAGGTCTAGGGTTGGTTAATTCAGCTACTCAACAATGTATTTGAAGATTCAAGTTGCTCTCATATTTCTGCCCTGCTTTCTCCTCCATCTATTCTCCATAGGCTAATGCCACTTCTGGTCCCAGGATGGCTGTCACATTCATCACATGCAGTCATGACACTGGCTTTCAGGGAAGAACTGTTGCTTTCTGTAAACCTTCTTTTAAGAGAAAGACCCTCTGATTCCTTCAGCAGATGTCTCTCTCATATCAGTGGCCAGAGTTGCATCAGATAAGTAGGGCAAAGTACAAACACTTTAAGGGTCAGGTAGACCTAAATCAGTGTGTTGATATCAGCCAGACAGATATGTATGGGCATATGTCTGAGTCAGTTACTGGCGAGGGGCATGGGACACCAGGATTAGACCAATCGTGATTGATTATCAGGGCAGGAAGCAGCTTCCTCTGAAGCACATGGATATCTGAACAAAATCAGGGTTATTAGCAAAGAAAATGTGTGTTAGGGGTGTGGCAGTTAGGCTGGGGGTTTAGATAAAGGAAATGGTTTTGGGCTAGGCAACCACCAGTGTCTGCTAAAACTCTCCACCTTCGTTGGTTTGCATTCCTTCTAAATCTAATAAATATTATAATCCTGGGAACAGTTTCCTTTGCCTGGCATAGCCTAGATTCCTCCCCTAACTGGGAGTCAGTTTCCACTTTATTTCCAATGTTCAGGAAACATACAAATGTCTTTTTTTTTTCTTCTCAAGAGTAATGACAGCAGGGCAACCATACAAATATAAAATGAAATTGTATTGCTTTCATGTCAAAATCTAACCATCTAGCAATTTACCTATTTTACCCATCTATCTCAATTTGTTTTCTGCACAGGGTTTAAAAGAATTCTGTTTATAAATGTGTTATGAGAGTACCAAGTTATCTGCAATCCTGTGTAGGCTTTGAAGAATGATTCATTATTTTGGTTGATTGGAAATATACACAGGGAAGTGTGCCTTTGGGCTTCTTGATTTTCCAGCATCCTTGATAAGTCCTTGTTTCCACTCTTTACAGAGCTTTGGAGGTAGTGGATGGAGGCCATGTGGCTGGAGAGTGCCAAGAATTTACACTGCACTGCGGGGAGTCCCGGTTCTTTCACACTGCCTGTGAGGTGCCTGGTCCTTTACCTACAGAGTCTGGAATGTTTAAAAAGGTAATGCTTCATTTCCAGTATTTGGCTCCCAGGACTAAACACTTTAATGAATTAAAAAGTGAAAAATAACCCCTGTCTGATTGAAAAACACATACTTGAAAAGAACGTAGATGGTAAAAAGGTCATTATATATCAACGCACCCAAGACAATAAATAAGGATCAAGGGGTAAGTTTGAATCTTTGCTCTTTGCTGCCTTCAAATGTTCTACCTCGTTGTCCTGGGTGCCTTTTGCCTGCCTTTTTCCCTTTGTATACCTTTAACTCAAAGGTATACAAAATAAAATGACATCAATATTTGGAAATAATGATTCATTCCCATAAAAGGCATTTTTACTACTTCCTACTGTAAGGCATTTAGAGTTGTTACCATTCTATCGGTAGTTACATCTTAATATCTAGATGTTTGCACAGAAAGTTCTGACTTAACTATATTGCCTTGAAAAGTTTTCCCCAAAGTGGGAGATAACGTGTATGCATGTTAACTGCATCCTTTCACCCATGAAAAGACGTGGCTCCTGTCCTTGCCTGCAGGCAACAAAGTAGAATAAAGTCTTGAGTCACAGTGTGAGAGCTGGTTTAGCTGCCAGGCTTTGAAGGTTGTATAATACATTCCTTGTTACAACTTCTTATAAGATCACTGAGGGTTAGTAATGAAAGATATTTTGTCATGAAAGAAATCTCCCTCCCAAAGGAATTTGCTTTAGTAATGCTATATATTAAAAGTGAAAAAATTACTTAGTGCAAGATGAAAAATTTTGGAGATTGGATGCACAACAATGTGAATGTATTTAGGACTACTGAGCTATATACTTAAAATGGTTAAGATGGCAAATTGTATGTTATGTGTATTCTACCACAATTAAAAATTAAAATGAAAAAATATCCTTACTGGTGGAAAGCAGTAAGAAAAAAGGACATGATGCGATTATAAACTCATATTTTATTAGAAAATGACAAAAGTAGGTAGGGAAATTCAACAGAAAATGCTTTCTAACTCAGATAGCATAATATCAATCAGAGTACCAGAAATATAAAATTAAATTTTATGAAATGTTGAAATTAAAAAATCAAATTTAAACTAAAAAATAACCTGGCTTCCTATAATTTATACTCACTTTCAAATTGGTTTTGCATTTTGTTCTTCTTTCTGTATAAGAAATAGTTTATAACTGGAAACGAAACCTGATAAATCCAGTCACTGGCCCTGAGTTTCGCGTTGTTTTCTACATTTTTCCTTTAATAACTTAAAATAAAAATAATTCTGCAAGTATCATGCCATTAACTATCCTATGATGTTTACTGAAGTCCAGGAAACAATTGGTGGCAGCATTCAAAGTTGTGGCAAAAAGTAAATTCCCTGAGAAGGGTGGCGGTGAAGGGTCTGCAGTGCCCCCTCCCTTGGTCTGCAGTTCAGCAATAGGCGTGTCTTCTTCCTAGTCCCCTTATCCCATCTAGACATGCTCTCTCAACCCTTGCTTGCTGTCCCAGGCTGCAGTCAAGGAGCCCTGAGCACCAGGCAGCTCATGGGAGAGGCGCCGAGGCCAAGCCAGAGAGCTCAGTCCCATGAAGGCTGGCAGGGAGAAAGAGGCCAGTCGGTACACCTGGGGAAGGCAGAGGCTTGAAACCAGAAACGGATGAACTGGGAACCCAGTGTAGGAAGGGAGCCAGGGCAGATAGAAACAGGGTAGGAACTGGACGAAAGGAGCAAGCAGAGGCAAAATGTCCTTCTGGCTACACTGTCTCCACGTGTTGCCTGAAATGGGGTCAGCCAGGCACCGTCTGTACTCTCTGCCTGTACCACACCCTCCTGCTCAGAGATGGTCAAACGTCCACATCAGGAAGAACTGGCTCCCGGGTCCACTTCTGGATCTGCCTGTTTCTCCCTCTCCCTCTCCCCGCCTCCATCATCCCTCTTTCTTCCTCCTGCTTGCTCTGGGCTCTAGCTCTCTGGATCTTTCTCATCTGCATATTCTACTAGGGCTGGAGGAAAGGGAGAGGCATGGAACAGACGTTCTCTTGCCTACTGATGTGTTCTCAACTTTATGTCTCTTGAGATCATGGCTGAGAGGAGTAACCAGACCATTCTCAGAAGTGCAGGACAGCCCCACACCACCAGCCTGGCCAGTAGTTCTGGGAAACAGAAGCTAACTCCATGTAGATTCTGGGTAGTTCGTACCCACTGTGAGTGCCAGCATGCCAGGGCGCCTCCCATACGTCCAAAGGACTCTTCTCTTAATCCACTCTGGGCAGCAAGCCTGGTCATTTCCTGCAGGATTCAGCAGATTTACTAGGCAGTTGTATCAGGGCCACCCTTGGCGCCTTTCCCAGGCAGAAGGCCATCAGTTCTTCTTAAGATACCTGACTTGATCTAGCCCTCTAAGTTATATCTATTTACTCGGATGAATGTTTCAATTTTTTATTTTCATTGAAGTGAAGCCATGTGCCTTCCCCCAAACAACCAGGATTTATTCCTTCTCTATATTTGTTCCGTACACTCTGTGTTACTGTGTTTACTTATTTAACATGCTATTAACATTCCTTAGACATTCTTTAGAGCTGACAATACTGTACTGAATCCTTCAATTAAAAGAAGACATTGTTCTTCCAGCTTGTATAAACGGAAATAGGGATTTATAATTATAAAGCTGGTATTGCCTCTCAAATGCATGTATGCGTCAACTAGGAAAAAAAGCACAACTACAAATCAAAGGAGAATATTACTAGAATTTAAATCTTAGATGAGAAACATCATCAGGGATTATATTTATTTATACCAAACAATTTTTCCTTTAAACGGCTACATAAAACCTTTAGTCAGCTTTAGAGTAGAAGATATATTTATGTAAATATTTATATTTGTTACAAATATTTATATTTGTAACAGACTTTTAATATGAGAGAAAAGCATAAGGAAGTGGTATCATTGAGTGAAAACATATATCATATGTGATAATTATATTGAAATTCTTTCTTTGCATGTAAGAAAGGATTAACATTGTAGATTAATATGTTTTGCTGTATTATATACTTATTATATTTACTACTGAATTCATTTTTTAAGTGAAAATGTCTTAATTCCACTACATAGAGATATTTCCAGAACATGAAGTAACACCCTTTATTAATTAAAGCATTTCTTAAAAAAAAAATAGAATAAGAATACTGAGCAAAGTATTGTTAATTAAAATTAGCATCTTCAAAGAGAGTAATTACCTTAATGAGAATTTCAGTGATTTCTAGTATGAAAATCTTTCAATTTCCCTTCAATTCTAATCACTTATTTTGATCTAGAAAATTGTATCTGACAATAGTGATAAGTAAAATTGTCACATTTTCAATCCTTCTGGAGCCAAGTTCAAACAAGTAAGAAGGAATAAGTGGGCACAGCAATTGTTTGATTAATTCAAGCAAAAGAAAAGAGTTATTTTGCTTTAACCGTTTGGACTTTTTCATTCTTGACTTGGATAAAGCCTCTAATTCCCATTGCCTGTAAGTGTGTTTGCACGTGCATGTGTATAAGTGTGTGTATGTGTACTTTTTAAAAGAAAAAATAAGCCCCACACCCCCAAACCAAAGTTGCTATAATCTATAGAGGAGAAAGAATTTTGCCAAATCAGTGCTGCTTCTTCAGAACTCATGTGTACAGATTTTGATTCTTGTTAATGCTTCTCTGCCTCATCATTCAGGAGATATCTGTGAAGGTCTCATCCCACTCTTGAGATTGGGATGCTCCCAAATCATCCAAGACAGGTATCTGCTTTAGTCTCAAGTATCTCAGAGATGGTTCTACCACAGTTGCTTTTGACAGCTTTTTCATCACCCAGTTAATCTTGTAATTGTCAAGGTGGAGTGTTGTCCAGCTTCCAGCCTGGTTATTCTAGTTCAGTCAATAAGGATAACAGTTCAATTCAACAAGCATTTGTCGAGGTAGCAGAGAGGACAGAACGTTTCCTAACACGTTCATTTCCATGTTTCTCAGGTGGTTGAACACTCTGAGAGGTGACATCCGTTTCTCTTCCCAGCCCTATAACTTCTGCTTTCTCTCTCTCTAGCTGCTCCACGTGGGCCCACTGGTTTTCCTCTGGATGCCCAATCCCCAGGCTTACCTCATTTCTTCGGTTGGACTAAGTTCAAAATATGAAGTACTTAAGAGGGCTCAGACTTGTCCACCCGCCCTGCCCCATCCCATGCAGCCCAGTGTTGGGTTGGCCTGGGACACAGTACGTGAACATTGGTTGCTGGGCTCCTACATTTTGTCTCAGATCACCCATGTTGCTGATCTCACCAGGGACTCTTCTGAAATCATCCTGCAGGTAGTAAGACCTTCGAAATCCAAGTTCCGACCCCCAAGCCCTAATCCTGAGACGGAGGCATTTAATTACTAAGGTTAGCCCTTCCCGATAGTGACTTCCTTGAAGGACTTAAGAGTATCATCCATCTGTTCCAACTCTGCATTCCACACTCCTATTGGCACTTTGTCTTACACTTGCATGTGTCATCTGGTGTGTGATTAGGGACTGCTGGCCCCTTAGACCTACCTTGTCCCAAATCTCTGCTTTCATCGTCCTTCAGATCTTGACATCATTTTACCCACCCCACCCTGGGACTGGCCCTAGCCATACAGGTAGGCCTAGTGCCCAGTTTCAATCTCTCATCCCTTTCCCTACTGGCTGCATGGCAGGAGTCTCTCTGTGCTCTATAAGTACTGATCTAAAAGGCTAAATATACTGTTAAGAAAAATAATTCAACATAGAGAGCAATGTGTACAGCATGTTACATTTTGTGTAAAAGGGGGATTAGAATAGATAGATAGACAGATAGATAGATATAGATATATCTTTGTAGATTCATTAAGAAATTATGGAAGGATACATGAAAAGCTAGTAATAATTACTTGTGATAGAGGTGGGGGAAAAGAGTAGATAGGGGATGCAGGTGGGAGAGAGACTTTACTGTGCACCTTTTCATATTTTGAATTTTGAACTATTTGAAAGTACTGCCTATTCAAAATATTTTTGAAGATGGAGGAATGAATAGATATGATTTAAGTTATATTGTGATTAAAGTCACATTGAAATGGTTTAGGTATGCACGTGTGATTTTTTCATGATTCTCTGATTTGCTGTAAACTCTACCAGTCCCGATTGCATTGCCCGAGGACGTTACCGTTGTTCCCAAATTTCTTACTGCACCATTCTACTACCTTTGCCTATATTCTTTCCCATGCCTAGAAAGTCTTTCCACTTGTCTACCTGCAAAATTCTACTCATCCTTTAAGATCCTGCTGAAACAGCTCTTTCTTTGTGATCCCTGCCCTCAAAAGCTTGTTTATTTACCTTGGATGCATCAGGAACTCAGCATTTACCATATTGATTTACAAGTCTCCTTCCTTACCAGACTGGGAGGCCCTAAGGGTCAGATTGCATTTGTATGGCTGGAACATTATCAATTTTGCATGAATGAAATGCTGTCTATTTGCAGTAAAAAGTAGTGGAAAACAATGCTATTGCAAATGTGCAGCATTTCAGCTCCGTATGAGTTGAATTTTTATTTCCGCTCTAGAAGGTAGAGAAGGAAAGCTCACCAAATGCATATACACACAGGTAAGCCATGTGTGGGCAGCAGAAAGAGAATGTGATTGTTTCCGGAGCATGACTCCACCCTCCTTCTCCAGCACTTGGGCTGTGGGGTCCGCGAAGATCAAGGTAGAGCATAGTGGCCTAGGGAGCACTTTTCCTCTGAAAAAGCCTGGTATTATTGGATGCAGCAAGAGGTGCTTTTCCTACATAGGAAGTTTCACATGTTGGGCATTCTGTGGGCTGGAGAATGTCGCTTTAATAACCCAAGAATGGCATTACAAAAGCAGGATATGGTATACCAGTTCTTTTTCTCATTAAAGCTAAATGTCTGGCCTTATAAGAAAAAGGTTGATTGCCTATGCATAGCTGGCTTTGGGAAAATCAAGCCTGTGGATATAACTATCTGTGATATTGTACATTTGAAGGTACCATGGTCACAAGGAAGTAGCAGGAGATCAATGAGTGATTTGTTGTTGGTTTTTTTTGTTTGTTTGTTTGTTTTTTGCAGTACGCAGGCCTCTCACTGTTGTGGCCTCTCCCTTTGCGGAGCACAGGCTCCAGACGTGCAGGCTCAGCGGCCATGGCTCACGGGCCCAGCCGCTCCGTGGCATGTGGGATCTTCCCGGACCAGGGCACGAACCCGCGTCCCCTGCATCGGCAGGCGGACTCTCAAGCACTGTGCCGCCAGGGAAGCCCGGTTTTTTTTTTTTTTTTACACCCCAAGTACGTGTGTTGTCTTCCTTTGAGGTAGTGGCTGTGGGTGCTGTTTATTCACATATGTATAAATAAATATATAAGTATATATTAACTAGTCCATTTCCCCATAACCCAAACTGGAAAGCTTTGTCTGTGGTAGGGTTTTGAGGTCTGTTTGTTTTTTAAATGTGGTAATATATTTATTATTTTTCTTCTAAATATTATATTTGTTTGTTGCAAAAAATTTCCAAGAGTGTGAAACATACAAAATGAAGACTTAAATTCTCCCATTACACTTGAAGGTAACTAGTTTGGTGTGTATACTTTCAGAGTTTTTTGTTATGCATTTATGTAAACAGAGTTAGTGTATTTGTACTTTTCCAACCAAAAGATATCACGCAATGCATACAATTCTCTAATTTGTTTCTTTTTACTAAGCAATCTTTGTGATCATCTTTCCAAGTCAGTATCTATAAATACGCCTCTTTTGAACTACTACGTGATAGTATTCCCTATGTATATTACGATGGCTGTACTATTTTATAGTTAACCAATCTTTATTTATGAACATTTAAGTTATTTCCACTTTTTTTTCTTTTATAAACATTGTCCTCTCTCTGGGTGTTTTTTTTTTTTTTTTTTTTTTTTTTTGTGGTACGTGGGTCTCTCACTGCCGTGACCTCTCCCGTTGCAGAGCACAAGGCTCCGGACGCACAGGCTCAGCGGCCATGGCTCACGGGCCCAGCCGCTCTGCGGCATGTGAGATCTTCCCGGGCCGGGGCATGAACCCGTGTCCCCTGCATCGGCAGGCAGACTCTCAACCACTGCGCCACCAGGGAAGCCCTGTCAGTATTTCTATGGGATAAATTCTCTAGAAATGGAATTACTGAATCAAAAGTACACTTATTTTTAGATGTTATAGATATTGTCAAATTGCCCGTAAAAAGGTTTTATCAACCTAAGTTCCCAACCAAAGTGAATGAATGTGCCTATTTTCCTACCACTTCATAAATGTTGTATGTAATTGATTTTTTTTTTTCGTTTTGTCATTCTGTTGGTATCTCATTGTTTAAAGCTATAGTTCTTCAATTAGGAATGAGGTTGGGGGACTTCCCTGGTGGCACAGTGGTTAAGAATCTGCCTGCCAATGCAAGGGACACAGGTTCGAGCCCTGGCCCGGGAAGATCCCACATACCATGGAGCAACTAAGCTCGTGTGCCACAACTACTGAGCCCACGTGCCACAACCACTGAAGCCTGCGTGCCTAGAGCCTGTGCTCCGCAACAAGAGAAGCCACCACGAGAAGCCTGCGCACCGCAATGAAGAGTAGCCCCTGCTCACCACGACTAAAGAATGCCTGCCCTCAGCAACGAAGACCCAACACAGCCAAAAATAAATAAATTTATAAAAAAAAAAAAAAAAAAGCATGAGGTTGGGCTCTTTTTTTATGTTTACTGGCCATTTGTATTTCTTCAGTGAATTATCTTTTCATGTATTTTGCTCACTTATGTGTTGGGTTTATCTTGCTTAAGATATTGTGACAAGGTGATAATCATTGGTATTCAAACTGGTTAAAAATTGTGTTTTTACAGGGGACATTTTAACCTTTTTGTATTCTTTTTCTTTTAAAAAGTTATTTTAAGTTATTTAAAATAACTTAGTGTTCGGTTATCCAGTTAAGGTTTAAATTTGTTGTGTGCTTGTAGGGGCGGGAGTCTTGTGTGGCTGGAACTGTTAGGTAGTGAAGACCCGAAATGCTTCTCTGCTCTTACTAGAGAGTGGGTATCAGAGGAGACAGGAGTGGGAATGGGACTTGTGAAATAATATTTTTTGGTCACTCATGCAGTGGAACTAAATGACAGTCTCAGAAGAGTCACTGAAATGTTTTTCCCTCTCATTCACCTCAGTCCTGCTCCTGTATGTCTTTCAGTCCCTTTGTTCAAATGAATTTCTTTCACTTATTATAAAAAATATTTACAACAGTCTTAGACTCAAAGTATCAAGGGCTGAAAATATTTAAGTTCAAGTCCTTCAGGATTCCGTGTCTAGCTCGAGTCAAGGCAGATCCATTTCCATCAGGAATCCCTGGCTGGTGGTCATCCTGACCAGCATGGCTGTCTTGTAAGGATCGTTAGTGACTGTAAAGCCCAGGGCATATACAAAGCTCTCTATAAGTAGTAATTATTGTTATTCTCTGATATCCTTAAATTTCAAACTGAATTCCTACCAGCTAATGTAGTACAGGAGAAAATTAAAGTTCTTGTGACGTCATTCCCAGAATAAAGAGGAGTCACTGGCCAGTGACACTCATTTGTTTTCCTGAAGACATGGAGAGAGGATCACGTCGGCATGTTGGCCAGAGAGAAGACAATTGGGGAGGGGGGGGTCTTCTTTCGAATATTCTAATCATAGAATATTTATGTAGGTCAGGAATCCCTCATTGGGGATCCCTTCTTTAGTCAAGAACAAAGCCCTCTGGCTACACTCGACGACATTTGGGCCAATTGGAACGCGATCTGGTTGCTTATGTAGCTCTGGACACTGCATTTCTGCAATACTTACTTCTGAGGAAAATCTGAAGACTGGCCTAACCCAGAGCCTCAATGGGTGGGTCGAACCTGCTGTGGTTCTGGTTGTGGCAGGTGCAGCGGGTGTGCCGACAGTCGCAGCGGGAGGGCAGACTCTCGGAATAGGTGCCCCGACTCCCGGAATAGATATGAAAATTCCAGAAACAGGTACTGTAACCGGGATCTAGAGGTGAGTCCTGCTGAGGGAATCTTTCTGAATATTGATTTGTCCAATGTCACTTTAATAACAATTGAGTATGAGGTACATGATTGGGAATCAGTATGTGTTACTGTTTCACAGGGCTAATGCCATGGTAGTCTTATATATTTGATCGTATCCTGGGCACTATTTATTAACATACTCCCTTACTTTTTTTTTCTGAGTGTTAAACAATTTTTTTTTTTTTTTTGCAGTTGGTTAGAGCTTAATTGGGAAAGTCGATGCCGGTGAAGGTAGCTCCTGCTGGGTACTGTTCTCTGAGACTTAGTCTTCTCTACTTTAGGCTTTTGAGAACTTTGAATGCTGGGAGAGAACCATGCTACCCTACATTCTCTCAAAAGCTACTTTCCTGTGAGCTGAGCTTATTTGCAGATTACCAAGTTCTTAATTGAATCAGATATTAAATCACATAAAGGTGCTTTGAACAGTGGAATGATTCGTTTAAGATTCTGAATCAGCAGCTCAGAATTGCTTTTTGTGTACCGAATTTGACAGGAGCTGTTGTCTTTTTTATATATATACATTTATTTATTTATTTTTGGCTGTGTTGGGTGTTCGTTGCTGCACACAGGCTTTCTCTAGTTGCGGCGAGCGGGGGCTACTCTTTGTCGTGGTGAGCAGGCTTCTCATTGCAGTGGCTTCTCTTGTTGCAGAGCACAGGCTCTAGGCGCACTGGCTTCAGTAGTTGTGGCACGCAGGCTCAGTAGTTGTGGTGCTCGGGCTTAGTTGCTCTGTGGCATGTGGGATCTTCCTGGACCAGGGCTCAAACCCATGTCCCCTGCATTGGCAGGCGGATTCTTAACCACTGTGCCACCAGAGAAGTCCCAGGAGATGTTGTCTTAAGATTGAGAGGTGACTCAAGGTCTCAACACCAGTGGTCACTCATTATCCCCAGTCCCTGTTTGTTAAAGCCAGTGTTTTGTTTTAGTAATAGATCGTCTGTGCTACTTTGTAATATGTGAGGTGGCCAGCACCACCAGCCTGAGCTTGCCTTTGATGCTTATTCATCCCCCTCTTCTCCACCTGTAATATTATACATCTGCTTTGTTTTGCACATGATAGCTTTGAAGCTACTGGAATGGAATGTGTAGAATGTGTATGTCAGACTAGTTTTGTAATGTGCTTTAGAAAAAGCAAGCTGTATGTACTTCTGAGCTACAGTTTCCTCAGGGTACTGATTAGAATGTAACCCATAACTTAATGAAATGGGTAATAGATTTAAATATATATATGTGTTTGTATGTGTGTGTGTATATATGTATATACATATATGTTTGTGTGTTACACGCATACACACACACACACACACACTTTTGAAGAACATCTAAATGCTGAAGTGACAATTGAAGGTGGAATTAAACATTTGAAGTTAGTACTTTGCAGACCCCATTGGTCAGATGGACCCCTCTTAGCTGTTTCTTATGTTCAAGTCTTCAGACTTGAATACAAGGGACTTAGTATTTTAATTATTCTATGTTTATTCCCATGATTATTGATTTTACTGTCTTCTTAGCAGAGCTTTGATTTCTCTCTGCCATTTTACCTAATGTCTTTCTCTTTTGGAAGCTTTTGTCAAACACCATCTATAGAGAGGTCAAAAATTTAGTATTACAGATTTGTGTCCTCTGATAATTAGTGGTTCATTATCAGCTACCAAGGGGTATTTTTAATGACTTTCAACCAGCAATATGGAAAAAATGTCCAGAAAAACATGGGAAAAAACGAAAATTTGTGACTGGAAGACAACCAGATAACACTAACTTAAATGCTTAGAGCCTTTGGGTAACATGTGATTATGAGAGATCTCTGTAATTATGACAATTGCAACCTAAGTGAATCTCTCCAAGGCAACCTGGGTCATCTCAATGAACAGTGGACCATCTCACCTAATTCCCTGCTGACTTTGAATGTAGATCTTAGAAACTTGAACATGCTCTTCACCAAAATGATCCAAAAAAGAACCCCAAATAATGTGGAACTTTTGTCTTATTTGATTTTGTTTTATTAGTATCTTAAAATGAACATCAACCAACTTAGAAGATGAGGCAAGTAGGGACTGATTTGGCACAGATGCTAAAATTCCTAATTTAAAGCATCTCCCTATTGGTGATAATGTCATTCAAACCAGTGCAGAAGACTTTGCCCTTGAGTTCTCTCATAAGCTTTGCCCAAAATAACTAAAGAGAATATCAAAATGCTTCTAAGAATTAACTTCTATGAGCTTAGCAATTAAGTGAAGTTCCATCATAATGTATATGTTAATTCAAAATATTGAATTTTTTCAGATATTTTCCAAAATGACAATATACATTGTAACAATGATAAATACCCTGAAAAAAAAAAAACTCTTTGGTTTTCTATTTTAAAATGGTGTTAATCCAAACTGGCTAAAGTAATCTGGTAAGTACCTGTGAATGCAAAAAATTATGACTTATCAACATCTATTCATCTTTAAAACCCCAATTAAATATCATTTCATTTGTGAAGTTCCCCTGAATTCTCAGGTGGTATTGTCTGATATCTCTCATGTTCTCATGGAATTTTATAATATCCCAAGTGATTTCTCCATATCATTATTCAGAAATTATGTCTCTTCTCCACTAGACTTCTCTAGGGCAGGGTATTCACATTCACATCTTATTCACACCTAGTACTGTGCCTGCCATATAGAAGACACTCAATACACTAATTGCAATAACTGGAAAAGTGAATTATAAAGCACAGAATGCAGCCCAAAGACCAGAGCTCTGACTTCAACTTTTATATTTGTAAATTAGGAGATGAGAGTTGGATGAGACAGTGCTCTGTAGAACCCTAGGGATCCTCTGAGATGCCTTGGAGGCTGCAACAGGAAGAAAGGGATGGATGGAAAGCTGGATGGGAGAGGAACTCAGGCTTGCAAGCTTCACGCCTTGTCTTCACTCAGAGATGCTCACTTATATCTGTTTTCTATGTATGACTGAATCCCTGTACAACTTCTTTTGAATAAAATGCTTTACTGCTGATAGAATCATGAAAACAACTGGACTAGATTACATATAATGTTCTTCCACTTCTAGTGTCTGTAATTTTATGTAACATTTTTATTAATTCATCTTATCATATTGTCTTTTTTTTTTTACAGATTTATTATTTTTAAATTTCATTTTATTTATTTTTGGCAGCGTCGAGTCTTAGTTGCATCATGCGGGATCTTCGTTGAGGCACGAGGGATCTTTCGTTGGGGGTGCGCGGGCTCCTCATTGCGGAGCGCGGCTTCTTTCTAGCTGTGGTGTGTAGGTTTTCTCTCTAGTTGTGGCACGCGGCTCCAGGGCGCGTGGGCTCTGTAGTTTGCAGCACGCGGGCTCTAGTTGAGGCGCGCGAGCTCAGTAGTTGTGGTGCGCGGGCTTAGTTGCCCCGCGGCATGTGGAATCTCAGTTCCCCAACCAGGGATCGAACCCCCATCCCTTGCATTGCAAGTGGATTCTTTACCACTGGACCACTAGGGAAATCCCTGATATTGTCTTTTAAGAGAAACTTAATAATCGCATTGCTCTCACTGACTTGTTACTTATACCCACACCACCCCCCATCATACCAGTCTTTTCTGTTCTATTTTGTGCTTAGCCAGCTTGTCTATTACACCTTGTAGTTACTCTTTAAATCTGAATGTTCTTTAGTTTTGTAAAATCTGAATGTTCTTTAGTTTTTAAAATCATTCTTAAATTTAATTGTTTGGAAATTCATTCCTATCTATCTGAGCATTAGCAACCTTGAATATCTAGTTTCATCTATAAATCTGATGATGGTATTCAGGTTGGAGTTATTGGGAGAGGGATGGTTGAGAAAATTGATATTCCGACCTTCCTATGGTGCTTGCTGATTTTGCAATGAGTTGTCTTCTCGACCCTCATCTTGTTTAAAAATGATATTTGAGAGAGCAAATATTTTAAAGTTTGTGAGTAAATATTCATTGATGGTCATCTAAAGTACTAAATAGAGCAACACATATTTTCACAGCATAGATAGTAATGATGGAATTAGTAGGTGGGTTATAGGAGAAAAGGAAAGAAGCAGGAGAAGGTCAAAGTACACAAAATAAGGAAAGAGATTCAAATACCCACGTGCTCGGCGTTCATTCAAAGCTCATTAAACGTCCCTAGTGTGTCTGCAGTTTTAGTGCTAGCATTCTGCGGATGGCTTATCCTTTGTTCCTTATGTTTGGTACATGTGCTATTTATGTATTCATTTCATGCTTGTTAATGAGGTACAAGCATGGGAGTTTCTCCTTTCAATGGAGGGGAATGAAAAGGGAATTGTTGGAAGTACACTGACTAATTCAGTCTCACAAGTTACCAACAACTTACCCTAAAACAAGCCTAAAAGAAATGACAAACTAATTTTACTTAAGACAAAAAATAAGACCCAGTGTACCAGTTACATTTGATACTGTGTTGTTCTGTCTTACAATTAGGAAAGGCATCAGAATTGAGGCGATAGTTGAACACGTGAGATGATAAATTAAGCAAAGTATTGATAGAATGTATTTGGTTAGAGAGAATGGTACAGAAAGGAAACTTAGGAAGTAGAATTTTTTTCAAGAATAAGTGTGGGGTGGGGTCCAGTCTTTAAATACAGAGAAATTATTGTAAGGTCTTGAGGAAAGAAGAATTCGTAATGAATGCAGTATTTCAGAGGTAGTGGCATTGATATTCCTGGTGTGATGGAAGGGCACGGTTGAGGGATATAAAACGCTGTGAACAGAGGTGGGGACTGGGATCTCAGAAACTGCCCAAGAGGCTATTAAAACAGTATGGGCTTGGGGCTTCCCTGGTGGCACAGTGGTTAAGAATCTGCCTGCCAATGCAGGGGACACAGGTTCAAGCCCTGGTCTGGGAAGATCCCACATGCCACAGAGCAACTAAGCCTGTGCACCACAACTACTGAGCCTGTGCTCTAGAGCCCGCGAGCCACAACTACTGAGCCCGTGTGCTACAACTACTGAAACCCAAGTGCCTAGAGCCTGTGCTCCCCAACAAGAGAAGCCACTGCAATGAGAAGCCTGTGCACCGCAACAAAGAGTAGCCCCCACTCGCCTCAACTAGAGAAAGCCCGCGCACAGCAACGAAGACCCAATGCAGCCAAAAAAAAAAAAACAGTATGGGCTTGTATTAAGGTAGAGGCTGTTGAATGGGTGAAGTCAAGAGATCCAATGATGCATTACATGTAGGAGCAAAAGTGGATAGAATGAAAGATTTTAAGATTTTTAATTTGGGAGGCTAGAAAAAATAGTGTTCCTGGTGACAAATGAAATCCTTTAGAAAGGAAGACTGCTTGCAAGGAAAAATTGATTTGTTCCTTTTAGAAAATGTTGACTTTGAAGTAGGAACTTGAAAACCAGGTAGAAAGTTTTAGAATAAAAGAGAGAGCAGGGCTTCCCTTGTGGCGCAGTGGTTGAGAGTCCACCTGCCAATGCAGGGGACGTGGGTTTGTGCCCTGGTCTGGGAGGATCCCACATGCCGCGGAGCGGTTGGGCCCGTGGGCCATGGTGAGAGGCCCACGTACCGCAAAAAAAAAAAAAAAAAAAAAAAGAGAGAGAGAGCAGTATGGAGAAATAGATTTGTGCTATCATCAGAGCAAATGAGAAATGGAAAAATTTTCAGTTTTACTTTTCTTTCTCTCTCTCTTTCTTTCATTTTTTTTGTTTGTTTTTGTTTTTTTTTTTTTTGTAGATTGACATTGAAACTCATTTGGCAGCAAAATCTGACCTGAATGCTTATAAGGCAATTTATTATCTTTAATTATCCCATTTACAGTAAATTGTCATACATTTTTGCTACAGAAATATTAATGTGTTATGGTACGTATACATACTACCTTTCCAAAATCTGAAGATTCTTACTTTTAAAATACTTCTGACCCCAATGAGATTTGCATCAGGGATTGTAAGTTTGGAGAAAGAATGCCAGTGATGGGGTAAGACAGAATCATCCATAACTGGGAGTTGTCTGTAAGGTTGAATAAGTGACAAGAGAATGAAGGATTAAACTTAAAAAGAAAAACATTATAGTTCACACAAGTAGAAGGTAAAATTGAAAGAGGGAATTCAAGAAATAAGTAAGTTGAAGGGGATAATGGATTTGGCAAAAAGAAGGATATAGCTGCATTCAAACAGTTCTTAAAGGTTATGGGAGTGGTGGAAAATGGGCACTGGCAGCTGGAGAGAGAGCCTGAGGTTTATTTACAGGTTAAAGGAGAGCAAAGACTGGACGGGGAAGATTTAGGAAAGACTGTCAAAGGGGTAGCAGCACAGAGGGAAGGGCTGCTTGTTAAGATAGGCCAAGGCAGTTATAGAAGCTGAAAAGAGGAAAAAGGAGAAGGGACTGTAGTAAAAATGCTTCAGAATGAGGGCATCATTTGGGAGGTGCATATTGGTTGCAAGACAGACCTTGAGCTCAGGTGGTCCGTAGTTTTGGAGAAGAGAGACATCTTCTCAAACTAAGAGGAAGCTATCAGAACGTGAAGCTGACACAAGAAGGAATTCCTCCTGAAGAGTTTCACTTTTCTTTGTAGAGAAAGAAAGTCTCTACCCCAAAAAATAGGTCTGGGGGAGAATTGATGATTGAGTGTGGTTTTGGTGTAACCACTGACAAAAGTATGGTAGGAAGTCAACAGTAAACCGAGGGCGTCAAAAGGGCCAGGATGAGTAAAACACCATAAATCTACAATTCAGATGTACACAGAGTACCACTTGGCAATGGCTCTCTTGTTATTTAATGCGATCTAAAATTTCCCAGGCCACAAAAGTGGGATTGCTCTGTGTCCCAGCAGACATGTAGATGTGACATGTGAAGTGATGCACACAAAATGATCATTTGTCATTTGCTTTCCCAACAATGAGCAAGTAGTTATCCCAGGACTAAGGACGTAAGTGCCACACTGCAGTCGTCTCCTCGCTGGTCTCTCTGCCCCCCTTCTTACCTCCACCATTATTTCTGCATAGGGCAGCAGAGTCATCTTTTCAAGGCATAAATCAAATCCTACTGTTTCTCTGCTTGTAACTCTTCAAGGGCTTCCTATCACACATAAAAGAGAAAACTCTGGGTTTTTGGGTTTTTTTATTTTATTGGAGTATAGTTGTTCAGTTATACATATACATATATTCAGTCTTTTTTAGATTCTTTTGTCATATAGGTTATCACAGAATATTGAGTAGAGTTCCCTGTGCTATGTAGGTCCTTGTCAGTTATCTATCTTATATATGGTAGCGTGTGTATGTTCATTCCAAGCTCCTGATTTATCCCTCCCCCTGCCCCATGTTTCCCCTTTGGTAACCATAAGTTTGTTTTCTATATCTGCAAGTCTGTTCCTGTTTTGTAAATAAGTTCATTTGTATCATTTTTTAAAATTAGATTCCACATATGAGTGATATCATATGATATTTGTCTTTGCCTGTCTGACTTACTTCACCTAGTATGGTAATCTCTAGGTCCATCCATGTTGCTGCAAATGGTGTTATTTCATTCTTTTTTATGGCTGAGTAATATTCCATTGTATACATGGACCACATCTTCTTCATCCATTCCTCAGTTGATGGACATTTAGGTTGTTTCCATGACTTGGCTATTGTAAATACTGCTGCAATGAACATTGGGGTGTGTGTATCTTTTTGGATTATGGTTTTCTCTGGATATATGCCCAGGAGTGGGATTGCTGCATCATATGGTAGTTCTATTTTTAGTTTTTTGAGGAACCTTCATAGTGGCTGTACCAATTTACATTCCCACCAACAGTGTAGGGCGGTTCCCTTTTCTCCATACCCTCTCCAGCATTTATTGTTTGTGGGCTTTTTGATGATGGCCATTCTGACTGGTGTGAGGTGATAACTCATTGTAGTTTTGATTTGTGTTTCCCTGATAATTAGTGATGTTGAGCATTTTTTCATGTGCTTTTTGGCCGTCTGTATGTCTTCTTTGGAGAAATGTCTATTTAGATCTTCTGCCCATTTTTTGATTGGGTTGTTTGTTTTTTTGATATAGAGCTGCATGAGTTGTTTGTATATTTTGAAGATCAATTCCTTGTCAGTTGCTTTTTTTGCAGATATTTTCTCTTGAGAAAACTCAGGTCTTTATACGTGTTTACAGGCCTTTTGTGAACTGGCCCCTTCCCTTGCACAGCTCAAACTCCCCCCAGCTCTGCCCCAGACACACTGGAGCAGTTACTTGATGTGCTGAACCCTTTTTTTGTCTTGAGAATTGGACCCTACCTGTTTGCCTGGCCTGGAACACACTCCCCCAGTCCTCACAGGACTGATTCCTTCTCATCCTTCACAGCTTAAGTGTCACCTGTGCAGAAAGGTCAGTCACCATCTCCTCAGCCTGCATGAATTATTTGCACAATACGGATTACTATATATTTTCTTTTATTTGTTTGCTTGTTATTTTCTGTCTTTCTCCCCTACAATATAAACTCTGTGAAGCAGAGATTTTTGTCTCTTATTCACTGCTATACCCCCTTCCTAACACAATGTCTGACACACACTAGGTGCTCAATAAATGTTTGTTGAATGAATGAACAAATGTTTCTCTGTACCTTCTACTTTCAGCTTAATTTCCTTAACTATTTTATTTTTTAATGACTACTTAGTAGGTATTCAGCACTTTGTTCAATTTTCTTAATTTGGTTTGATTTATTAATTTCAATTTGATACTGTAAGTACAGTGCTTCTCTTTTCTTCAGTTTTGTAACTGTTGGGATTAACCATCCCTGCAGTGTTTCCTAGGCAGTCGCGTCTAAAACCTGTTTTGTTCCCTTGTGCCACAACCTTCCCATCTTCTAACCCAATTAATGGCATTAAAAGGACCTTGCAGCTATCTTACGTAACAGAAAGTCAGTATTTTTGGTCAGGAACCAGTTTTGTAACAAACAGCTTTGACGACTCTGCCCCAAGGCCCATGGAGCCTTCACATACAGAGATAGTAAGCTGTCACACGTGCTGCTGGGGGTGGTGGTATAGCACTCAGGCTGCCAGGCCAAGTCCTGGACACGGAGCTTCCCTTTGTCCCCAGGTCGTTAGTGTAGTCACTCCCGTCCTGTCTGTCCAGCAGAAGCCTGGTAAACACAATGCTCTGAAGTGATTGAAAGCCAAACACAGGTAAGAAGTTAAATAAGAAATATAAATACAGTAATTCTGCACCATGAAAAGGATGAATCTAAAAATAGGAAAACAGGGACTTCCCCTCTGGTCCAGTGGTAAAGAATCTGCCTTCCAATGCAGGGGACGCGGATTTGAACCCTGGTTGGGGAACTAAGATCCCACATGCCGCAGGACACCTAAGCCCATATGCCACAACTACTGAGCTCACGTGCCTCAACTAGAGAGACCGCGTGCTACAAACTGCAGAGCCCACGTGCCCTGGAGCCTGCGTGGCACAACTAGAGAGAAGCCTGAGCGCTGCAATGAAAAAGCCCAAGTACTGCAACGAAAAAGATCCTGCGTGCCTCAACTAAGACCTGACACAGCCAAACATAATAACAATAATAATAAAGAAAATAAATAGATAAAATAGGAAACCAAACAACAAGTATATAATCATAAAGAACTGGGGTGGGTCTGCTAAGACCACCTTCCTCAGTGATTGACACAGCTTTGCTGGGCTCTCAAACAGTGTAGTTCCCATGTGTTACTCCTCAAGGGACGTATTACCTGCCTGTACCATGAAGCCTCTTTATATTTAGCCCTGTGCGATCATTAATTAGCTCATACATGAGCCCCTGAGTTGGTATCATTAGCTCTCCTTTGCAAACAAGAAAAAGCAAGGGTGTTGGTGCCTAGACTCCAAGCAGTGTGCTGCTGGGCTCAGTAAAGAATCCTGGAATTCCTGAACTTGAGTTTCCTGCACTGTAGAGTCAATGTATCACATTGTCAAACACAGTCAAATGGAAATGACCCAAATACCTGTCGTTCTTGCAGTGTTTTGGCCCCGCCGTTGTGGTCTTCTACCTGAAGGGAGGCTGCTCTCTGCTTGGCACAGTTGGGGCTGGAGGAGAGGGACCGGAGAGGAGGGGCATGGCATGGGGAAGTGGAAGGGACATGTATCATGTGATTTCTAATCTTTAGAGAGAAGTTACTTGAACTAAGCTTTTTGAGGATGTCTCTTAGGTCTGAAAGTTATGTTGGTCTCCATGGAGCAGGGCTGAACATGCAACGTGGCCTCCCCTTCCAGAATGTTGCTGATAAATCCTAGAAGCAAAAAGCAGGCAAATCTTGACTTAAGGCAATATCCCGGCGCCAGGAATGGCAGAACAATGAACTATGAAAACAGAGGGAACATGTGTGTATCAATGAGCGGGTCTTTTCTGCAGGCATTTCAGAGGTACCTGCCTGGTCTGCTGAGAGATAATGCTGACCTGGTTTCACTATTCATATTTCCACAGGATCATCTCTATTTTAATCGTCTCTATAAATTATTCAAATGAGCTCAGAAGCCTTTCTGTACCAGATAGGTAAAAAGTACCTGGGGATTAATTTCTGGAACATCACACCCCAAGAAGAGTCCTCTTAAGGGAGTGCTTGGCACAATCTCTTGAATGCAAGTTACTCTCCCAAGGAGGCGACAGCACTACCAGCCAGGTGACAAGTGGGATGTGGGTTAGGGGTGAGCAGGAGCCTCTGAGCTGTTGCAGTTTTCCAAGCCTCTCCCCTTCCCAAGCCTCTCCCCTTCCGAAGCATGTTTTAGCCTTATTAAGCTCTCTTTATGCCAGGCACTCAAAAGAGAAAGAGTCCTATTTATTTGCATGCCATAGACAAAAAGGATAGAATAAGTAAAAATAGGTAATAGCTAACAGAATAGACAAAAACAGAGAATCTTTCACCCTCTATCTCTTATCTTTGGTCTGATTTAAGAGAGAAGTTTAATAGTAATTGTCGAAACATTTCTTTCAACAGAATGGGCTGGCCAATAAATTGCTCACTGATTCAGGGTATTTTTAAGCAAAAGATACTTACTCTCTGACACTAGGCATATCAGTATGGCTTTAGCTTCTCCTTTGCAGGGAGAGAAGAAGATCACAGTATTCTATGAAAAACTTTGCAAACATAAGATGATATCTGCTTAATATCTTTAATCAGAAGTGGAATTTGAAAAAAAGTCAAGTAGTATTTTTCCTTCAAAGAGTTATTAGAGTGGGAACTGATTTTGTTGAATTATTTTTTTTTCTTTTTAAGGTAAATTTGAGACTGCCATGAACACTAAATGTGTTTCTGTGGAAATATAAATTACATAGATATTTTGGAGAACCGGGTGTCTATCCCTGACTTGTGGTACTTGGCTGTCTGGAACTTTGGGAAGTGAGTTGTTCTAAACAGCTGAGTTTTATAGATGACTTAGTGTCTATCCTTGTATGTTGGAAACTTCTAAAGTTTTACTGTTTTGAGTAAAAACTATCTGAAGATATGTTTACTTATTTTTTCTTTTTTAAAACAGAATATGCTAAAATTATTTAGCTTTTTCTTGATGAAGCATGATTATTATGGATAACAGCATTTTTTATGGAAATACAGTAATGTTCTGAGAGCCTATTGAAGTGTATTGTTCTGTCTGCTATTGCAGCAAATTATTTCTGTATTATTCTTTTTTTTCTAGAAGTTTCCTTTTTATTACCTGTCATTTCTTACTTTTGTCACTGTGTACTTTAAAAAAATCTTTTAAAATGTTTAAAGTGTTTCGATTAGTTACATGTTTGGAAATTAGCTAACAGTGCTCTTTAGAATCTTGTATAAAGGAAGAGTAAATGGGCTTGGAGTGAGGCCAAGACTACCTTCTCTAACTGTTCTTATTAAAAAAAAATTTTTTTATTATGTATAAAAATTTTTTTTGGTGTGTATTATTCTCTCTACACGAAAGTAGAGAGAATAGCATAATGTACCATCACACCATTCAACAATTACCAACTTCTGGGCAGTCTTGTTTTCTCTACACCTCCCCTACTTTCCCACCTTACAGCTGGATTAAAAACTGCTTTCAACATTAGTATGAAATCATATTTAGCTTAATATAGATACAGGTGGTTACATATGGAAACATTTAGGTATATTTGTATATACACCAGTTAGTATACACACACATATTTCCTTGCTCTGTCAGGTGAGCGGGTCTAGAAGCAATGACACCGCAGTAGCAACAAGCACTAGAGCCCAGATCTTGGTTTCTGATACCATTCTCCAGTAAAATAAACCAGGGCTTCTTGAAAAAATGGCTGATTTTAGGACTGGAGCACAAAATATACAAGATGAGCCTGGAATGTCTTACAGTGCCAGAAAGTAAAAATGTGCCAAACACACACACACACACACACACACACACACACACACACACGAATATGCAATAATAGAGATACGTCAAAAGGTCCTAGAAGCTAACTGAAATAGTTCCCAATAGTCAAAACTGGAACAATTTGAGCAATAAAATAAAGAAAGCAGCACTGTATTATAACTCAAAGTATAAAACAAGTATCGTTGAGTCCGTACTGATAGAAATAAGTGAGTAAATAAATAAATAAATAGAGGAGAAGAGACAAAGCTCCAATGCAGAATTTCAAATAATTTATGTAAATACTGCACCTTTAAGGAGGGGGAACATAATAGCCCCACTCTGTAAGTGTGAGCTCCGCATGGGGACTTCCTTCCAAAGACTACGCTATAGAAGGGGGATCAAAGAGTAACTTCACAGTGGAGAAACATGGCAAACATTACCAAAGTCAACATCAGTAGCCACAAATCATGTTGATAGTGTGTACCCTTGATATAATATGGTGAAAATCACATTGACCTCTGTACTCGTCTTCACCAAAACCCATAACCCCAGTCTAATCATGAGAGAAACACCAGACAAATTCCAGTAGAGGCTCATTCTACAAAAGGTCAGACCCGTACTCCTCAAAACTGTCAAGGTCATAAAAACCAATGGGAGTCACTCATGGCCAAGAGGAGTCTAAGGAGACATGACAACTAACTATTCAGCTAGTGTCATAATTGTCTGTGCTGTGACTGCATCTCTGCAAAAATTATATTACGGGAATATAAAAGATGAAAAACATCCATTTATTAGGCTTATATGACACTGGTAAAGTTTTAATCTTTAAAAATGTGTATTCATAATGTTAAGAAAGTCAATTCCAGAAGAGGGAAATAGCAGGAAGAGGATTACATTTCTAGCAAGGGTGACTATCACTGGAAGATTTAAGGCACAAACAAAAGAGAAAAGAGAACCAGGTAATGGATGCAGCAGAAGTGAATAAAGAAAGAAGAGGGGACAACAGGAAAAAGAGAGGAGAGAGAGAGATACATACAGTGGAGAGAATGTCAATAATATTCTGTCCGCCAGTAATAATAGCTGCTGACCTAAACAGTCTCTGTTCTGCCATCCCTTTTTTGGATTCTTCATTTACTATGAATACTAACGAAAAATTATCAGAATAAGATTGAGTACTGTTTCTTGACATTTTTCTTTTTCTTCGGTGGTACATAAGATAATTTTCTGGACATGTAATTTCAAAACATGTTTTGGTCTGTTGTCATCTTCTGAACTAACCATGAAAGATAGACTTGTCTTGCATAAACTGAGACAAACATGTATTTACATATTCAGTGAGGAATCTAATTCATGGAGAGTTGACTTATGATTATATCTTTATAAGAAGAGCACTGCTTGCTTAGAAAAGATGGCGACTATGATTACATTTGCCAAACTACTCCATGACTCAGAAGCTAATCTGGAGAAGGACTGAAAAAAATAACAATGCAAAAGAAGCTGTGTCTTGCTGTTCATTAAGTTATGTATCTGTGGTCATTTTTTAAGTTATATGTTCAGATATTGTCAGTTGTGACCTTGACACCTTTGCCAATGTGTTTTTTGTTTGTTTGTTTGTTTGTTTGCGGTACGCAGGCCTCTCACTGCTGTGGCCTCTCCCGTTGCGGAGCACAGGCTCTGGACGCGCAGGTTCAGCAGCCGTGGCTCACGGGGCCAGCCGCTCCGCGGCATGTGGGATCTTCCCGGACCAGGACACAAACCCGTGTCCCCTGCATCGGCAGGCAGACTCCCAACCACTGTGCCACCAGGGAAGCCCCGCCAGTGTGTTTTTAATATTAACCATCTTGCTGTTCACACACTGATATGTTCCTAGCAATAGTTATAGTGTGTAGTAACTTGCAAACGTTTATAATTGTACTATATATTTCTCTTTTTAAAGTGCTTTTACATTTAAGAAGATGAAATTTAATTTAACTGATTTTTTAAAGTCATAAAGGTTTTACTTTTATTTGGTATTTTGAATGCAGCTATACATTTTGAATGAATTTATGTTAAGAAGTAAAAAAGAACAGATTCAATATCTCCCCTAGACCTGGGCAAGAATGGCCCCACGTTAAAAAGAACTCTTCTTTGCCTTCCTCCCTGAGGGCAGGCCCTGCTACCACGGTGTGTAGCCCCAGGCCTGAGAGGTGGCAGGGAGTGTGTCCAGAGGATGGAGAAGCAAGGTAATATCCACTTGGCGAACGTGGGAGGCCACTTGTAGTGCAGAATGGAGACAGGGGAGGGAAGAGAAGGAGGCAAAGCTCGACTTGAGGTCGTTTTGAAGGTGTATTTTTTTTTTTTTTTTTTTTTTTTTTTTTTTTG